>NC_069506.1:60456037-60822287 GCF_027579735.1 Bombina bombina
TGGATACCAGCGAATTTATTAGACTGTTGGGGGCTGTTCACGTCCAGCCTAGTGATATCTTGGTCACTATGGACGTGAACAGCTTATATACGATCATTCCCCATAGGGAAGGATTTGAAGCTGTCAGGGCACATCTCCTGAGCAACCCCCTATATGAGGGACCACCAATCGAGTACTTATTAACTCTTGTTGAATTCTGTTTGCATAAGAATTATTTTAGATTTGAAAACAAATTCTTTCTCCAGACAGCAGGAACAGCCATGGGGTCATCCATGGCCCCCTCCTACGCAAATATCTTCATGTCTCAGTTTGAGAACCTTTACCTATGGGATAAATGCGATTCATCTATCATTTTCTACCGTAGGTATATCGACGATATTTTTCTTATCTGGAGAGGGGGCATGGATGACCTGCATGAGTGGTTCGAGCTATTCAACAGTACACAGACCACGGTTAGGTTTAAGATTTTGACCGATCTACAGTCCATCAACTTTCTTGATCTCAAGGTGTATAAAACCACACAGGGCTTGGGATGTACATTATTTAGCAAACCTACAGATAGGAACTCTCTACTGAGGTCAGATAGCTGTCATCCTCCAGCACTATTGAAAGGTATACTGAAATCGCAGCTCATCAGAACAGTGAGGAATAATTCTGACCCTAGTTTGGGAGCCTCCCAGTTGTCTGAAATGGGTGCAAAATTTGCAGAAAGGGGATATAAGACACAACACATCAGTCAGATGATGAAGGAAGTGTCACAAGTCACACAGGCACAATTACTGGCTAAAGAATCTAGACAGACCAAGGATGACAAATTAATACTGGCTACTACATTCTCCCCTAGTACCAGAAATGCGGGACTGTTTCTAAGGACACATTGGCCTATTATCTCAACTGACCCAAAACTACATTTCAGTAAACATCTCACACCTATGGTTGGCTACAGGAGGGGCACAAACTTGCGAGACTTATTGGTCAGGACTGACTCGAAGGCAAGCTATAAACCCAGGACACACTTAAACATCAGAGGATCCTATCGATGCCTAGGGTGCACTAACTGCAATGGTCTTATAAGTACCAAAACATTTCACCACCCCCACACCAATAGGCAGTTTGGTATACGTCATTCAATCACCTGTACGACCACATTTGTTGTTTACTTATTGGTGTGCCCGTGCTCTCGTTGCTATGTTGGTAAGACGACAGGCACCCTGAGGGAAAGGATGGCCAATCATCGCCATGCCATAAGGTTAGCTCTCAAGTCCGGGGATTTGGACCAACCAGTAGCGAGGCACTGTGCAGAACACAAACATTCGGTGGCATCAATAAGATACACACTCATCGATCATGTACCCCCACTGGATAGGGGAGGTGATAGAGGCAAAATACTCCTACAAAGGGAGGCCCAGTGGATGTACCGACTGGGTACCATATACCCAGGTGGGCTCAACACCACCCCTGACTTTAAGGCTTTGATGTAATGTAGCTGTAAGGTGTGACACAATCTCAGGGTACGGTACCTAGACTACCATGACTCTGTGGGCCATATGGTTTGTGTGCCTTGATATAGGGGACCCCCTAACCATGTTGGCACACAGCACCAGGTATAGGAGTCTTTGGTATTTCTAATATCTGTGTGGAAGTCAGGTAGTGGTCCCTTGGAGTTACCAGTTTTTTAACACACACAGCTTAGAATTCATTACTCATTACCTAAGTTGGAGATCAGGTCCTAAGGTATGCCAAGAAAGGGAAGACACTACCAGACGAGGACCAGTAAAGAATATTATAACAAGAATAACGATAGGATCGTTGAATACCCATGAGATCACAGTGCATATAAGGCATTTGATCTACAGGCCATTTCAATCCATGTGAAAATAATGTGACCACAGACACGGAAGAACACATAGAATTAAACAACGAGCAAGCCATGTCGCAGAGATTCTGAAGAAAATAACTTGGCGCTCCTTGTAAATTATACATGTGAATCTTGGACTTTTGGAGCTATATCACCCCTTCCTGGGGTACTACTGCAGTGAATAGAAGGACCGCTATAACAATTGTTTTTATATGTTCTTTTCAATCTTCTTAGCAATATGTTCAAATACACTTTGAGTGATTGGCATCCAGAGTGGTGACAGAATGGGAGTGCTGCTAGTCTCAATACGAAAGTAGAGTATGCTTGTAATGTATGGCCCCCTTATAGTAAAGGGGTTATAATGATGTACATTCCCCCAAAAGAAATACAACAAAATATAAACAAGAGGGGTACCATGTTGAGATATTTCCTTTTCATTTGCCCAATTGTGCAAATAACATGCATTTGATTAGTCCATGACAACAGGGAAATCTCCTACATATGATTTTGAATATAAAAGTTATTTACACATCGAGGGCATTACATCATAGTTAAGCAATTCAATATGATATTGAAAACATGAAAACAAGATGTAGGTTAGCCTGATGTTCGCTATACAACATAACACAGTGAGACTGGTTCATTGCAGCACATTACCTTGCTATATTCACAAGCAGATCTTTAGATTTATTTATCTTCTAGCATATGTGATTTAGCAAGATACAATACCTGTATTAACACACTCTGTGATACGTTTTTGAAGATTGTTACATTTAGTTTCTTTCCCTGTTTTAGGACAGGGATATATTGTATTGTTTTTTAGGTTGCCATGACGATGGGCGGCCGTCACGTTTATCATTCACTATATATGTACACTTGCTTTGCACAATATTATTTAGCTTAATGGCACTATTAATATATAATACATCACATAATTTTGTTTGATTGTGGATTTACTGTTTTGAAGCCGAGTAATTACGGGCTAAAACTTGACAACCGGAAGTGCTGTGGCGCACAGCTTCCGGCACGTAGCACCATTGGAACGCAATATGCGGTCCAACACCGATAGTTTGGCGCCAGTGAATGTAATTGTTTGGAGTGGTTTGGAGTGAGTATGTCACTATTTAAAGGTTGGTTTGATTGTATTTTAACTATGCTGATGAAGGAGGCAAGACCTCCGAAAACGTTACAGAAATAAAAGTAACTTTTTTGTGAAAGTCCTGAGAGTGCATTTTTTCTGGCTACATATATATATAGATATATATTTATTTATTTATACATGCGTATCCATATTTAGACATGTATATTTATGTATCTCTATTATTATTATTATCAGGTATTTGTAGAGCGCCAACAGATTCTGCAACGCTATAAACATAGGCGGTATACAAGGTAACATTTATAGGGGGTCAAATGGGTAGAGGTCCCTGCCGAGAGTTGCACTGTTGTAATCGGCTCTTATGCGGGTGATCTACAAACAGCTGGGCTCATAGGCTTACATGCTATGTTAAAGCCCTTTGCCTAACTTTTTTTATATAACACCTGAAACCTCATATCTTTGAGCCCTTATAACTTTTTGTGCAATCATTATATTTTTTTTATTAGATAGTGTTATTATAAGTGACTCTTTTTGTTTTGCAAAACAGTTAGAGCTCTGAGGTTGCGCTGGCGTGCATTAAATTTAATTGCACTTGAGCGATCGTGTTTATTTTCAACTGATAACGCTTGTGCGTAACTTTTAGTGCACCACTCGTAATATGGCCATAAATATTTTAATAAAAACACTTTATTGCATGCTGCGTACGAGAGATGTCTATATAAGAAAATGATGTCTTCTAGAAGTGCATTATCTGCTGAAAATAAAACATATAATCAGAGTGGGTCACTGACGTAATAACACCTAAAATTGATGGTTAAATGCCGAAGTCTAAAAACAGTTTCAGCATAAGACTGAGAAATGACTCAGCACATTAAGAGATAATACACTTTAGATGCTTTCTATCCTGGTCATAAAGGAGCATACATTTTACATGTCATTCATTTATTTATTTGCATAAAAATGATGTTATATCTATTTTAATTGATTTTGAACCTAGCAACTTTATTGTAGGTGGACAGGAACACGCATTCAGCATAATAAAAAAAAGAATGTATTAGTGACATAAAACACAAACATTTTATTTGATTCAGATTAGAGCATACAATTTTAATCAACTTTTTAATGTACTTCAATTATCTAATTTGCTTCATCCTCTTGGTATCCTTTTTTTAAAAGAATACCTAGGTAGTTTTTGGAGCTGGAGGTTAGCTGATTGGTGGATGCACATATATGCCTCTTGTTACTGGCTTACAGATGTGTTCAGCTAACTTATGCTATAAAGGATATCAAGAGAATAAAGCAAAATTGATAATACAAGTAAGCTGGAAAGTTGTTTAAAATTGTATGCTCAATCTGAATCATTAAAAAAAATAGTGTTTCAACTTGTAGTACACACGCAAAGATATTACTTCTAGCTAATTTTATGCTCCAGCGCTCCACTTGTAATCTAGCCCACTGTTAGCAATGAGACTAATGCTACAGCGCCCTCTGTGGTGGGAGTACTGCACTGCACACAATATCTATAAACTATATACAGGCTGAATTGAACAAGGGACAAACTTAAAAGGCAGCGAGCACAGGAAGCCAAAAACAGGACTGTCCTCAAAAAAATGGCAACTATGGTTTAGTGATGCTATGGGTATTGTACATTTTTTCTACCTCCTTTTTTGGGAGGTAAGTTATTACATTACAACAGCATTTACAATTTGATTTCACTTCCATTTATCTTCAGAATCTTCAGAGAACCACATAAACATTGCCAGGCATGTCCCAGCACTGCCCCTCAGTCTTATTTTTAAATTGTTAAATAAAATGTTTAATTATGTGTAGTTAAAAAAAACTTTATATATTTTGTCCCCATTTTTAGCAAAATAAATTAGAAATTGTGAGTCTTTCAATTCCCCTTGGTTTCTATAAAAGTAGTTGCAATTTAGGGCCAGATTCACTAAAGGTCTCTAGACTGGCCCAATTATCTAAGAACGCTCGCCAGTACTTCTATTTCCCTGCTGGAATGATCTAAAGTATTTTTTACCATAAAAACAGGGTGTCTCGCTAAGGGGCGTATACTGTATTTTCGTACGGGAAGGAGATGCAAACATTACAAAAGTGCACAATTAAACTCGTATTTTAAAAATAATACAAAATGGATAACTGAACCACTCACACAAATATACACAAGAAAAAATTGTATTGTTAAAGCTGCATCAGGAGGAACCGGAAGGGGAGGAGCTAGCAGCAAGATGGATGCTGGCACGCTGCTCTAAACTGAAGGGCAATATCGATCACCCCCCACCTGCGCTTATCCTTGGCCAGAGAGAACCTATCTGGTCTGGATATCCTTTTGCAGAAGCCGGCTCCTCAATTGCAGACGGACTCAGGAGCAGAGTCATTACGCCAGGCGGCGTTCTCGCACATATCTACTGGGCCTAAAGACATACAAACAGTGTGGTGGAACCAGCCTAAAAGATAACGGCCAAAGGAAGGGAGACAGAGTTGCTGTTGTGGAGGCACAGATCACGGAGGTGTCCGAGTTCAGTGGCCTCGCTACTTACTGTGACCGGTAATCCCTTTCGCCAGAAGAGCTAGGCGCACCTCACTATCTCAGTCAGGATACTCCCGCATGCTGGAGGCGTAGTTCCGCATACCCGTAAGCCTGAACATCCAAGGACCAAAGTGAGGCTTGGCAGCGTGAGGACGCTGAGACCCGATTGGCAGTACGGCGAAACTCTCTTGCAGGAAGTGCTGTATGCGGGAGGCAGGAACCAGCGGAGCTGAGAATCGGAACAACTGAGAACACAGGAGACTCGAAGGAGAGAGGACGCATGAGTGGAGCTGGTAACAGGGGCAAGGTCTCCACTGCTCCGGTTTGGTAAGATTGTCTCTGTATCATCTCAAGTTTGGTCAAGCCAAGAACTGTTCCCTTAAAACTTGCTACAAAAGTTATATCTAGCGAGGTTAAAGGGGCTTTAATCCACTCTAAAAGCAAAGGGCAATTATTATCTTTACACACTTTGTTCTACGAACTTTGACTGTTTAAATTTTGGCTCTTGGGGACATTTAATATCTGGGACACATTAGAGAGACACTCTCCGGTCTTATAATCCGGAAAAGGGAAAGAGGCCTCTCTGAAATAAAAACGGACCGTGGAGACTCACAAAGTAATAACTAACACCTAATATATATAACCAAGTGATTTGGTGGGTCCAAGGTGCTTAGAAGATAACTGGAAAATTAAGGCTAAGGGTCCCAGAAGCTATTGACTCTGATAAGTTTGGAATACACCTCACACCTTTTAGAGTACTAGATAAATTGTATCCCACAATGTGTCCATTCTATACAAAAAGACCCTAGAGCTGATTATGTGTGTAACAAGTTTTCTTGATATATATTGAGATAACAATCGCTGTGGTTTATATCTGATTTGATAACTCTGTTCAACAGTTATTGTTTGCTTGAGAAAGTTTCTTTGCTAAGTGTTATGAGGCTTTTTATGATATAAATTCTTCTGCAGGGAAAGGAGTCTGATAAATCCACAAAGGTTGGTTTAAAGGCCTTTGCATCTGGTCTTGAGTATAATAACCTTTTGATAGAGGGTATTCTAGACTGTTTTTCTATAGCAATTAACAATTTTTTCAGACAATATAACTATTCTTGTTATTTATATTGGGAATTAGCAGACTGAGATCAATATATTTTTCTGTAGGTGGCATTCACATATTCACCCGTTTTTTTAAATATAGTAAAAAGTTAGAGGGTTTCCTTTTCACAATAATTGTTTTTTAGGTTAAGTAGATTATGTATACAGAATGTTTTTTCTGATGCATGCCTTGCTGTCTCTTTTTCCTTTTCACCCTTTTCCCTTGAACACACACATTTTGAGATAAAGAAAGACACTTTTACACATTGTGTGATTTGTTCTAGCTTGGTGATATTGCTAGACTGTGTGCCTTTTTTAGCACAAATACACTTTTTCTGTAACATATCCTAACCGGATATAGACTTTAAACTCACTTAAAAGGATCCAAGATCAAGACAGAGTATTACATTCCAACTATAGATATTTTATGTAGGATCTAGCTTAATTTTTGTCACTCACTCACTTAATACATGGAAAGATTTATTTCACATACTAAATCCACCCCACCCAATATGCCACCCAAATCAAGAGAAAAAAAGCTCAAACCTAATGAGAGTAGCTCAGAGATATTTAATCCAAATGAAACAGGGGCGAGTGGTCCAGATAATGTGCTACTAATTCAACAGATCTCAGATCTGGTGATGCCACAATTTGAAGCTTTAAAATCAGAAATGGCAACTGTTACAAATGAAATTAAACAATTTTCGATCCGCATGAATGATGTAGAGACAAGAGTATCTGATGTAGAAGACAGATTTATAGTACAAGACCAGATGGTCAATGCACACGATGTTAAACTCTCAGTGATGCAAGGTAAAATCGAGGAATTAGAGGATAGGGCGAGGCGCAACAACTTAAGGGTTGTAGGACTACCGGAAACTCCGGAGTACCAAGATCTGATTTGCTGCCATCCAGCTTCCAAAACTAGTAGGTAGCAATATAGAGAATGTAAGGATACCGATAGAGAGAGCCCATAGATTAGGCCAGCCCAGAAGAAACTTAGAGGGACACTCAAGACCTAGAGTTGTGATCATTAAATTTTTGAATTTCCAAGACAAATTCCATATCCTTAGACTATATCGTAAGAACAATAACATCATGATAGGACCCAATAAAATTTTATTATTTCAAGATTTTTCTTTAGAGACCCAAAGCAAGCGCAGGGAAATGGCTCCATACTGTTCTCGCTTGATTAAAGCCAATCTCAAGGCAAGATTAGTTTATCCAGCTAAGGTGATGTTAGAGAAAGATGGTGAAACTTATAATTTTACAAAGCCTGAAGAGATTAAGTCATTCTGTCAGAGTATAGGAATTTAATTAATGTATATATTTTGATTAAATGAATCAAAAAGAGAGGAAAAATGGGAACAATGGTGATCTCTAAAGAGATGGAGACAAATCGGATACAGGTAGTTGATTTTGTCTATGGGAATTTAATCACAGATGATCTAGAGGCGTGGAAAGGTGGAATAGTAGTGTCATTGGCGGGGAGGGAGGGGGGGGACCCCTCTCTTACCCTTCCCCTTTTATTTTATAAATATTTACTTTTTTATTCTTTGTGTATACTTTTAAAGTCGTTTTCCTCCCCCCCTCTTTTTTTTTTTTTTTTTTTTTTTTTTTTTTTTGTCTCCCTTTCCCTTTTTTCACCACCCAAATGGCTTAAATGGTTAAGTTAAAACTTTTATCTTGGAACATTGGAGGGATTTCATCCCCAAGTAAAAGGAAATTGGTTATTAGACATCTAGGACTCCAAAATCCTGATATAGTTTTTATGCAAGAAACCCATCTTAGACCTAAGGAGGCTATCAAACTTAAAAGCAAATGGGTTGGGGAGGTATTATTCACACCATATGATAAATCTAAGAGAGGTTTAGCCATATTAATTCATAAGCAATTGGACTATCAAATTATAATGATAGAAAATGATCAGAATGGGAGGTACCAAATTTTGGAAATAGTAGTAAATGGTGTTAAATTTATTTTCTGTAATGTATATGGCCCCAATCTGCTAGATAAAAGTTTTTGGGAAGAACTAAGATTAAAATTGTTTCTGCACTCGGGGAAAAATCTAACAGTTATCGGTGATTTCAATATGGCCTTCTCCCAGGTATTGGACAGATCTAAGCCCAGGAGGGTGCTGAGGAAAGCTAGGGGAGCAGATATTCTTCAAAGATTTACTAAAAGTTTAGTTTTACAAGATATTTGGCGAGTACAGAACCCGGACTGTCGGGAGTATACTTGTGCCTCTTGGGCACATGCCTCGTTTTCGAGGATTGATTATTTTCTAGTTGCAAAGCATATGCTGAAATTTAAAATGCGGGCAGAAATTCAGGATATCGTGATCTCTGATCACGCTATCATCTCCTTAGAGCTGGGTCTAAGTGGTAAAGCCTCGGCAGCAAACAAGTTTTTCTTTCCCCAATATCTTTATAACAATTCCCATTTTAAAAAATGGATTCAAAAGAGATGGTATCAATTTGTGAGTGATAATCTAGACTATATTGATAAGCCAGAAATCCTCTGGGAAACCGCGAAAGCAGTTTTCAGAGGGGAGATTAAGGCGTATACAGCAAAAATGAGGGCAATATGGGGGAAAAGGGAGGAGCAGTTAGCAAACACTTTAACCAACAACTATAGGAGATATCTGGTCAATCCCTCGCCTGAACAATGGCAAAAATATAAAGATAGCAAAGCTATGTACGATCTCTTTCTTAAACAACATTCCGTTTCAGAAGATCTAAAGTTGAAGGCCTTATATTCTGGGGTACATGGGGTTTCAGCTAAATACTTAGCAAGGATAGTCAAGATCAGACAGCAGAAGAATTATATTTCAGCAATTAACTATAGGAATAGAAGAGTCACCGACCCCTTATCAATCAGAGAAGCTTTCTTTCAGACTTACCAAGAACTATATGCGGAGAAACAGATTAATTTTGTTTCAAAACAGCAGTTCTGGCAAGGGTTATCCTTGCCTCAAATTAAGAAAGAGGACCTTTTAGAATTGAACAAACCCTTTACTGTGGAAGAAATTGTAAAGGCTATTCAGAAGTTGAAGTTAGGGAAAACCCCGGGGCCAGACTCTCTGCCAGCAGAATTTTATAAACTACTTCCAGATCAGATCCCAATGGTCCTAGTTAACTTATTTAACAATTACTTTATCAGGAACAAACCGCAATCTACTCTATTTGCGGCTTCCAACGTAGTTTTAATTCCCAAAAAAGGCAAAGATCTAGAGCTAACCACATCATACAGGCCCATATCGCTTCTGAACCAGGACTATAAAATTCTAACATATATCCTGGCTAATAGACTGAAAGCTTCTTTGGGAGACTTGGTTCACCCAGATCAGACGGGTTTCATGACGGGTAGGAATCCCGTTAAAAATCTTAGGAAATTACAATTAGTCCTAGATTTCTTTTGGAATAAAACAGAAAGACATAGGGCCTCCCCCAAACCAGATCTTGCTATACTCACAATCGACGCTGAAAAAGCTTTCGATTCCATTATATGGGATCACCTGATAACAGCATTAGGAAAATTTGGTATAACCGGTTCTTTTCAACATTTCATCACACAATTATATAAGGGGCCAACCTCTACACTCATAGTTAATGGGGAACAGACTGAGAGAATTACTCTGGGGCGGGGTACTCGCCAGGGGTGCCCTTTGTCCCCATTTCTCTTTAACTTATCTCTTGAACCTCTTGCAATTCTTTTAAGGTGAGAAATTCGGGGTATTCAATTGGGAGGACATAAGCTAGTTCTGTCTCTGTTCGCAGACGATCTTCTGCTATTTCTCAGTAATTCAAGGATCGCTATCCCCCGATTATTGGAACTATGTAATCTTTTCAGCTCCTTCTCAGGATATAAAATCAATTACGATAAATCAGAGATCATGTGGATTCGCAAACCTACAATCCCCTATAATCATCCATTCTTAGAAGCTACCCAGATAACGTATTTAGGTATTACTTTGAGTAGGGACCCCAATAGGTGGTATGAGCTGAACTTTAAGAAGTGCATTAAGGGCTTGGCTCTGAAATTGCAGAACTGGGGTAACCTCCCTTTATCCCTTACTGCTCGAATTATGTTAATTAAAGTGGTGTTATTCCCTAAACTCTTATATTTCTTGCAGAATCTTCCGCTTTTGCTATACAAGAAAGACCTAGATACCCTCAACAGGGCATTTAACCAGTTTATTTGGCAGGGCAAGAAACCACGGATCTCATTATTTAAATTAACACTCCCTAAAGTTTTTGGAGGCATGGCGTGCCCCAATATAAAATTCTACAACTATGCTACAGTAGCCAAATTCGCCCTGGATTGGATTACTGAAAAGGGCTTGATCTCGTTTTACGAGATAGAATCTGCATTGATAAAACCCTTCAGTTTAAAGTCGATCCTTCATCATACGGCAAATAAACTTCCAGATCAAGTTTATCAGATGCTTACTTTTAAATATATTGTATATGCATGGCAGAAGATATGTAAGGAATTGGGAGTAGACTTCAGAAAATCAGAATTTCTACCTGTAATTGGTAACCCGAGTTTCCCAATTGCTTGTGAACCTTCGGGTTTTGAGCTATGGGCTAAATGTGGAGTGAATTATGTAATACAGATATGTGAAGGTGAAAACTTGAGGCTCCGTTCGTTTGAGAACATTGTTCAGCAATTTCATCTCCCTAGGTCGAGTTTTTTTGCATATTTGCAAATTAGGCACTGGGTGGAGAAATTGAGATCAGATTCAGGACCGGGGATAGATACTAAATACCTGAAACATATAATCTCACAATATCGTGGTGGGGTTAATTCGATTTCCCAAGTATACCATGCTATAATGAAATCGGGGGGCCAGAATAACCTTGCAGATATTTCAACAAAATGGGCAAAAGAAAAACTGAGAGTAGAAAGTGAGGTTATTACTCAGAGCTTCTCATTGGCAGCTAGGGCAACTTATATGCATACATGGAAAGAATCCCACTTAAAATTAATAAATAGGGCTTATCTTACTCCAGCTAGGCTGGCAAAATGGAATTGGGAAAGTAGGTACTGTCCTAAATGTAGTAAGGAATGCACAGATTATATTCATGCTTTTTGGGCTTGCCCAAAAAATTTCCAATTTTGGCAGAAGATTAATTTCTGGGCCTCCAAGATAATGGGGACTAAGGTTAAACTGACGTTACTTCAGGTACTGTTTTTATGTAAATACAACATTGCCCTTCCTAATAATAGATTTATCAATGTATTGGTTCTGACAGCCCGTAATCTAATTTTAAGGAATTGGAGGAACCATAAACCACTCAAATTCACAGATTTCTTGAAAGAGGTTCAGTATCAAATGGTGCTGGAGCAATATAATATAAGAGCTATTAACCCCAAACAAGTTTCTAGATTTTTCAGTAAATGGAAGATCTACATTATCTCACTCCCTATGGATCTACAAAAACAGGTGGTGTTATACTTTAAATCTTCCCCCTGGCTGCAACACCAAATAGAACGTGGTCTCTGCCCTAGACTATGGTTCGGCAATGAATAAGGGAATGGTGGGATTTGTTCCCTTCCACCACTCCGCCCTCTCCTCCCTCTCTTCTCCCCTCCCCCTTTTTTTTTTTTTTTTTTTTTTTTTTTCTTCTTCTTTCCCCTCCCTCCCCCCCCCCTCTCCTCCCTATTTGATTTTCATGTCCACCTCTACTTCCCTTATAATATAGGCTCGTGATAATATAAGTTAATTTAAATTATACAAGAGATAATGGGAATTGGTAGACGTTCATACCTTCAAGTAATAGAGGAGATTTAATCGATAGACGTATCTCTCGATATACTTGTCAAGAGTACTTTTGGTGCAGAATACTTTACCAGTCTAAATTATACCCTAAATGAGATAAACGACATACAATAAGGAGGACGAAGATTCTTGAGAATTAGGTAAAGGTAACAGTTTATATATCATTAGGGCCCTTCTGTGAAGAAGAAGGGTGCTCTCTTCTTTTTTTCTCCCTTTCTTCTTAAACTTCTTTTCCTTCAACTATTAGTCAATTCTCTCTACCTATTGGTCCATTCCTCACTAGGTCTGTAGTTGTTGTTAATTAGTTTGACAAGAAGAACATATGTATTGAATATTGTAATAAGTTTATAATTAGGAGAGGAGGCTTTTTTCTAGCAGATTAATGCAATCAAAGGACAATGATCTTCCTTCTTATGTTTTGATTTTTTTTTATTTTCTGCTCTTTTTCTTTTCCCTTTTACTTCCCTTCCCTTACTACGGTCAAGATAATGTAAGTAGTAAGAAATTAAAAAACAATTATACAGTTAGGCTAACTGTCAATTTTATTTGATATGTAATAATGTGAATCTATGACATAATAGAATTGTATGGTATGGGAGCTGTGTCTCCCAACAATGTTTCTTTTGTTTACAACAATGAATAAAACTTTTAAAACTTTTAAAATCTTAACAAAATTGCTTATCAAAAATGGTATTTTATCAAAAATGTAGATTCTGTATTTAAATTACACAGGAATAAATTGGATTAAATATGCACAAAGTAAAATTGTAATTTAAAGGGACAGTCTACACCAGAATTTGTATTGTTTTAAAAGATAGATAACCCCTTTATTACCCATTCCCCAGTTTTGCATAACCAACACAGTTATATTAATATACTTTTAACCTCTGTGATTATCTTGTATCTAAGCCTCTGCAAACTGCCCCTTTATTTCAGTTATTTTGACAGACTTGAAGTTTAGCCAATCAGTGCCTGCTCCCAGATAACTTCACGTGCACGAGCACAGTGTTATCTATATGAAACACATGAACTAACACCCTCTAGTGGTGAAAAAACTGTTAAAATGCATTTTGAAAAGAGGTGGTCTTCAAGGTCTTATAAATTAGCATATGAACCTCCTAGGTTAAGCTTTCAACTAAGAATACCAAAAGAACAAAGCAAAATTGGTGATAAAAGTAAATTGGAAAATTGTTTAAAATTACATGCTCTATCTGAATCATGAAAGTTTATTTTGGCCTAGACTGACCCTTTAAGTACACTGGATGTACTTAAATTAAGATCAACTCACCAGAGTATTTGCACTATGAGTAGTTACCATTCAGCAACATTTTTATTTTACTTTTATGATGAAAAAAAGAACAGCCAATCAGTGCTTTGCTATACTGTGATCTCATGGGATTTTTAAATAATCTTGAGAAACGTAAATAAAACGTATTTAGAAATTAATTTCTTAAAGGGACATAAATAGGCAAAAAAAGAAAATGTTCTAATGTGATAGTGTTTTATTTTTGCTTCCATATAGCTATGTGTTTAACCCCTCCTATCCCTCTTCTAACACATGCCATGTTTAACCCTTTTATCATATCTTTCACTCACCTATTTACTAAGCTTTTCCCATATCACATTTGATATCTCCACTTCTACCCATTACTACTGATTGTACCCAACGCAACACTCTCCAAAACCTACTTTACCTTATATTTATCTGCAGACTTTCTTATTTTCACCCCTCTAGTTAATTCTCCTTATCTCTTCTCAGCACTCATTCATTTTCTTCCTGTCTCTCAGTGACTTCACCTGGAGGGATGCAAGCCCACAGCATAATGGCTGCCGTTCCATGTGCCCCCCAACTGTGATCATCCCTGATTTTGCAACCACCACCAGAGGATCCCCCAACTCCACCCAGTCCTGCCCATAGCAAACCTGGCCCCACCCACAGGAAGCACTAACCCCGCCTATGAAATTCCAGCCCCATCCCTTCCAAGATGGCTGTACCCACAACACACAGGTGGGACTCCGGGAAGTGTCCCCCCATATGGAGATATGCTCTGTCTCACTAAGTATGGGATATAAAAGAGGAAGGGCGTTTGGCGCCATTAGAACAAAAAATAAGTTTAGCAAGTGTGAGGGTTTTGTTAGTGAGAAATTCTTCCCTTCCACCCCTTTTTTGTTTAGTTGTACTGTCACAGCTGGTGGCGGGGGTGCTAGTCATTTTCAGACCAAGGCAAGAAAAGACTGGTTGATAACCTCCCCAAGGGGTGGGAGAGCTAGATAATTAGTTCCTTGGGCATGGGGTCCCTTGGAGCTGTTTAGAAGTTTTAAAGGAACGGACGTAGCATCTTGCTATGTCCAACTGTAGCTGAAAAAGACGGCCTGGTCAAATTATCCTTGAGTAGTTAAGAAAGGTTTAGCTAATTGAAGCTAGTACAATAATAAGGCTTGGGTGAATTGCAATAAGTTAATAATTGTGTTTCTTCAAAGTTGTTATTTATGATGTGTTATTTAAGTTAAGTGTTATTTAATAAACAAGCTGTGGCCAGATTTTTATACCACAAAGTTGTCTCTCTCTTTATTTATTTATGGTAATGTCAAAAAGTATTATATGTGGTTAAGGGCCGGGAAATTGATGACTCAAATTGACGGTCAATACTTTTTATTTTCAGAAGAGCTAGTAATATATTATTTACAATTTAGCAAAATAAACTTTTATAGTTGAGATAGAGAATGTGATTTTAGGATTATTTTAATCTGTATTACATTATTTGTTTTCTTGCTATCCCTGATTAAAAAAGGCACAGCAGTAGCAAAGTACTTCTGGGAGCTAGCTGCTGATAGTTGGCTACATATATATGGCTCCTGTCATCGGGTTACCAGATGTGTTAAGCTAGCTCCCAGTAATGCATTGTGGTTATGGAGCTGACTTGGTTTATTTCCTCTACAGGGGTTAAACACAGTTATAGGCAGGCAGCAGTGTTATACCAGTGTAAAAATACTTTCAAACCTGACAGTCTAATATTTATGAACAGCTTTCCTTAATTCAGAATTGACTTGAACATGGCTTAGGGCAAAATTCATCAACACCTCAAAATCAATCTGGTGTAAAGATATATATACTAAATCAAAATAAAAGTTTCATGATTCAAAAAAGAATTTACTTTTATTGAAAAAATGTACTTCTTTCTTTTAGTAGGTTTTGTTTCCCATGAGAGTATGCTTGAGGTAGGTTCAAATATACACATAAAACACATAAATATATATGTACACATTAGAGCCCTTTGCCATTAAGTATAAGAAAATATGATAAAACATTTATGCAATATTCACATTTAATAAAGATTTTAACTATATTTCTTTCCAATGGCAGGGAGTGTCCATGAATTCATTCATTACTGTTAGGAAATACAACACCTGGCCACTAGGAGGAGGCAAAGACACTCCAGCCAATGCTATAAGTATACCTCCCACTTCCCTCTACTCCCCAGTCATTCTTTGCCTAGTAAACTAGGAGGTTGGCGAAGATAGTGCTCTGAGTTGTCTTATCATCTTGTGCCTGGCGCAAACTCACAATCTGGCATTAAAAAAGTGGCTGATTAAAAATTTGAACCGAAGCATCTATAACATCGAAGAAACATTTTTTTAGTACATCATATACTTTTAATAGAAACGGAAAACAATATTAGCACTCTCATTGCACTCGTTTTAAAAGTGGTTGGTTGAAGGGACATGAAATCCAAAATTTTTCTTTCATGATTCAGATAGAACATACAATTTTAAACAACTTTCCAATTTACTTCTATTATCAAATTTTCTTTGTTTTCTTGTTGCTAAGCAGAAAGGTAAGTTTAGGAGCGTGCACGTGTCTGCAGCACTATATGGCAGCACTATTTCCTGCCATGCAGTGCTCCAAATGCCTACCTAGGTATCTATTTAACAAAGAATACCATGGGAACAAAGACAATTTGATAATAGAAGTAAATTGGGAACTTTTTAAAAAAAATTATATGCTCTGTCTGAATCACACACAAAAAAAATGTTTGGGTTTCATATCCCTTTAAGAACATATTCTACAGAAAATCACCATTAAAGGGAAAGAAAGGTCAAAAATACAATCTTCATGGATGCATATCAATTTGAAATAGAAGCATTTTTACAATATACTTTAATTAGCAAAGTTATTACTGTTTTTCTGAGGCATATGTACATATGCTGGGCGGGCCCGTGCACCAGTATTTAAACACTGTGCATACTCAGAGAGGTGCTTTTGGTGTGCATTGCTTCTGAAGTTGTATTTTGTGTTATACAAGCCACTGACTCTCTGAGAAGGTGTTTTATTTGAATGGTGCACTGGCCCTCACCGGCTATGTGCGGATATTGCAAAAACGCTTCTATTTTAAAATTGAAATGTACCTAAGCATATTCCATTTTTGCTCCGTCTATCCCTTTAACCCTTTGAGTGCTAATAATGGCTCTGAGCTGTCACAGAGTTTCCCACTCTGGTGCTAATGACGGCTCAGAGCCGTCACTAGCACTCTCCCACCTTGAGGGAGATCTGGGGGCTCCCACCCGCTCCTACCCCGGCGATCGTGCCTGTAGAGTGACAGGCATCTCCGGGGCTTCCCGTTTTGCGCGGTGACGTCACGCACAATAACGTGATGACGTCACCGCGCAACTTTATTTATACTTAACAATGCATGCTGTTTTGAAGCCTGTATCTCAGGCATCTAAGCAGCTACAGACCCCCAAGACCCACCATTGGAAAGGTAATCGCCTAACCTTTCCAACAGTGTAAGTATTGGGGGTCTGGGGGGAAAAAAAAAGTAAAAAAAAAAAAAAAAAGGGTTTTTGGGTTAGCACTCAAAGGGTTAAAGTCTATGTTTTTTATTAAAAAAAATTGTGATTAACTACAATGTTGTCTTTGTGCTTGAGAAATGTCACTTTTTAAAAAAGTGTGATATCACTATTAGTGGGAAAATTGAATGGCTTGCATTTTAATGAACTCATTTTGTGAGCTTTGCCTTTGTGAATACTACAATTAAAAGGTAAGCACATAATTAAGTTCTAGTGACTAAAAATGATATAAATAGCATTTTCCCCTTGGAATATGGTGATTTAATTATCAAAGATGTGCGTGTTAACGAAATTTACGGTTAATCCCAATGAGTTATAGATTGTTATTGCACAATCTGCAAGTGACCTCAAAGATACAGACGTAGTCAGTAGGACTGGATCATTTGTAATATGCTTTTCAGTGCAGTATCTCGCATTTACATTCTTCACTACAGTACAATTTTGCTCTATGCTTTCAAGGGTTTCTTCACTTTGCAATATTTACTCTTAACAGATATACATCTGATCTTTATTTCACTACTGATCACAAATGGTTAAAGTTAAACTTCTTAAAACTTCTTAAAAGCTCAATACCAGAATATGCAGTAAAAATATATGTGTGAAAAAATATTGAAATAAATAAATATACTGTACAGGTATATATATATATATATATATATATATATATATATATATATATATATATATATATATACACATACACACACATACACACAAATTTAAAACTAGACTATTAAGCAATGTATAGTATAAAATAGATAATGGACTCTCAAAAAGATAAATATCTGTGGGTGAGTAGCCCAAACAATGAGCCACATAACAATCCTCAAAATCCTTGACTTTTGACTTTTATAGCCAAACACTACCATATGTCAAAAGAACCTCCTATTTGTAGGAGTGAACAACGGACCAATCACTACCATCATCAAGGTGGGTGTGTAATTTGCACCTATTCGTGCATACAGGTAAATTCAAACAATTCAATATTGGCTTCGATACAAAATAAATAAATATATATATATATATATATATATATATATATATATATATATATATATATAACAATAATAATATATATAACAAGCTTCAACAAAGTCAGAGGCAAACCAGGTTTTCTTCAAAGCAATTAGTCAAATGTATTGACGTTTCAGGGAACAAAACTCCCCTTTTTCAGAATGGGAGTTTTGTTCCCCCGAAACGTCAATAAAATTGACTAATTGCTTTGAAGAAAACCTCGTTTGCCTCTGACTTTGTTGAAGCTTGCTGCATGTACACAGAGGGACCGGTTGACCCCAGGAGGGCGGATTCACATCTTGGATTGTTTAATTGTTTATATATATATATATATATATTTTTTTTTATATATATATATATATATATATATATATATATATATATATATATATATATATATATATATATATATATATATATATATATATATAAATGCTTTACAATTGCTGTTGGGCAAGATTCTAATGTCCCAATTTGAAGATCATGTCAAATATATGAGCATTCATTAATACCTTCCCTATTCTTGACGTCAGTGCAGGGGGCGTGTCAATGACGTGTGACCGTAAATGTAATTCAACAAAGTCTGAGTAGGTCAAGTGCAGTAATTTCCTATATAATATAATGTAACAACCATAAAAACTAAATTGTTGTGCCTTACTAGGATAAATATATAGATCCTAAATGATCAATGTGTGTTATATATATTATAGTGATCTTAAGGGTTAAAAGTAATGAATAAAAGAGAAAGGAAAAGTATTAAGTAAAAGAAAAAGGAAAAAGGATGAATGCGTATTATTCTAACAATAATGTGTAGTTTACATTTATCACAATTTGTGTACCTCTACTTTCTTCAAATCTGTAGATTGTAACAAATTTTTTTACATTTTTCAAGCAACCATTACAAAAAATGGAAGATCAATATACCCTACAGCCAGTTTTGCAGAATTCAAAAAAATTGTAGTACTGTTGAAAAATACAAAGAACAATCAGAGATCTTAAATGAGAGATTGAAAGAAAAATAGATATCCTATGGAAATAATTAGAAATGGATACGAAAAAAGCAGGCAGTCTACTCTAGATAGATCTGAAATTCTTCAATCGAAAAAGAAAGACCTGAACAAGAGAAGTGATTTTATTGGGGTGAAAAATAGTCAACCTTTGTTCGTCACTCAGTATAATTCAAACTTTAAAATAATCCAGAAAGTACTTTTCAAACATTGGCCGATTCTCCTGAGAGATCCCATACGCTAAAAGACACTTGATGACAAACCCCAATTAGTCTTCAGAAGATCACCTACTCTAAAGCAGACACTTGCTCCAAGCAAAGTGATAGTGTCCAAAAGAATCCCAAATAAGAAACACCAATGTAAGAATCGAATAAAGAATGGAGTATACAAATGTGGCAAACGAAGATGTTTCATGTGCAATGTGACACAAGGCTATAAGAGTATTAAATCTAATACTACGGGAGAATGTTCCCCCATTAGAGAATCCCTTACCTGCAGCTCCTCATTTCTAATATACATTTTGACATGCAAATGTAGGCAGCAATATTTAGGTTGCACGACCCGTAACTAGGTGGAGTGAACACTTACGGAACATTAAAAACAAGTCACACAAACACAGTGTATCCAGACACTGTGTTTATGAACATAAATCGAGATACTTCTAGTTTTCAAATTACTCCATTAAGTAAAGTATTCCAATTTCAAATAAATATAATAGGTTTACAAAACGTAGGCAGAGTGAGACTTTTTGGATCTACAAATTTGGATCCTTATTTCCCCTTGGCCTCAATGAGGTAATTGATTCTGCTGCTTTATGACACTTTATAGGAGGCTATTTTTATATACACATATTGTTTAGGTTCTTTTATTTGTATGTATTTATATATACACGTGTTGTTTCGTTTAGACTTAAATCATGGTAGGGAGTCTCTGGCATATGATACATTCAAACGATAGTCTAATATGTAGTGGACATTGTTAATATTAATATACATTTTTAGCACATAGCAGATAACTATCAGCTTGGATTATTCTATTCACATTGGACTTTTTGGGGACAATAAAGGATTTTTGGTGGTTTTTGCATATAACCAGTATATATATGGCAGCTGTAACCCGTTCCGTTTATTCCCACATTGGATATTTATTATTATTATTATTTCTTTCCTGGCTTATTAACTTAGTCAGTCTTGTAGTTTTATGGCTAAACTATTGTTAGAATTTAATCTTGCAGATACCCTTTGCACCTAATTGACATGGATCACAGACTATACCTGTTTGTCACTCTGTTTGTTACTCAGATACACTACAAATATGCAGAGCAAAAATGAGTTGGTCTGTTTCTGATACACACAGTTTTGGATTTAGATTTTTTCTTCATTTACCTTTCATACACATTGCATCTACTCAAGATTGATAGTCATTGGACTATTAACATGTTCCCCCGCCCTTAGATGTCATCATAAACACGCCCCTCCCTTAGATTTTATCACTTATTATCATGCTTTTTCTCTGATGGTAAAATTAGCGTAGTATCACTTTTAATCAAAAGAATACTCAGATTTGGACTTCACTACACATTATTGTTAGTATAACACACTCATCCTTTTACTTAATACTTTTCCTTTCACTTTTATTTAATACTTTTAACCCTTAAGATCACTATAACATATATAACATGCATTGATCATTTGGGATCTATATATTTATCCTAGTAAGGCACAATACTTTATTTTTTATGGTTGTTACATTATATTATATAGGTAATTACTGCACTTGACCTACTCAGACTTTGTTGAATTACATATATGGTCACACGTCATTTGACAAGCCCCCTGCACTGACGTCAAGAATAGTGAAGGTATTAATGAATGCTTGTATTTGACACGATCCTCAAATTGGGACTTCAGAATCTTACCCAACAGCAATTGTAAAGCTTTTATTTAAATATATATACTGGTTGTATCCAAGCCAATAATTCAATATTGAATTAGACTCTGAATTAATCATTTGAATTTACCTGTATGCACGAACAGGTGCCAGTTATACACCCACCTTGATGATGGTAGTGATTGGTCGGTTGTTCACTCCCACAAATGGGAGTTTCTTTTGACATATGGTAGTGTTTGGCTATAAAAGTCAACACTTTTTAAGTGTTTAATATGCCTCATAAAGCGGCAATAGCGCAGAGAAACGCGTTGCAATATTAAATGTTTTTAATGCTCTGTTTTTAAAAGTTCTTTGGTATGTTTTTACTTGTTGTTACTTTTTACAATAAATGTTTTAACATAATACCATAACTCAAACTATATATCGGAGCAAATCACTACCATATGAGATGGACCATCTACACCTATTTCCTTGTTTTCAGTTCCAGCACCAAGGATCAGCCAGCTGGTTAGCTGGTTAGCACATTGGTGTGCTCCTTGTAAATGCGAGTACCCTGTGCTTACTTTGTACATCTTGACGGTGTGAAACTACTGATACGCACATTTCGGCGCCTCTTTGTGCTTTTGAATCTGTCTCAAAGGGACTTTAGATTCAGTTTACAAGTTCCTCATAAAGGGCTAAGTTAAGAGTGGAGGGCAAATGAATGCTCCAGCTTGAGCGTTAATAGCTCTAGAATTAAGATTTTTGCGTTTGTCGGTTTGCACTCGTATTATAAGTTGAAAGTAAACTATTTTTGCTCTTGCGCTAACCCAACAAGCACAAAAATCCAAAGTTAGAATAGTGTTGGAAGTCAATGGAGAAAACAAAAGTGGAAAAATACTTTACTCTCGCGCAAACCCAATCGCATATTCTCATTTAGGCTAACCCAACATGGAAATATGAATATTTCATATTCCAATGTTCTTCACATAACAGAATATGTTCTATTTATTCAAAAATACATATTTCTATATATATATCTGATGATATTTTGGTAACATATCTATACTTATATAGTGTGTATATATGTATATATGTACATTAAAGGGTTTAGTAAAAATGAGGCTGTGGGTATTTTACATAAAATGGAAAATTCAAGAACAAGGGGTCATGAGCTCAAGCTAAAGGGTAGTAGATTCAGGAGTAATTTGAGGAAGCAGTTCTTTACAGAAAGAGTGACTGATTTATGGAATAAACTTCCTCAAGAGGTAGTAGCAACAAACACTGTGGGGGACTTTAAAAATGCATGGGACAAGCATAAGGCTATCCTACGAACTAGATAAGTTTATACTGTTAGGTAAGGTCGGGCAGACTTGCTGGGCCTATGGCTCTTATCTGCGTCAATATCTATGTTTCTATGCACACACTATATAAGTATAGATATATATATATATATATATATATATATATATATATATATATATACACACACACATAAATACACACACTATATATACAATATATATATGACTCGTCTATTTGGATCTGTGATCTTTGCCACACGGCAGCTGCAAGATTATACTTGTCCTGATGAAGGCCCAACTGAGGGCCGAAACGTCGACCATGTATTAATGATTCAAGAATAAAGAAAATATTTTTCTTCTATACAAATCCTGAGAGTGCCCTTCTTCTACACTGATATCTATATCTATATATATATATATATATATATATATATATATATATATATATCTATATATATATCTATATATATATATATATATATATATATATATATATATATATATATTTATATATATATATATGCAGAGATCTAAAAAAACAAGCGCACAGAAACACCTCTCATGGTGCAGATCAATTTAATAAAATTAAACAAATATATATATAAAAGTGAACAACTTAGGGTATTCCCTACTCACAAGTGTAACCCCAATCTAATGAGGTAAGTATAGGCAGGTGGATGTCAAAGTGTCCCCACTTGTATTCGATCTTTGATCCAAATGCAGTCCAGAGTCTCCTCACTCCGGTTCCTATCGATATCCCCAGTGGTACACACTGTCAATCTTTTTCCACTTGTCTGTGGTTATAAGTTCACCAATGTGAGTTCAAACAAACCGCTCTGTCAGGAGCTGTTAAGAACGCAGTGAGTAGCTGCAGTATACACACGTAAGGTGGGCGAGGCCACGCCCACCTTACGTCACCTGAGACATACACGCTGAAGGGGAGTCCTGTGTATACTGCAGCTACTCACGGCGTTCTTAACAGCTCCTGACAGAGCGGTTTGTACTTCTGGATTGAAGGCCGAACTTTAGGTTCGGCTATCAGTGTTCTTTGTGTCTGACTAGAGAGATTGTTTTGTCTGCTTGATTACATTTGCCAAGATAAATCTGATCACGAAACTAAGTAGTAAGATTTACGTTTTTTCGTGTTTTGAATACATTTTAACGCTCGTAAAGTAAACATACTTTTTATAGATATTGTGAGCTATATTATATCCACTTCATTTTTTGGGAAGGTGAACCGACAGTGTGATTGAGATTAAGCAGAGAAACACGGATCTATGCTGATGACAGAAGGAGGGTCATATTCGATCTGAGGAAATCGCTCCCATACCGGACTTCTCCGAACATTCATCACTTACCTCATATGATTGGGGGTACAGAAGTAAGTGAACTGTGAGACCAGTTAAGGATAAAATATTTGGCGGGTCCTTTAAGCATTTACGTTTGAATATTCCTGTATCTGAAGATTGCACATTATATTCTGTTCTGACGAAAATCCCTAATGGACATTTGATTACTATATTCACTCCAGTAGATCATTCGTTGTACCTGCTTTTATACATATACATATATTTTGTTAGGGTCTACAAATGTGTATGTATCTTTTCTAATTGTACTTCTGGATTGAAGGCTTTCTACTAGTAATATTACTTTTATCGGCTGGGGCTGTAAATTACTTTCCCACTGGGAGCAGATACTGCTTATATGTAACGCTAGTATATTGTGTGACTAACACTTATGCATAAAGTATATTAAGACAGATCCATATTATACGAATTATCCAACTCGTCTAGAAATGGGTTTTTAAATAAATAAATTTACCCGTTCTCTATATATGATATATCCTACACTCTACAAGGTCAGGGATTAGCGCTGTGAAGTTTACTTACTCTTTCTCTTCTATTTTCACCCAGTGTGTAGACATTAGAGGGTAATCTCTACACACCTACAACAGTTCACTTCAGCGGCTCCTCCTATTCACGAACACTGTATTGCGCCTCCAGTTCAGCTCCTTGCCTTGTGCAAGCACTGTTCTCCCCAAATCTCTTGCTTCATTAAATATATATATATATATATATATATATATATATATAAATAAATAAATAAAATATAGTAAAGTTGGACAATAGAAAATTGGAAAAATGTTGCTTTGTCTGATGAGTCTTGATTACAGCTGCGACATTCAGATGGTAGGGTCAGAATTTGGCATAAAAAAACATGAAAGCATGGATCCATCATGCCTTGTATCAATGGTTCAGGCAGGTGACGGTGGTGTAATGGTGTGGGGGATATTTTCTTGGTACACTTTGGACTTTTTAGTACCAATTGAGCATTGTTTAAACGCCACGGCCTACTTGAGTATTGTTGCTGACCATGTCTATCCATTTATGACTACAGTGTACCCATCTTCTGATGGCTACTTCCAGCAAGATAATGTACCATGTCAAAAAGCTCAAATCATCTCAAACTGGTTTCTTGATCATGACAATGAGTTCACTGTACTCCAATGGCCCCTACATTCACCAGATCTCAATTCAATAGAGCACCTTTGGGATGTGGTGGAACGGGACATCTGCATCATCATGGATGTGCAGCCGACAAATCTACAGCAACTGCGTGATGCTATAATTTCAACATCTTGTTGAATCTTTGCCACTAAGAATTAAGGCATTTTGGAAGGCAAAAGGGGTCCAACCCGGGACTAGCAAGGTGTACCTAATAAAGTGGCGTGTATGTATGTATGTATATATGTATGTATGTATGTGTATATATATATATATATACACACACACACACACACACACACATACGCACTGTATATTAGATATAGATACATACATACACATATATATATATATATCATACATACACATATATATATATATATATATATACATACACACATATATATATATATATATATATATATATATATATCACACTAACATTAACAGGACAACAATAGTGCACTTTAGATGATTATGCCTCATATCTAATCTGACTACATTTATTCATATATAATATAATAAACTTGGATGGAATATAAATAGCAGAAGTTTTTTCAATTTTAAAAAAAATTAAATAAAGTTATTTCTTGCTATTTATCACTTGTTCCTTTTCTGAAATAAAGCTTAACTGTAGTCTAAGAAAGTGTTAATTGTTGAATGTATAAGCTCTAGATTTTCACAGTGTATCCAAGCAGACATCAAAGAGGTAATGTCCCCTCGCTCCTGTAATGGCAGAAGGCTCTTATTTCTAAAGAAGTAATTAAAGGGATATGAAACCAAATTTTTTTTCTTTCATGATTCAGATAGAGCATGCAATTTTAAGCAACTTTCTAATTTACTCCTTTTAACTATTTTTCTTTTGTTCTCTTGGTATGCTTTGTTAAATGAGCAGCAATGCACTACTGGTTGCTGACTGAACACATGTGTGAGCCAATGACAATTGGTATACATATGCATCCACCTATCAGCAGCTAGAACCTAGGTTCTTTGCTGCTCCTGAGCTTTCATAGATAAACCTTTCAGCAAAGAAGGAAGGAAGCAAATTAAATAATAGAAGTAAATTGGAAAGTTGTTTAAAATTGTATTCTCTATCATAATCATAAAAGAAAAATTTTGGGTTTCATGTCCCTTTAAGTGAACATAGTATAAAACGTAGCATTTGTATAGAAAGCTCTCAAATTATTACTATTTAATTTGCATATACTAATACTATTCCATATACTTATACAGTGTCATCATATTATGTATTGCTAGAAAGTAGTCTAGTTATAAAATACACATACTGCAAACATTACCAGTAATCAGAATGAAGTGCAAGCATCAGAAGTCACTGCCCCTAATGAGTTATATCCACCATGTCCACAGTTTCATAATGACGGTGATATGTAGAACATATGGGATACAGTTCTCCATTAAAGGCTGGACTAGGAATAAAAAGCAGCCCTGGAAAAGGTTTAAAGACCAGCACTATTTGATGTTAAGTCCATCGAATGCACAAGTCCCATTTTTTTCAAGGAGTTATTGAAATATTTTGTTTAGAATTAAATATTAGTTTGTAATAAAACATGCCAAACCGTCCTATATAGGCAACCTACAACCCATTTTCATCTATGACTCCCTGTCACAATGTAAAACTTATTATCCATAGTGTGATCTGGATAAGATACTCATAACAGTGCGTCATTCTGTCTTACAATGTCACTTCACTAGACACAAGAAACCATTAAAAGAACTAATAAATAGTACATGGTTTAGAAAATAAAGCTTACAAGGAAATACTTTGTGAGCTTAATACATATAGCTCCGAGGAGAAAAGTAAGTAAACATCTTGATCTGTATACAGCAACATAGAGAGCTTACGCGTTTCAGCCTCAGCCATAGTCATAGCTTAACAGTCACCACTGTCTCTGCTAACAGTATGAGCAGAAACCAGTGGTTAAAACATCATTGAAATTTTAACCCTGTATAACAATATTTAAAATGTGAAAAACTCACACATTGTCCTCTATACCTTCAGGGATACAACACTCATGAAAAAAAATATTATACGTATATACAATATTACTAACGAACATATTGATGGTTAAAGTATATATTTCATAAAATTGTTGAACATTCGTTCCTAAAAAATTATGAAATATAAAGGATTCAATATTCAAAAGTTTCACAGGGTACCCACCTAATTAATTATTCCCAGTATTTAATTAGATCATACAAAACTTCAGGGTTGCGCACGGAGAGAATATAATAATAGACGATAATGAACAATAATATGCAATTACAGTAAATCAGGGTAGGATGTTACTACCTCACTATAATAATATACAATGACTGTCTTGCGTATTTCAATATACAGATCAGAGTAAAAGTCCTGATATTGTAATGGATCCTTTAGTGTTTAGTCAATGCTGGTTCAAAAAAATCTTGTATAGAAGTCCCACTTCTAATTTTCCCGCATACATGCCTCCAGGAGTATGGGTAGTTCACATGAATGTGATATCTCCTTTTTCTTTGCACCCTTAGGATAGGATAGCTCTCCCTTTTTGGAATCACTGGTGCAGTTTCCACACTCTCCAAGCACTTAAGGAGTACTGAGGCAAATAAATACTGGAAGATAAGAATAAAGAAGCGCATTCTCGATTCAAGGTAAAAGTAATACAAATTTATTAGAGCACACAACCATATGCACTTCCTAGAAAGAAAAGTTAAAAACGCCTTGAAACAATTTCAATGCGGCTCCAGGCAGCTTCCCAGGCAAACAGCTCTGCATGCACCCAATCTTGGTCATCCGTTTACGGCAAGTGAAGTGTTCCTTGTAAGCACCTCTCTATAAGTAATAATGTAGCTGTAAACAGATCCCGTCTACGCGTTTCATCTGTCTTGCACAGACTTTTTCAAGACAAATGGGTCAGCTGTGTCCATTTGTCTGGAAAAATTCTGCGCAAGATTGGTGCATGCAGAGCCATTTGCCTGGGAAGCTGCCTGGAGCCACATTGAAATTGTTTCAAGGCGTTTTTTACTTTTGTTTCTAGTAAGTGCATATGGTTGTGTGCTCTAATACATTTGTATTACTTTTACCTTGAATCGAGGATGCGCTTCTTTGTTCTTATCTTCCAGTATTTAATGAGATCATATTGCGAATTTAGGCCTAATGGAACTCTAGTTCACAACTTAAAGACCCAAAACATTTCCCTTTTATGCAGCAATTTATCTTTACCACCTCCCCTCCTAGGGCTTGTGATCCGATCTATGGCCATCGATCAAAAGGAAGATAGTCCTCTATCATGATTTCTTGCTATTTGCTGTACTAGGGGTGTAGAAGGTTTCCCTATTTTAATGGTGGATAAATGTTCCCTCATGTGGGATCTCATGTAGTGAGGCCCATGTTCTTTATTTAACATTGGGTATACTTGATCATATTAATAACATATAGGTGGAAGAACAGTTTAACCATCTGTCTATTGGAAAGACCTTGTGGGTCATTGTGGATGAGAATGAAGAAGAAACTTCAACAAACTCACATGGTCTGTTATGCCCACATTTATACATACCTCAGTGACTAAGCCAAGAGCTTTGCAATCTATGGTCAGATCTTAATTGATAAGGAGACAGAATATCAACAAACCTCTGATACAGCTGCATCACCTCACCAGCAACACCACCCCATTAAATTGTAGCCGACCAGCCCCAGCTGCTGGGGCCCACTGGAAAATCTCCTGGTATCCTTGTAGGCCAATCCAGCAATAGTTCCATCCTCCCATTCCTGCCATGTTATGATGACCAGCTACTGCAGCCCACTAGGAAATCTCCTGGTATGTCAATCCAGCCTTAGGTCCATCCTCCCATTCCTGCTATGTTATGATGACCAGCTAAAGACATGTCTAATTCTAATCCACCTAGTGCTAGACATCTGCAAATTCTACTAAACTACCTGGTGCCATCATGGTTTTTATGTAAGAAGTAGGTGTTCTATTCTATATTTCCAGAGAAATCTATTCCTTTCCACCCACACATGACCTCCAACATCCATTCATATGTGTCTGTGTATGTCACAAAGTCTATATATTGATGTGCTTGTATTAATCTGTAATCAATAATGTATTAGGTGTGCACGCCAAACTAATTGGGTGTCTTAGTCACATGCAAGTGTGTGAATTTGGAAGCTTGTGCATGGTGTGTATGGGTACGAATTCCTACAAGAGAATATGTGTTGGTATATATGTTAGGTAGGTCTGTGTGCGTATAGATTCATGCCTGCAAGAGAATATATATTTCATACATCTGTCAATGTGTAGCTGCATGTCTGCAGAAAACACATATTGGGCAGGTCTATGTGTACGTATGTAGGTGCATGCCAGCAAGAGAATATTTGTTAGATAGCTGTGTTTGTGTAGGTGCATGCCTGCAAGAGAATGCATGTTGGGTAGATCTCTGTGTAGGTGCATGCCTGCAAGAGAATATATTTTGGGTAGGACTGTGTAGGTGCATGCTTGCAAGATAATATATGTTTGGTAGGTCTGCGTGTACGTAGGCACATGTCTGCAAAATAATATATGTTGGATAGGTTTCCGTGTGTATAGGTTCCTGCAAGAGAATTCATGTTGGTTATATCTGTGTATGTATAGATGCCTGCAAGAGAATACGTTTGTTAGGTATGTGCATGTGTGTGTGTATACCTGCAAAACTATATATGTTGGGTAGGCCTGAACATGTATTTTAAACATGTATGTCAGTTTGTGTGTATACATAGGTAAATCAAAATGCATGGTTTATTTTAAATGTGTCTTAACGTGAATATACAGGCATAATTTACTTTCTAGTCACTGAATTTCTGAAACCGAGAATTTATGGAACCACCACAAAATTTATGAAAAAGCACTTTCAAATCTGATTTTAAATACTGTACTGTAAAATAATTAGTACAGAATATTATCACAAACAGAACACATAATATGGGAATAATTATTCTCTGACTTAAATGTGTACAAATATTTTTTTAAAAAATATACCTTGTGAGATTGAAACTGTTCACTAATGTGTGCAAACCTGAGATTGGTTAGGACATAAATAAGGGCATGCTTAAATTAACTCATCAATCGTTTGCAAACATTACCAAAAATACTAGCAATATTAATGTATCTAATTATAAAATAATGTCAACTAAATGTATTTGTAAATAAACTTCTTCAACCTTACCTGACAAATGTAAAAAATAAATTTATACAAACATCTGATACAAATATAACCCACATGACAAAAGCAACATGATAACAAAAACGATTAGGACCAAATATTAACCATACAAAAATCATCAAATGAACAACTGTTTAGTAGACCTAAAAAATAAGAGATAGATTAGCCAACCCAGCTTGGTGTTGCACAATTCTACAACAAATATTCTGTAATTAAATTTAATGAAAGTTTGAGAAACAGGTTCAGAAGCATATTCATCAGCTCTCATTATTTTTATATGATCAATGAGTCTTGAAAATGTTACAGACTAATAACTTTTTATAAAATATTGAATACATTATATAATAAATTCAAAAGCAAATTTCAGTCCTGAATAACAGCTAATATATATATATATATATATATATATATATATATATATATATATATATATATATATATATATATTGTGCTGTATTATCTTAGGAACTAATATTAAAAATAATGCTGAATTGCAACGTGTTATAATAGTAGGTGGGGTTTTTTTTTGGGGGGGGGTGCAAAATGTTTGTATATCAAAAACAATTTAATATGACCTAAATTATATTCTAAATTGTAAAGTAAAATAAAAAAATAAATACATTCCTAAGAGCAAAATATAACAGGAGGGGAATTAATATTCATAAACAAATACGTTGATATAAACACAAATAAAGTATTTTATATGGATCAGTTATCTCGATTTCTATATTAGACAAGGCACTGTCCTTGGGTCACTGTTTATATATGACAGTCTCTGCCCCCACACGAGCTGTCACATTGAATCGTCCATCTGTCCGTGGGTCGGTGATCCCTGCTGCTCCCCACTGCCACGTGAGGGAATTCCCTGCAACCCACCAGCAGGGATTAACTCTTTGCTATCCAGAGTAGCAGAAAAAAAAACTATTTTGCTAGCAGTGAAAGGGTTAAGTATGCATTGAAACCATCAAAACATAAAGTGGCTGTATTGAGCATTAACACTATAGATGACTGTTAAAAATAGATACTAACTGCATTTATTTATTATACTAACATTGGATCTATTCTAGTAACAACCCCATGTATCTTATATAGACAAACAAGAAGCTATTAAGTTTTTGTTTGTTTACTTTTAAATCCCAAATACTGGGTGATACAAGAACCACTGGGTGATTTAAGCTATTATAAAATTATTTGTGTTTTCTCTCCTGAAATATATTGTATTAGGAGCTTGCCCCTCTCCCTTACTACATAATCTGACATCCTTTCTATGGATTTGCATCCTGATCCCTTTGTATCTCAGACATTGTTCAGATAAAAGAATTAGAGTCGTAGGAATAAATTACCTGCTCAGAACCAGGGCTGAAGGGTCATCCTTTAAATCCTGAACTGATCAAAATGATCACTTCCTCTCCTTTAAAATAGGGGGGATTGGATCCTCTGTGCTGCTATAGACTAAAATAAGAACTCTCCCGTGGGGATTTTGTGCATATCCTTGACAGATGTGAATTTCCTGACTTGCCAATAAGAATTTGTGCTCCAAAACGATCTCACCACAGCCAGTGAGCCCTGGTCCCCATAGGTAATTGTTTCAGGAAGCCCAGATCACATACAACATGTTCCTATGTGAGGCTGCAGAGCTGTGCTCATTCCCCAGCCCACCCAGTATAATGAGCTCTCTCTGCCCATCTCTGAGCTGCAGGAAAACTCACCTCCTCCCACCCCTCAGCACACACTTATTTCATCATTTGGGTAGTATCTCCCCTCTCTCTCTGCTCTTGCACACAGCGCATGCTTCACACAGCCACACAGCCCCTCTGCTCTGTCTCAAACAGGGAAGCTTTCATTTGGTAACTTTTTTTTATAGTTGCATATATAAAAAGAGTTGATTTTATATAGAGGCAGAAGTATTAATACAGAACAATTATTCTCTGCTAGGTGGTCTGTATTTTCACAGCACCTATCATGGATTAGTTAGAAAACTGACCAGTTTGCTTTCTCTTTAAAGGGACAGTCAATTCAAATTTAAAAAGGACATGAAACCCAAAAAGATTAAGATAGAGATTACAAATTTAAACAACTTTCTAATTTACTTCTACTGTCTAATTTGTTTCAATCTCTTGGCATAATTTGTTGAAAGAGCAGCAATGACAATTTGGTAAAGAGTTGAAGCCATAGGTGAGCCAATGACAATTTGCAGGTATATACAGCCACCAATGAGCAGCTAGAACCTATGTTGTTATTTGCTGATCCTGAGCTTGCCAAGATAAACCTTTCAGCAAAGGATAAGAGAAGGATGCAAATGAAATAATAGGAGTAAATTAGAAAGTTCTCTAATATTGTATTCTCTACCTGAATCATGAAAGACATTTTTTTAGGTTTCCCTTTAAATTTTTATGATTCAGATGAAGCATGCAATTTTAAACCACTTTCTAATTTACTTTTATCATGTGCTTTGTTCTATTGGTATTCTTTGATGAAAGTTAAAGGGATATGAAACCAAACATTTTCGTTGATTATTCAGATAGAGCATGTGCTTTTAAGCAACTTTCTAATTTACTGCTATTATAATTATTTGTTCTCTTGGTGTCTTTTGTTGAAAAGCAGGGACATATGCTTAAGAGCCAGCCCATTTCTGCAGCACTATATGTCTACAGTTTTACAACAATGTGAGCACTATATAGCAGCACTATTTCTTGTCACGTAGTGCTCCGAATCCCTACGTGGGTATCTTTTCAACACAGAATAACATGGGAATGAAGCACATTTGAGAATAAAAGTAAATTTGAAACTTATTTAAAATGGCATGCTCTGTCTGAATCACAAAAGATAATTTTTGGGTTTCGTATCCCTTTAAACCTAGGTAGGCTCATATGCTTATTTCTAAGTCCTTGTCAGTGAATTTTGACAGTTTTTCACAGTTAGACATTGCTAGTCCATGTGTGCCATATAGATAATATTGTGCTCACTCCAGTGGAGTTATTTATGAGTCAGCACTGATTGTTTTGACAGCCTTGCATTTTAGCCAATTGGAATAAGGCTGCAGTCTACAGAGGCTTAGATACAAGGTAATCACAGAGGTAAAAAGTATATTAATATAACAGTGTTGGTTATGCGAAACCGGGGAATATGTAATAAAGGGGTTTTCTATCTTTTTAAATAATAACTATTCTGGAGTAGACTGTCCCTTTAAGTTTAAAACTAAATTATTTAATGGTTTTAATGAGACACTGTGGGTAATGTTGCTATATAGCTAAGATTGTGATATTCTCATAGGTACATATATTAATTGTATTAGGTCAATGGTTTCCTTAGGCACCAATGGTAAGTGGCACATTGATTTAAAGATCCAGACTGTTGGGACACTGAATTTTGTCTGCTCTCTGGGAACATGAAATAGATTTCTGTAAATACCTACTCTTCTGCAGCAATAATTAAGTTGGATTGAATCCTGTAGGACCCAGAATCCAGTCTATACATTAGAGTGATTGCTTGTTCAGTGAGCACATACATTTGTATTTAAATTGACCACAGCAAAGGGGATAAGAGACACTACTCAATATGTCTTTAAAGGGGCATATGTCTGGACTGAAAAGCAACACAGCATTTTAATACCAAAATGACAGATTTACAAGCATTTACTTTGTATGGATTTTTTTTTAAATATTTTTTTTTTTGTGCAATTCAGTCATTCTGTACCAATTAAAGGGACACTGAACCCAATTTTTTTTCTTTCATGATTCAGATAGAGCATGCAATTTTAAGAAACTTTCTAATTTACTCCTATTATCAATTTTTCTTTATTCTCTTGCTATCTTTATTTGAAAATGATGACTGTAAATCTTAGCAGCCAGCCCATTTTAGGTTCAGCACCATGGATAGCGCTTGCTTATTGGACGATGACATTTACCCACCAATAAGCAAGCATAACCCAGGTTCTCAACCAAAAATGGGCCGGCTCCTATGCATCACATTCCTGCTTTTTAAATAAAGATAGCAAGAGAATGAAGGAAAAAAAATTGATAATAGGAGTAAATTAGAAAGTTGCTTAAAATTGCATGTGCTATCTGAATAATTAAAGAAAAAAAATGTGCATTTAGTGTCCCTTTAAAACTGTACACATATAAAAAATACTTTTGAAATCTTCTCTTTGGTGTTGCCTTCATCTGTCAATGGTTTAAACTACATGTAGGATTTTATAAATGTAAAATGTTGATAATAAAATACTCTGTGTTGCTTGCATAGAGATATGTGTTTAACTCAGCAAAATGGTTAAACACCTAGCTAAAGACAGCTCTGGAGTACTGTTTCAAGTCTCTCTCTCCATGTATTTTGAATCCTTTAGTTTCACCATAAAATAATATTTAGCACTGATTCAGAAGCACAGGCTGTACAGCAAATCACAGGCCATACCTGTACTATTGACAACAGAGCACATTCCCAGCATCTGTTCTTCAGAGGTTGTTATTTGATAAGGGTCATATACAGGTGCTGATGGAGAGATAACAGGAGCATGCTCTGTTTGAACATAGCAAGATATGACACTGATAAAGGTCTCTCAGTCTGAGGATAGCTCAATTTAAAATGTAACTTTGAAGCAGCATTTTAAAATGTATATTTTCTTCTAGTAAACCATACATTTGTTTTGCTTTTAAATAAAGGAATTACATACAGCACAAGCTCAAAAAGCCCAAGAAACCACCAGCTCATTGCTGACACTAAGAGACAAATATTCATAGCTCCAGATTGTTCTTGATTTTGCTAGTGCTGGCTTGGATTTTGCTCCTGCTATTAGAAGTGGTACTACAGAGGTATAAGGATGCACCCCCACTGTGCTGAGGAGGGGGCGGGGGGATAATTTCCCTTCCCTGCTAATATCCTTTCCTGCTTAGACACGCCCACTAAATGAATAGCCACACCCTGAACCACCCAGTCATGCCCACTGACTGCTCAGCTACACACTTAGAACAACCACAGCTCCATTCCACCTGCACTGACCACACCCTAAGAACACAAATAACACCACCCACTGAAATATGTGAATCTGCCCACATGCCTCTCCAACTAAGAAAGAAAACTACCCCTGCCTGCCCCACTTACTTCACTAAGAATGTCTATAGCCCTGTCCCTAAACTGCCTAGCTTCATAGTCCCAGATACTATCCAGGAAGGAGGATTTTCCAAGTATAAAATGCAAAATAATGTCTAACCCACTGTTTAGTTTATTTCTATAGTCTTATGTCCTGTCTGTAGCTATCTAGCTATACATTTATCTGTGTGTCTGTCTATATATATCTACATACCTCCCAACATTTCAAAATTCAAAAGAGGGACCCCACCCCCCCCCCCGCAAAAAAATTGAAATGTGGTGGGCGGGGCTTAAAAAATCATAAGACCAAAGTAATAAAAATAAAATTCTAAATAAAGTCATATATTTTAATACACTTAGGCAGCAAATCAAACACAAGCTCAAACCACTGGTATGGCTATGTGAGCGCTGTATTTAATTAGCCTTTGCAAAGACATTGCTAAATATTTTTATCTTAATTGCACATTTATTAATAAATTCTTTAAAACTACTCTCTGCATTCCCCATTAATATTCTAGATTCTGGCCTTTAAAGTCAGCAAAAATGCGCAGTAGCACGCTACATAGCATACACTTATACATGCAGATACACACACATTACATAGCATATACTTACACATGCAGATACACACACACACTACATAGCATACACTTACACTTGCAGATACACACACACACTACATAGTATACACTTATACATACAGATACATACACACTACATAGCATACACTTACACATGCAGATACACACACACTACATAGCATACACTTATACATGCAGATACACACACACACTACATAGAATACACTTATACATGCAGATACACACACACTACATAGCATACACTTATACATGCAGATACACACACACTACATAGAATACACTTATACATGCAGATACACACACACTACATAGAATACACTTATACATGCAGATACACACACACTACATAGAATACACTTATACATGCAGATACACACACACTACATAGCATACACTTATACATGCAGATACACACACACACTACATAGAATACACTTATACATGCAGCATACACTTATACAGACACACACACTACATAGCATACACTTATACATGCAGATACACACACACACTACATAGAATACTCTTATACATGCAGATACACACACACTACATAGCATACACTTATACATGCAGATACACACACACACTACATAGAATACACTTATACATGCAGATACACACACACTACATAGCATACACTTATACATGCAGATACATACACACACTACATAGAATACACTTATACATGCAGATACACACACACTACATAGCATACACTTATACATGCAGATACACACACACTACAGAGCATACACTTATACATGCAGATACACACACACTACAGAGCATACACTTATACATGCAGATACACACACACTACATAGCATACACTTACACATGCAGATACACACACACTACATAGCATACACTTATACATGCAGATACACACACACACTACATAGCATACACTTACACATGCAGATACACACACACTACATAGCATACACTTATACATGCAGATACACACACACTACATAGCATACACTTATACATGCAGATACATACACACACTACATAGAATACACTTATACATGCAGATACACACACACTACATAGCATACACTTATACATGCAGATACACACACACTACAGAGCATACACTTATACATGCAGATACACACACACTACAGAGCATACACTTATACATGCAGATACACACACACTACATAGCATACACTTACACATGCAGATACACACACACTACATAGCATACACTTATACATGCAGATACACACACACACTACATAGCATACACTTACACATGCAGATACACACACACTACATAGCATACACTTATACATGCAGATACACAGACACTACATAGCATACACTTATACATGCAGATACACACACATTACATAGCATACACTTATACATGCAGCATACACTTATACATGCAGATACACAGACACTACATAGTATACACTTATACATGCAGACACACACACACTACATAGCATACACTTATACATGCAGATACACACTTATACATGCAGATACACATGCACACACTACATAGCTTACATTTATACATGCAGACACACACACACTAGCATAAACTTATACATACAGATACACACACACAGTTATGGATACAGATAGACACACACACTACATCATATATGGGTATCTGTAATTCATTGTATGGGGTCCTGGGGATGGCAAGCACATTAGCTGGCAGTCTGCGGCTGCCACTGTTCGTTACACTGTTCGTTACCCTGGTATTAGCACTGCTCATTGTATAAAACTGAAGGCATGCTAATATTATCACCAGGGGTTAGATATCATCATTACCAGAGGTAGGTTAGAGAGGTCACTATTAGCTGTGGTCAGAGTGTATACAGCCTTCTTACTCCTGCTTAACCCACACAACATTCCTTTTCCACAGGGAATATAACAGGTATCCAACCCTGTGAGAGCAAAGCCAGCTGCTTCTGAGTATGGGCCCAATAGAATTAAAAAAAAAAAAAAAAAAAAAAATTTTTTTTTTTTTTTTATGCCTGGGGCAAATCGGGACAGATGGCTAGCAACTCGGGAAAGAGGGACAGACCCCTAAAATCGGGACTGTCCCGCGAAAATCGGGACAGTTGGGGGGTATGTATCTATATATCTGTCTATTTATGTATGTATCAATCTATGTCTATCAATCTCTCTATACATGTATGTGTGTGTCTGCCTATATCTATCTATAGATTTGTGTGTTTGTCTATATCTATGTATCTATATATCTGCCTATATATTTATCTGTGTACCTGTCTATATCTGTATCTATATCTATATGTATCTATCATTTATCTGTGTGTCTGTCTATATCTGTGTATCTATATCTTTATATCTGTCTAAATCTACCTATACATTTATCTGTGTATCTATATATATGTCTATGTCTGTATGTATCAATCTATGTCTATCAATCTCTCTATACATGTATGTGTGTCTGCCTATATCTATATATATTTTTGTTTCTCTCTATATCTATGTATCTATATTAGGGTTGCCACCTCAGCCATGTTTTCCTGGACACTTATGAGTTACACATGCTGCAGGGTGTGCAGGGAGGAACATGTATTGTGTTTCTGGACAACACTATTCATATTCCTCCCTGCACACCCTGCAGCATGTGTAACTTATAAGTGTTCTGTATTTTAAGGGACAGGTTGCAACCCTAATCTATATATCCATCTCTAAAACAATCTATGTCTATCTAATCTATCTACCTACATTTAAACATAAAAAACATGGCTAAAGAATAGCAATGCATGAGATGTGCATAAATTAACACTTTGATAAAACACTTAAATCAGTGTTATAAAAAAACAACAGTGCGCTTTACAGCATATTAACCAGTAATTACTAAAACTGATCTGTACTTCGAAAATAGGTTTTAAAGCTTTCAGATAAGCAGATATTTTATTTCTAAAGTTTATTTAGTGTATAATGTTTCTACATTGCTATAGTAAGTCAGTTTTTCAAACACAGACCTAAACTGTAGTTATGTTTTTTTTTTTTTATGTAACCATTTCATTCAGCACCCGTTAGTGATATATCTACATCTTTTTAATCAATTTTCAGGGTTGTGCTATTAAGCAATGCAGCTAATTATGTTAAAGTCTATAACCTGCTGGGAATTGCTTTTGTGCAATTTCATTTCTCAGTAATGGTCTGCAGGACTGGTAGAAGTTTGGGTCAGGCATGATCCTTGATGTCATTGGTGATGTCATGTCATGTGATCACAGATGCCAGTAATCCTACTATATATAGCATTGACAAAACATGTGAAGGAATGAAGGGTGCAGGGCAATTGAATTATAAATTGAATTCCCCATCAAATTTTTATTAGCATTAAAAAATTCAATAATTTATTTCTAATTTTTCTTCTGCAATTTACCTCTGAAAATTCTGTTGTTTTTGTTGTGATGATATATACAATGCATACATACAAATGTCTTTAAAGGGGGCATGATTTCCTGATTCAGAACATGTCATTTTAAACAACGTTCCAATTTACTTCTATTAGCAATTTTACTTCATTCTCTTGATATCCTTTATTTAAGGTGCAGCAATTCACTACTGCACTGGTTTTAAAACCTGACCTCAGGCCGCCCCAACAGGTCAGGTTTTCAGGATCACCTTGGATGAGAGCAGGTAAAATAACAGTTTACTAATCAGCTGATTTCACCTGTGCTCCTATTCAGATATCCTCAAAATGTGGCCTGTTAGGGGGATCTGAGGACAGGTTGGGAAACCAGTGCATTACTGGGAACTAGCTGAACACTTAGGTAAGCCATTGACAAAAGGCATAAACTGTACATACAGCCACCAATCAGCAGCTAGCTCCTGAGCCTATTTAGGTATCCTTTCAACAAAGGATACAGAGAGAATGAAATAAATTGGAAAGTTATTTAAAATTGTATTCTGTATTTAAATTATGAAAGACAATGTTAGGGTTTTATGTCCCTTTAAAGTCCCTTCAAGTTTACCAAAGATATGAATATTCTTTTTTTTTTTCTTTGTATGTATGAACACATGACCTGCTATATTCCCTATAGTTTGCAGATCAGAGTGAAAACTAAACCTTTTTGTCACTAATAAATTCCATGTCAGGTCTTAAAATAAATATATATATATATATATTTATAATTTATAATATATATAAGGACAGCAAGTCATTTTTAGTTTTTTTTTTTTATATAGAAACAGGAAAGGTTTGAAGGGTTAATAAAGCAAGACCACTGTTCTAGGAACAATTCTAAGCAGGAGATCAGACTTGAACACTGCACCCTTCACAGGAGATCAAACTTCTATTTTAAGCTTTCCATATACAAGATGGTTGAGGAATACAATTGAAGCGCTTGGGAAAAAATCCTAGAGAGCTATTTGTAAAGATCTATTTTGATTGGCACAAAGCAGTGCTCCATATAATGATGTTTAAATATATTCCTCAAGGAACAAGACTCAACCTTTAGCATTTTTACACTGCAGGTTTGGCTCAGATATATTTTAATGACTCTCATATATATTGAGAAGCAATATTTCTCTTGACAGAGAAACATTTTAAATTCAAGTTTGAATACCATTTACATTTGATACATGTTATAACAGCTTTTACACATTCTGTTACAAATGAATTGCATGAAACTGTTTGCTATAGACAAAACACTAACTAGCTCTTTGGGGTCATTTTGCTTGCTATGGATTTTTAGAAAGCTGTTAGGCTATGTCTAGATTACAGAAATGTGAAAAGGAGGAAAATGTCTGCCTATGAAGTGTTAAGATATATTTTATTTTGATCATAGGTAAAAAAGCCAAGAACAGACATTTATAACATGATATTATACATATAATTGCATTTATTGTTTATATATAAATATTTTGGGGGGTTCCCTAGAAGGTAACTCAGTAATAAGCAATAGTAATAATGCTTTTCTGTATAATGATTTTGTGTGTGTATATACATATTATACATATATTATTATACATATATACCAGGGGCGTATGTTGGCCTAGGCAAATAAGGCACTTGCCTAGGACAGCAGATTTGGGGGTCAGCACTTTTTTAGTCTCACTACAAACACTCACTACACCCACACTGCACTACACACGACGCACACACATGTGCAATTGAACATTTACTTTGGAAATCCAATGAGAAGCCACGTTACACCCCGATTAATAAATATTATGGCCAAAAAGAACCTAAAACCTTGGGGGGCAGCAGAATTTTGAGGGCCTAGGGCAGCACAAAACCTAAATATGTGTGTAATGAGACTTAAAAAGTGCTGCCCTCCCCAAAATCTGCTGCCCTAGGCAAGTGCCTTGTTTGCCTAACCCAAAATACATTCCTTGCTGTGCTTTAGAACAACGGAATATCTATACACCAATAGTGAACACGTTGCACTATATAATGAAGTATCTATACATTGACGAGTATCCTGCATGGTTTAATGATGATAGGCACACGTCTTTGCACTGACTGGCTGCTATGCCCCCCTGAAGTTGGGCCCTGGTGCTACTGAATCTGCTCCACCAATGATACTTCTGCCTCTCTGCAAGTGTGTATTCACTGAGCTAATATTCAGTATATTTATTCTCTTAATAAGAGCAGAATTTTCTCACTAGCAAATAATTAGATAATATAACCAAATGTTTTAAAAGCAAATATATATGGGTATGTAAATGTCCCTTAATCATTTAGATTTTAATTCTTCCTGCACAAATGTTCACATTGAGACTTCACATTACAGAATTAAAGGTACAGTGAAGTGTAAAATTCTCATTAATGTGTTTACAGCTGCAGAATTTTAAATGTATAGGAAATAACACCTTTACTTATAATTTTGTGTATGAAATAACTGTTACTGCTAAATGAAACCACAACCCAATAAAATTATTTTAACTAGCAAGGAAAGCAGACCTCATTATCTTTTCTGTCTAATTATTTAAACAAAGCGATCCATTTATCAAGCTGCGATAGCATCTTCAGAGCCCCAGCGTTACAGGCTTCCTCAGAGCAGGACTGAAGAGCTAGTTAAGTAGCAGCAGTCTTAAGTCCGCTGCTACTTAAACTCTCCGCAACACTTTAGGTTGCGGATTGCAATCATATCGTTGAAGGATAATTGACAGCCCCCTCTTGCACGCGATTGGCCAAGCACCAGCAGGGGGTGGCATTGCACAATCAGCAAATTGTGCAATGTTAAATGTGGGCAGTGTACTGCTGCCTTCTTGCTGCAAGGCTGAGTGGACAAGGTTCATGACGCCAGGGCCACTATCAGGGGGTGAAAGGGGGAACTCTAGTCAAGGGCCCGGAGAGCAAGGGGGACCCAGGCCCTGATGGGGTTCTGGCATCCTGTTTTGGGGCTTCATGGGACGCCCTCTGACCATCACTGCCAGCTGCACCAGAAATGAAATCTTGGGCAGCTGGGCCCTCTCTAGGCTGAATGGCCGGGAACTATAAATTCCAGAATGGTGTGTATATATATATATATATATATATATATATATATATATATATATATATATATATATATATATATAGTAAAACAAGCACTTAGGGTAAGGTACAGCTATGTCAAGTTACTTAGCTTGGGAGCCTAGACGCCGCCATCCTCACAGTGTAAAGCAGGCTGCACATCCGGGGATCCGACACTCAGCGTGAAGAAAACCAACTCGGGCAGTACGCTGTGGATAAATGTATCAAAGAAGAAAGGACTCCCACAAGGCATAAGTATCAGTATTCTTGAGTAGCAAGACGTAGCAAATAGTAATAAACTCCATTAGGTAAAATGTATAATTAGGAACACATTAAAAGGGGAGAAAATATTAGTACACACTGTCCCTCTTATGGGAGTCATCAAGTCAGGAATACTATCTTTCATAATGACCCCTGTATCACTTAGACAAGGTTATGCCAATTGAAAACATTAATAGTTAAAAGGGATAGAAAATTAATATATGCATAGGTAGATTTAAATTTAAAAAAGAAGCATTTTTACAATATAATTCTATTAGCTAAAATGCTTCTAGTAAACATTATTACTTGTTTTCAGCAGCATACGTACATATGCTGTGAGGGCCCATGCACCAGTATTTAAACACCAAACCTTCTCAGAGAGTCAGCAGTAGCTTGTTTGACACAAATTAAGTCTTCACTGACAACACACTATACTCAGGCATGATGCTTTAGTCACACATAGCATATGTGAATATGCCATTATTACAATAATTTTTACTAAAATCATTTTTACTATTTTAAGAATATTTCAAAAATGCCTCTGTTAAAAACTGAAATGCATTCATTCAGCTTTGAACTTTCTATCTCTTTAATTATAATTTGATCTATATTTTTAGAATATATTAATAGTTCCATTTTGATATATAGAATAATGAATTACTATGAAAAATGTAAACATATGTGCAGCTAATTTGTAGTTACCTTTAACACTGACACAGTCCATTTGGTTCTGAAAAGGTACAAACCTTTTCACTCACACACATACATAAACAAAAGAAAGAAAGCATAAAAAGCACACACACAACAATTCTGAATACAATCTTTAAACGGCTTCATCAGATAAGATAGAATTTAAAAAAATGAGCTCTTGAGCTCAGGCAAAACTAGGTTACAATATGGAAGCCCCATTACTCTATAGAAACTAAAATTGTTTTACACTTAATTCTTCAATAACTAGTAGTTTGATAAATTAAAATATGCAGAAAACATTGACTACATAACTTAAATTTTTTACAACTTTTTAATATATAGAGATTTTTTTTATTGCTATATTCAAAACAAAGTAGACAACAATATATGATATTCTGTGGATCAAATTTATCAAAACATCTACTGGATCATATAAGCACAATTGAATACATTACAGGCTCATAAAAGTAAAAAATTTAACTTTTATGGTTATGCAAATATGAAAAAAAAAACATAATTTATGTAAGAATTTACCTGATAAATTCATTTATTTCATATTGGCAAGAGTCCATGAGCTAGTGACGTATGGGATATACAATCCTACCAGGAGGGGCAAAGTTTCCCAAACCTCAAAATGCCTATAAATACACCCCTCACCACACCCACAATTCAGTTTAACGAATAACCAAGTAGTGGGGTGATAAAGAAAGGAGTAAAAAGCACCAACAAAGGAATTTGGAAATAATTGTGCTTTATACAAAAATATCATAACCACCATAAAAAGGGTGGGGCTCATGGACTCTTGCCAATATGAAAGAAATGAATTTATCAGGTAAATTCTTAGATAAATTATGTTTTCTTTCATGTTATTGGCAAGAGTCCATGAGCTAGTGATGTATGGGATAACAATACCCAAGATGTGGAACTCCACTCAAGAGTCAATAGAGAGGGAGGGATAAAAATAAAAAACAGCCATTTTCCGCTGAAAAAATAATCCACAACCCAAATTATAAGTTTGTTCTTAATAAGAATCAAACTGAAACAGCAGAAGAATCAAACTGAAACAGCTGCCTGAAGAACTTTTCTACCAAAAAACTGCTTCTGAAGAAGCAAATACATCAAAACGGTAGAATTTAGTAAATGTATGCAAAGAGGACCAAGTTGCCGCTTTGCAAATCTGATCAACTGAAGCTTCATTCTTAAAAGCCCACGAAGTGGAGACTGATCTGGTAGAATGAGCTGTAATTCTCTGAAGCAGGACCTGACCCGACTCCAAATAAGCTTGATGAATCAAAAGCTTTAACCAAGAAGCCAAGGAAATAGCAGAAGCCTTCTGACCTTTCCTAGAACCAGAAAATATAACAAATAGACTAGAAGTCTTCCTGAAATCTTTAGTAGCTTCAACATAATCTTTCAAAGCTCTCACCACATCCAAAGAATGTAAGGATTTTTCCAAAGAATTCTTAGGATTAGGACACAAGGAAGGGAAAACAATTTCTCTACTAATGTTGTTAGAATTCACAACCTTAGGTAAAAAATTAAATGATGTCCACAAAACCGCCTTATCCTGATGAAAAATCAGAAAAAGGAGATTCACAAGAAAGAGCAGATAGCTCAGAAACTGTCAGGGTGCCAGGAATCAGACTGAGACGAGAAGTGCAAAAATAATCACACCTTTATTAATAGCAAAAAATGATAAAAAGTCCACAAAGCAAATAACAAGCCAGGAGTCAAAACCAGAGCTGGTAATCAGACGAGCCGAGTCAGGAGCCAAAGACGAGCCGGAATCAGGAACAAGGAAAACAGCAGAGTCAGGAACAAGCCAGGGATCAGGAACCAGGAAGGACGTCAGGCAGCCAGGTAATACACAGGAACTCTCACAAACAGGTCTGAGACAACGCAAAGGCAAAGCATACTGAACAGAGGCCCTTTAAATAATAAGTGATGGCATCACAATTCTGAGACGGCATCCTGTCTCACATGGATGATGCACACCAGTCTGGCCATAAAAAGAAGTGCAGGATATGAGCAGCATCCCCCACAATGCACCATAGTCAGTAAGAGAGGTGAGTAAAATGGCTGCCAGCAGCACATGACAAACACAACAGGGAGAAAACCCTGACAGAAACTCTTCTAGCAGAAGAGATGGCCAAAAGGAACAACACTTTCCAAGAAAGTAGTTTAATGTCCAAAGAATGCATAGGCTCAAATAGGAGGAGCCTGTAAAGCCCTCAAAACCAAATTAAGACTCCAAGGAGGAGAGATTGATTTAATTACAGGCTTGATACAAACCAAAGCCTGTACAAAACAGTGAATATCAGGAAGTTTAGCAATCTTTCTGTGAAATAAAACAGAAAGAGCAGAGATTTGTCCCTTCAAGGAACTTGCAGACAAACCCTTATCCAAACCATCCTGAAGAAACTGTAAAATTCTAGGAATTCTAAAAGAATGCCAAGAGAATTTATGAGAAGAACACCATGAAATGTAAGTCTTCCAAACTCGATAATAAATCTTCCTAGAGACAGATTTACGAGCTTGTAACATAGTATTAATCACTGAGTCAGAGAAACCTCTATGACTTAGCACTATGCGTTCAATTTCCACACCTTCAAATTTAATGATTTGAGATCCTGATGGAAAAATGGACCTTGAGACAATAGGTCCGGCCTTAACAGAAGTGGCCAAGGTTGGCAACTGGACATCCGAACAAGATCCGCATACCAAAACCTGTGAGGCCATGCTGGAGCCACCAGCAACACAAACAATTGCTCCATGATGATTTTGGAGATCACTCTTGGAAGAAGAACTAGAGGCAGGAAAATATAAGCTGGTTGATAACACCAAGGAAGTGTTGACGCATCCACTGCCTCCGCCTGAAAATCCCTGGACCTGGACAGGTATCTGGGAAGTTTCCTGTTTAGATGAGAGGCAATCAGATCTATCTCTGGAAGACCCCACATCTGAACAATCTGAGAAAACACATCTGGATGGAGGGACCACTCCCCCAGATGTAAAGTCTGACGGCTGAGATAATCCGCCTCCCAATTGTCTACACCTGGGATATGTACCACAGAAATTAGACAGGAGCTGGATTCCGACCAAAAAAGTGTCTGAGATACTTCTTTCATAGCTTGGGGACTGTGAGTCCCACCCTGATGATTGATATATGCCACTGTTGCGATATTGTCTGTCTGAAAACAAATGAACGGTTCACTCTTTAACAGAGGCCAAAACTGAAGACCTCTGAGAATTGCACGGAGTTCTAAAATATTGATTGGTAATCTCGCCTCTTGAGATTTCCAAACCCCTTGTGCTGTCCGAGATCTCCAAACAGCTTCCCAACCTGAAAGACTTGCATCTGTTATGATCACAGTCCAGGTTGGCCGAACAAAAGAAGCCCCTTGAACTAAACGCTGGTGATTTAACCACCACATCAGAGAGTGTCGAACATTGGGATTTAAGGATATTAATTGTGATATCTTTGTATAATCCCTGCACCAATGATTCAGCATACAAAGCTGGAGAGGTCTCATGTGAAAACGAGCAAAGGGAATCGCGTCCGATGCTGCAGTCATGAGACCTAAAACTTCCATGCACATAGCCACTGAAGGGAATGACAGACTGAAGGTGCTGACAGACTGCAACCAATTTTAAACGTCTCTTGTCTATTAGAGACAGAGTCATGGACACTGAATCTATCTGGAAGCCTAAAAAGGTGACCCTTGTCTGAGGAATCAAGAAACTTTTTGGTAAATTGATCCTCCAACCATGTTTTCGAAGAAACAACACTAGTTGATTTGTGTGAGATTCTGCAGAACGTAAAGACTGAGCTAGTACCAAGATATCGTCCAAATAAGGAAACACCGCAATACCCTGCTCTCTGGTTACAGAGAGCAGGGCACCGAGAACCTTTGAAAAGATTCTTGGAGCTGTTGCTAGGCCAAATGGAAGAGCAACAAATTGGTAATGCTTGTCTAGAAAAGAGAATCTCAGGAACTGATAATGATCTGGATGAATCGGAATATGAAGGTATGCATCCTGCAAGTCTATTGTAGACATATAATGTCCTTGCTGAACAAAAGGCAGAATAGTCCTTATAGTCACCATCTTGAAAGTTGGTACTCTTACATAACGATTCAAAATTTTCAAATCCAGAACTGGTCTGAATGAATTTTCCTTCTTTGGGACAATGAATAGATTTGAATAAAACCCCCGACCCTGTTCTGAAAAGGAACTGGCATGATTACCCCTGAAAACTCCAGGTCTGAAACACACTTCAGGAAAGCCTGAGCTTTTACTGGATTTGCTGGGATGCGTGAGAGAAAAAAATCTTCTCACAGGAGGTCTTACTCTGAATCCTATTCGATACCCCTGAGAGACAATGCTCTGAATCCATTGATTTTGGACAGAATTTATCCAAACATCCTTGAAAAACCTTAATCTGCCCCCTACCAGCTGAGCTGGAATGAGGAACGCACCTTCATGCAGACTTAGGGGCTGATTTTGGTTTCTTAAATGGCTTGGATTTATTCCAATTTGAGGAAGGCTTCCAATTGGAAGCAGATTCCTTGGGCGAAGGATTAGGTTTTTGTTCCTTATTTTGACGAAAGGAACGAAAACAGTTAGAAGCCTTAAATTTACCCTTAGGTCTTTTATCCTGAGGCAAAAAAACTCCCTTCCCCCCAGTAACAGTTGAAATAATAGAATCCAACTGAGAACCAAATAAATTATTACCTTGGAAAGAAAGAGATAGCAATCTAGGCTTAGATGTCATATCAGCATTCCAAGATTTAAGCCACAAAGCTCTTCTAGCTAAAATAGCTAAAGACATGGATCTAACATCAATTTTGAGAATATCAAAAATGGCATCACAAATAAAATGATTAGCATGTTGCAGTAAGCGAACAATGCTAGATAAGTCAGAATCCAATTCTTGTTGCGCTAAATTTTCCAACCAAAAAGTTGATGCAGCTGCAACATCAGCTAAAGAAATTGCAGGCCTGAGAAGATGACCTGAATATAAATGAGCTTTCCTTAGATAAGATTCAAGTTTCCTATCTAAAGGATCCTTAAAAGAAGTACTATCTTCCAAAGGAATAGTGGTACTTTAAGCAAGAGTAGAAATAGCCCCATCAACTTTGGGGATCTTTTCCCAAAACTCTATTGAAATTGCTGGTAAAGGATACAATTTTTTAAACCTTGAAGAAGGAATAAAAGAAGTACCTGGCTTATTCCATTCCTTAGAAATCATATCAGAAATAGCATCAGGAATAGGAAAAACCTCTGGAGTAACCACAGGAGGTTTAAAAACAGAATTTAAACGTTTACTAGTTTTAATGTCAATAGGACTAGTTTCCTCAATATCCAAAGTAATTAACACTTCTTTTAACAAAGAACAAATATACTCCATTTTAAATAAATAAGTAGATTTGTCAGTGTCAATATCTGAGGAAGGATCTTCTGAATCAGATAGATCCTCATCAGAGGAGAATTCATTATGTTGTCGGTCATTTGAAATTTCATCAATCTTATGAGAAGTTTTAAAAGACCTTTTACTTTTATTAGAAGGCGGAAAAGCAGACAGAGCCTTCTGAATAGAATCAGTAACAAATTCTTTAAAATTCATAGGAATATCATGTACATTAGAAGTTGAAGGAACTGCAACCGGCAATGTACTATTACTGATGGACACATTATCTGCATGTAAAAGTTTATCATGACAACTATTACAAATGACATTCGGAGATATAATCTCCACAAGTTTACAACAAATGCACTTAGCTTTGGTAGAACCGATATCAGGCAGCAAAGTTCCAACAGATACTTCTGAGGCAGGATCAGATTGAGAAATCTTGCAAAATGTAAAAGAAAAAACAACATATAAAGCAAAATTATCAATTTCCTTATATGACAGTTTCAGGAATGGGAAAAAATGCAAATAGCATAGCCCAATGACATAGAAAAAGGCAAGAGGCAAATAGCAATGGGGTGACAAAATAATGAAAAATTTGGCGCCAAGTACGACGCACAGTGTAACTGAAATTTGTTTGCCGCCAACAACGTCCGGATACTCGCTTCACTAACGACGCAACCTTGTGTAAGGAACTCGGCGTCAACTATGTCGCCGGAAATGACGAACTTCAACTTGCATCAACAATCCTGCAATTTGCAATGAAAAATGTAGTCAATTTAAAACCCCAGGTAAGAAAAATATTTCTTAATATGTTTATTTTCCCAAATATGAAACTGACAGTCTGCAAAAAGGTAATACATGAACCTGACTCATGGCAAATATAAGTACAATACATATATTTAGAACTTTATATTAATGCATAAAGTCAGTGGCATCACTAGGGGGGGGCGGGCCACACCCGGGTGACACCCTCCAGGGGGTGACACCAAAAAAAAAAAAAAAAAAAAAATTTTATTTTTTTTATTTTATTGAAATTCAAAGAAATACAATGTTGAGATGCATAGATTTTTTTTTATTAGAGGGGCTGGCATTTGTGAACATTGGTGGGACTGGGGAAGATGTAGACACACAATTTTTTTGCCCCTTGAGCCAGTGTTGCAATTTCAACAAATAGTTTTCCCGGCTGCTTTTGCTTGTTTGTACTTTGCTTCTCCCCTGCCCAATTTCGCTATGAATGTTGTGGGCATGCCGTGGGGCTTGCAAAGTTGGGCTGCTAGCCTAAACCTGCCTGCCTATCTGTGCTCACTGCTCAGTGACATGTGGAGCAGTGGAGTCACTCACTGCTGTGCTGTCTCTCTAAACGGGAACTGGCAAATCATGAGGGGATGCCTGGCACCTGACCGCATGACTGTTTGACACTGTCTTTAAAGTGAAGGAGCCACGTATGATGCCCACCAGACCATTACGGTTACGGTACACTAAGTGCACACTGAACAGGTAGGAGGGCGGGCGGGGGTCTGGGGGTGGGCAGAGTGCAGAGGTGATTGGCCATAAGAAGCGGTAGGCACGCGGCCCGGGGCTGTGCACTGACAGGCTTGGAACAGAGTCAGAGAGCAGAATTTTCATAGTTTGCACCTAAAACTTTTCTTTAGTGATTTATTTTTAGAGTGCTCTGTTTATCTTTCATTTGATGCTCTGCTGAGCCAGGGAGCAGCTCTAGGCATGAGCTTTATAATTAATGCAGTGCAGTTTACATATTTTGTAAGTGTGTGTCTGAGTTTTTGTGTGTGTGTGTCTCAGTGTTTTTGTGTGTGTGTTTTTGTGTGTGTTTGTCTGAGTGTGTTTCTGAGTGTTTGTGTGTGCATCTGAGTATGTTTTAAGTGTGTCTGAGTGTTTGTATGTGTGTTTGCCTGTGTTTTTGTGTGTGTCTGCTTTCTGGGGGGGGGGGGGGTTGACACCATAACTTACCGCACCGGGTGACACCAACCCTAGTGACGCCACTGCATAAAGTGCCAAACCATAGCTGAGGTGTCTTAAGTAATAAAAACATACTTACCGAAAGACACCCATCCACATATAGCAGATAGCCAAACCAGTACTGAAACAGTTATCAGTAGAGGTAATGGAATATGGGAGTATATCGTCGATCTGAAATGGGAGGTAGGAAATGAATCTCTACGACCGATAACAGAGAACCTATGAAATAGATCTCCCGTGAGGAAAACCATTGCATTCAATAGGTTATACTCCCTTCACATCCCTCTGACATTCGCTGTACTCTGAGAGGAATTGGGCTTCAAAATGCTGAGAAGCACATATCAACGTAGAAATCTTATCACAAACTTACTTCACCACCTCCATAGGAGGCAAAGTTTGTAAAACTGAATTGTGGGTGTTGTGAGGGGTGTATTTATAGGCATTTTGAGGTTTGGGAAACTTTGCCCCTCCTGGTAGGATTGTATATCCCATATGTCACTAGCTCATGGACTCTTGCCAATTACATGAAAGAAAAATATGTTAATTCCCAGTATACTGCCCCTTTAAGCCAGATTTATTTGTGTAATAGTTCAACACACAAAGTTGTTTGCAAATCCAGAAATTTGTGTATTGCACAATTAAACAAATAAATCAAACAAATAAATCTGCCTTCCGAAAAGTGCCAAAGGCAACTACCAGCGGTCATATTCGGCATTCATTTATACAAATAAATGCCCAATTCACAAGTCTACAAACTACCACAAATGCAGGTACTGTAGTTGTCTAATTATCTTACATGAGACAAATAACAATATCTAACATGCCGCCTTTGTGTCCTTCTCTTATGTTAATTTATTCCCAGTACAGCAAACGCTGAAGAGCCAGAATCGTAGCAAAATTTTACATTGCTGTTTCTAAAATTAGATTATCTTCATCAGTAATGGAAGCATCCTAATGTGTACATTGTTGACTTGTTAACCTAGAAATTATATTAACTTACTTAAAGATTATAGGACATTAATTGTTATTTAATTTCTGTAGAAAAAAGGGTGTTGGGAGTTATTAGATAGAGGGAAATGTTGAGGGAAAATGAATTAAAGTTAAACTATATATATATATATATGTTTTGTATTGTGGCTGTTATTTAATCTTGGAAAAATGGTAAATGGATTATTGTGAAATCTTGTGTTGATAACGATTGTGTTCGATGGATTGAATTATCTATTTTTAGTTTTTTTCTTATTGTAAAAGTAAAAAAAAGAAATGGAAAAAAAGGTGTGATGTGATAGGTGTAACCTTAGCATTGCAGATGAAGAACAAACATATTACTCATGATCTCACTTTTTTTAAAAAAAATAAAAATCCTTGAGATATTTAAGAATAGACATAGCAAGAGGAAAATCTAAAATTGATAACAAGGTGTTCTATTCTGCTAAGTTTCCTTCATTTCTATTTTAAGACCACTTATGGACCTTTAAGTATATGCTACATGGTAATATGAAGGAAAAAGGGTTGAGACATTTTAATAAAGGATTACTTCTGCATCCCAAGGTAAGGGTACTAAATACAAATGGACGATAATGGGCTATACATGTAAAATAATGATCCTTAGAAGATGACGTACCTTATCAGTCAACAGCAACAAAACAAACAAAAAATAAATCAATGCTTATCCACTATCGGATCTCTTTAGAAATATATAACTAAATTAACCAAATTTTAAAAAATATTAATATCTAGATAAATAACAATAATATCAGGCACGAAAAATACACAAAATACATGCAATTAAAAAGTCCAGTAAATAATTGGTGTAGTCCAAAGTAAAAACAAAAACCACCTTGCATACGGGGTTTGTGTATATAATGTCCAATACAAGCCTCAGGGAGCTGTGCAAGTCGGTGCAGCTCTCATTCAGTGATATTTGCACTAATCACAGGGGTTAAAGAGCTATAACAAGACAATAAGAGAAGCGCAAACGACTTAGAACAATTATTTAATAAAAAGAACAATAATACATAAACACTTACACTGAGGTAGGAGCAGTCAATTATCCCCAACAGATGATATGAAAGGACGCTGTGGTCTGAGTCCCGCTATACACAAGACATCCAAATTCTCACCGCCGGCCTCAACAAGGAGCAGCGTCTGACGTCAGCGCTGATGGAAATCCAGAGCGTCCCCCAGCAAGCAGATACCTCTCAGGCTAAACAGCTGTCAGTGACATCAGCAGTGAGGTTTAGTTGCAATATCCCTACGTGTTTCATCCGGATCCCGGCCGGACTTTATCAAGGGCACATTTGAAGTCCCCCTTGATGGGGATCCAACCACTGATTATGTTAGAGACCTTAACATTTTGTTGTGTGGAGCTAAAGATAATATGATCTTAACTATTGATGAATTTTCTTTTCTCCTAGAGGTATCACCTAAAATTTTGGTATTTTACCATCTACCGAAAGTCCATAAGGAAACCACGAATCCCCCAGGTAGGCCCATAGTTTCTGGTGTTGATTCTTTATGTGACCATTTGTCTCAATATGTGGATTTATTTCTACAGCCCATCATACAGAAAACTAGGGCCTACACAAGTAATCACTAATTTTGAGGGTGTTACAAGGGAACAAGATTACTGGTTAATTACTTGCGATGTGATGTCGCTTTATACCTGTATCCCCCATAAGCAGGGTAGTAGGGCTGTTAATACTGAACTCAAGAGATGAACAAAATACAGAAATATATAAGTAAGGGAGCGCTAATTTGTTCAGGAATCAAGGAAGACAAATATTTAAAAAAACTTCTTAGAAGTAAATAAAATAGTATTTATTTGAACATTCAGATTATATGCAATTCAACGGTTTAAAAATCGGGATGTCTCCCTAAAATTCACAATAATGTACTGATCACTTAAATCGATATATGATATTCGGTAAGATGTATCAATATAGCGCATATGCTATAAAATAATGTAATATCAATATAAGGTTACAATGTATTAACCGTTAGTTCCAGAGAGCTTGAAACATAATGTGTTCCACCTAATAAATTTAATGTGAAAAAAAGTTAATTTTCAAACTTCTTTCAATTCAGAGTTTAGATACTCTATCAGAGCTAAGTATCGAGTGTAAAGTCTTTCTGACAAGTGTTTCAAAGTTCCAAGGGATAAGCTTATTAACACTGAGCCTATATATTCGGCAAAATAGCGGGTCTAACCAATAAGATAATAAACACTCCCGTTGTCCAGATGGAAAGGAAAACTAGGCTTACCGGGATCTTCGGACACTTCGAGTGTCAGGCACAGGCTAACTGTGTTACTTCTCCGGTAGTGTGTTGGTCTTGCAGTGTCTCCTGTGAACCAAACGTGGCTATAGTTAGGTTACCTTTTACTCCACTGTGTACTGGTTCCAGAAAACAGCTGTACTGCTGCACGCTCCGGTGTGTTAGAAGGAAATTGATCTCAACAAAAGGTTGTTTGTGTTCCCTGTACTTGATTGCTTCAAGGTCATGCAGGGAAAGATAACTTATGTGAATGCTGTATCCAATGTTGGAATTTAGTTCCTGTGGTCTGCAATAAACGTCAACGCGTTTCGCCCTAGTAGGCGCTTTATCAAGACGTATTCCTCTGTGTAGTTAATGGGCATTTAAATATCCCTCCTCTTCATCTTATTGGTTTGTTGTAGTGAATTTTTAATCAGCTTCTTAAAGGTGGTATTATTCTGAAGCAGATTCCCCTATATGATTTCTTTTGATAGGGTATGTTAAGGTGGAATTCTTTTATGAATAGTCTCAATACTTGATATAATTTCAAATATAAAAACATTTATATAATGTGTATATAACAATTGACTCAAGTAAAATTATATATCATATTTAACACACATATCAGGGATGTATTCTATGGCTAGTGAGTAGATACAACCGGATATTTTTAGTTTTAGATCAGGAATTAGAAATAGCTGTAAAATTTAGCTGTAAAAACTAATAAACATTTAAAAAATGAGGTAGTCTTGTTGAAATCTAATGTCATGCTGAGTATTTCTATCTATTTATTATAAGAAAAATAATTATAACTTAAATCTGGGGGTACCTTTATGTTTTCTGACTTCTAATTGGTCAGTTTGGAGAAGGAATTTCTGAATGTATATAAGTCTAACTTTATTCTAAGGCCAATTAAATTATAGGCTGCCAGTCTGACGGTGTTGCAAAATTATTATTTGCTGATTACTTTAGCTAGAATGGGATTAATATTAGATGTTATCAGGAATTCTATCTTAACCTTAATGTACTTGTAGATACTTCTTTCTAAAGAATTGATAGTATATATGTGTACCCTACTTTCGTTTATGAATTTCAAACATTCTAATGCCTAGTTTTTTGGGGCTGTTTTGATCGAATAGAACTAACTAAACTAAGTTTTTATACTAGATACTCTAAATGCCTGTAGATTTCCAATTTGTTTTACGGTTGTCAGTATATTTATGAAAATCTTAGTAGTGCTATCCAAATAATATATATAAGTTTATGGCAGGGTTATAAACACAATACAAAGAAATAGAAACCCTTATCAACCATGCACCTACTAGACCATACAATTAATATAAATATCTGAATTCTTTTATTTAGTTAATATCCATAAACATATTGAACTATATTTGCAGTAAAAGGAAACTAAATAAAAGTTTATATGCGTTAAAACCAACTCTTAAGATATGCTATCCTTCTTACAAAACCCAGAAAAATATACCTTCACAATTCAGCCTTTTATTTATTTAACACAATGGGACTAAAAACCTTTAACATCCAAGCAATACAATTCTAAACAGTGTTTATAAAACAATAGGATAATATATATATTCTGCTATTTAACTGCAATTTATCCTAATACAAAATTAACTGACAATATCAGAACTTGCATAGATGAGTTACTTGGTCAATCAGACGCAGATTTAAACAATATATATATAGGCTGTGAAATGCTAACTAAAACACACTGTTTCTTTAAATCTATTAAATACAAATTGACTATGCATATAACTTATCTTATAATAAAACTTTTATATACATCACCCAAATAAACAGCAATCCGGTTCCCAATGTTTTGCAACAGATCCAATTCACCTCAGAAATTCAAAATTGGGGTAAAGCATATGGAGTCCATATGGTAGGTGTGTGCTTTTGATTAATAACTGCCGCAGTTACTCCTTTCTGGATCAAAATAACACAACTCTTTCTTAGTCTCTATGCTGGGGTTAAATCATCTCATCTCACCCCTCCCCTTTTTGATTATTTATCAGTCATTGGTGAATATTGGAAACGCCCACGGCCTTGTCTTGGATTAGTTCTTTGCAACTGAACATGGATTGGTTTATTTGGTAAATGTGTTGTCAAGGAAATGCATTCTTTGCAACAACCAATCATCTCATGGTTGCAATTCCGCATCATAACACTAGGTGGCAGCAGACGTACAAACAAACAAATACAACAAGACCATCTCTAACATTTTTAAGCAAGTTAAAAAAAAAATTTCTTTCATAAAATGGTTATTTAATCAGATCACACTCTCTGCATTAATCATATATAACCCCAATTACAGATGGTTAATATTAGGTTATTTTTTTCTGATTATTCTGATACCAAATATGTTATATTATTAACATTTTATTTTATTTAGGTAATTTAATACTGCTAATTATTAGTTTAAAATGCATTACAATGTTATCGGTATCCTGGCATTTATATGTGAATAATAGCTTATTTTTAATTCAGTATTGTACTGTATTCCAAGTGAATCCTGTCTATGTAGATCTGAAATAAAAATAAATGTTAATAATCACTTCTCTTCAGGTCCATAAACATCTATTCATGTTCTTAAACACACAGAGGCTAAGATATTCATGCTTTCAAAACATACACATATATATACACATATATATATATATATATATATATATATATATATATATATAAACATCTCATATCCATTAAAATATATACAGTTGTTTTGAAATCATAATGTAAGTCATGGGCCTTCACTGTATTATCCTAACATTCTAACTTTTCAGTAACTTCAGTTGCCAGACTTTTTGTCTCATACTCACCACATGGGGTCAATCCACGAGTAGTTGTAAAAGTCTTAATGCAGCATATTTCCTGTTTAGCCAGCAGTGCAGATGTGGATTTAAAAATTAACACCATGTGCATAAAGGCTGCCTCTCCATGATTTTGATCAGTTCCAAAAGGGTAATTCAGACATTTCGTCTCCATATATTTGCCTGTATCCTGAAACTGTTATATTTTAGTTCCTTGCTAAATTATACAATTGCATAATTTAACATATTGAGTGTGTGAGATCTGCCAGAGATAATCCTTTGTTCTCCTTTCAGCCAAGAATGTCTCCTGTGCAATTGGAGTGGGGGAGATCTAATCCTTTGTCCTACAGACCATGTTCACATCCACAGATTTATTAGATAAAGTTAAATATATTTCTATATATTATTTAATAATATTTCAAATACCTTGACATAAATCCCCCTTTCCAATTCAAAAATATGTAGGACACATGTATTTGAATTGGATCAAGGTTAGTGGTATTTGGTGAGGATGTTGACCGTACACATCATGGACAGTCTTCTATGTAGATAGTCTGTCAATTTTGAACCTTCATGTTTATCAGTTAGGCATCTTTAAACTATAGTATGTCTCTAGTTCATTTGGGGATAGGACACTTCATTTTCCCTCTATGACTTGTAGTTGGGATCTGGGATGACACGCTCGCAATTGATTGATATGGACCCATTTATTTATGAAACCTTCATTTTTGGGGATCCGTATTTTATAGGCCACTGGAGATATTTTGTCAGTAATGACAAAAGGACCTTTCCATGAGGGAAGAAATTTCTTCTCCCTAACCTGATCTCTTCCAAAGTTATAAAGATAAACTTTATCATTTATTTCATATTCCTTTTTGGATGTTTTGAGATCATAATAGGTTTTAGTGGCAGTTGCGGCTCTTTCTAAATTCCTTTGAGCAAATGCAAAGGCATGTTGCAGGTGTTTCCTTAGGTTTTCCACATATTGATGTGTATTGGCAGCGTTTATCAAATTTTGGTCTGATGTACGGTACAGCAGATGCTGAGGTAGAACCATTCTTCTACCAGTCATCAGTTCAAAAGGTGACATCTTGGTAGCACTACTTGGAGTTGCTCTTAATGCCATTAAGACTAGAGGTAGTTTTACATCCCAGTCTTTACCTGTTTCACTCACAAACTTTTTGAGGATTTTAACAATAGACTGGTTGTAACGCTCTACACCACCACTTGAGGCAGCTCTATAAGCAATATGGAGCTTTCTTTTAACCCCTAGTATTTTCCACATTTTTGTCATCACTTCGCTAGTGAAGTGGGTCCCCCGATCTGATTCGATTCTTTGGGGCAAACCAAATCTGGAAAATACATGGTTGATGAGCAATGCTGCACATGTTTCAGCACTATTGTTAGGTGCACTAATGCACTCTACCCATTTAGTGAACAGGCATGTCACTGTTAACATGTATTTGTTACCTCTTGATGACCTTGTTACTGGACCAATAAAATCAATTTGTATATCTGACCATGGCATTACCATCCCCCTTTTCTGCAATGGCGCTCTATGCATTGGTGCAGTGGGTTGGAACTGTGGGCAGATTAAACACCCTTGACAGTAGGTTTGAACGTCTTTCAACATGTGTGGCCAAAAAGCATAATCACGCAATATTTCATACGTGAGTTTGGCACCGCGATGTCCAGATGTGGGAGCATCATGGGCATGTTGGAGCATTAGACCTCTGAACTTGGTGGGTACTACCCACTGCTGGATGCCAGTTTTGGAGGTTCTAATTAACAAACCATCCTGTAATTTGAATTGTGATTTAGATTTTATTAAGATTCTCAGATCTTCTTTGCCAATACAATCATCTTTTGAGATGGGGTTGCTTTCAGGATCTTCTATGTGTTTATAGAAGATGCCTACAATGGGGTCTTCTTTTTGACTAGTGATCAGGTCCTCACTAGGAGAATCCTGACTCCATTGTACCAAGTTAGGCTCACTCTGTTGTTTTGCCTGGTTTCTGGTAATGGCTTCTACCTGAATTGCACCCATTAAATGGTCAATATTAAGGAGTTCTCCAGTTATGGCTCCTTGTTTGGCTAATGAATCCGCAAGGTCATTGCTTTCCTTATCAGGACCTAGAACTCTGGAATGACCCTTGGTCTTTTTCCAGTGTATGGTTAAATCATTGGATACTACCAGATTATCAATCTCGCAGAACAACTTGCCATGCTTGACTGGTTTGTTATTGCTTTTCTGCATGCCATTTCTTTTCCAAGTTGGCAGGTATTCAACAAAACTGTCACGCACATAATTTGAGTCAGTTATGATCACAAATTCATGAATACCATGTTCAATAGCCATTTCAATGGTTTTGAAAACAGCAGTTAGTTCTGCAACTTGACTGGATCTTGGTCCAATGTTGAAACCTACAGATATATTTGGGAATCCATTTGCCCCCGTTATACCAATGCCAGCGACTAATCTGCGCTCATTATCAATAGTGGCATGGTAAGAACAACCATCAACATATACCCAAGGTAATGTTTGACAATGGTCCTCATTGTACATTTTATATGGGGAAAGCAATTGTTCTTCCAGAAAATCATCTTCTGATAATTCTTCCCCAGGATCTCTAGCAGTACAGTCGTGGAGCTCAGCAAGCCCTTGTGCGACTGGATTCTTTTTATTCTGCTTGTAGCGAATTTCTAAGGGCCAGCCTTGTAAGGAAAGAGTCCACGCTGTTATGCGGCTATTAGACAAATTCCCATCTCTTATTCTCTCACTTTGCAAATATAGCAAAGGCTGGTGGGCCGTTTCCACAATAATTTTCTCGCCCTGTATATAGCTGCGGAAATTTTGTAGAGCCCATACAGTAGATAAGAGGGCTTTTTCGCAATCGCTAAATTTTATTTCTACTGGGGATAGATTTTTGCTCGCATAAGCAATGGCTTTGTTCAAATTATCATGCTTTTGGTATAACACAGCACTCATGCTTATATCTGTGTAACCTGTCTCTAAGAAGAAAGGTTTGCCACCTTCAGGGTATGCTAAGCAAGGTGCTTGAGTGAGTTTTCTCTTCAGCTCTCTGATGGCTGTCTCTTGAGACTCACTCCAGTGCCATTTCACATCTTTCTTCAGAAGAAGTAGTAGTGGTTTAGTTAATTCCGCATAATTATCAATGAATTTGCGAGAATAATTCGTCATACCCAGGAATGATCTCAATTCCTTTAAGTTAGTCGGGTTTTTAGAATTCACTATAGCTTCCACCTTTTTCTTCTGGGGATTTAATCCGTCAGAGGTAACTTCATGTCCCAAGAAGTTTACACGAGTGCGGCACCATTGAGCTTTTTGCAGGGATAATTTGACACCTGCCCTTTTAAGTTGGCTGAGGACATGTTTAAGTTCTGTGATGTGTTTTTCAAAGTCGGTGCTTTTGATTAAAACATCATCAACATAAGATAAGGTCCCCCTTTCCAGTGCGTCAGGCATAGCCTTATGCATGAATACAGCAAATTCATGTCCAGAATTTATGTATCCAAATGGAAGTCTCTGGAATGCATATTGGACCTTTTGGAAAGAGAATGCCAGCTTATACTGGTCCTCCTCATGTACCTTTATGGTCCAATATCCCTGTGCACAATCAATGGCAGTGAATATTTTGGATCCCTGCATTTGTGCTAGGCACTGGTCAATGTATGGTACAGGCCAGCCAGACATGTATACTCGTTTGTTTAGCTGTCTTAAGTCAGCACACAAACGCCATTGTCCATTGGGCTTAAGGACACCTAGAATAGGATTATTGTAAGAGCTGTGCACCTGTCTGATAATACCTCTTTCTTCCAAATTCCTTATGATCTCTGCAAGAGAATCATATGAGGCTAAGGGAAGTCTGTATTGTTTGACAAATACAGGTGGCGCATTAGGATCTGTTTGTATTCTTGCAATGTGCAAGTCTGTGGTACCACAGTCATAAGAGTCCTTAGCGAAAATATCCTTGTATTCCATTAGGAGTTCTCGCAGCTGTTGGCGTTCATCATCGCTGGAACAGCCATTAGCTAAGGATATTTGCTCTTCGACTATTTGCTGAAATCCTGGAAAGATTTCAGGCTGTCCTATTTCATAGGCTTCTTCCAGTCTAGAGGTGAGATCCCCTTGATTATAATTTACATTGCTCCCATGACTCTGGGTATTGGGGTAATCTTGCTGTTTGATTGGCTGATCAAACACTAGAGAGGCTTCTTCAATTTTACAGATGCCTTCCTCTGAGCTGAAGGGATAAATAGACTGAATATTAAATAGACCCTCTGGCATAGATGCAAAGGATTGTTCTATTAATTGTTCTTCAGTTAGGTATCCTTCAGGTATTAGCCCAATTACATTATTCTGGAATCCAAAAGTGTAATAACTTGATTCCAGTGCATATCCTAAGGTAGTTCCCTTGGATAATGTTATATCCTGTGGGGTCATGTTATGCACAATAATATGTATTGGAACAGTTCCAATATTCACCATAGGAGTGTAGGTTACTGTGACACCCAGATTTTGTATTCTATGGGAGAGGCAAATCAGTGTTTCAGAAGTTTTTAATTTCTGACCTCTCTTTACCTGTAAGGGTAACAGAAATTTATCAGCCCCAGCAGGAATTATAACATCGCTAGATACCTGCATATTCACAGCATATGGCAATTGCTGGTTTGATTTCAGGGCTGCATTTTCATCCTGAAATACTTCAGGGTCCCCCTTTAACCTGCTCCAGAGGCAAGAATTAATCAGATCTATTTGTATGGCATATCTATGTAAGATATCATTGCCAATGTATATTTGATTATGGGGAGTATTTAAAACTAAAAACAGGTGCTTCACTGACTTATTACCAAGAGAGATAGATAATAAGCACTTAGCTGTGATGTTATAGCTTTCAGACCTGTCATCCAGGCCGTTGACACAGTGGTCTTGGGGAGAAAGATATTTAATCACTTTAGGTTCAGCTATTTGCTCTAATAAACCTTCGCTTATATAGCTAGCTTCCTGTTTTAAGTTTATTTTAGCATACTTGGTTTTACCAAGGTCATGTACTTGTATAGGGATAAATAGATCCTCTTTAACTCTCTCAATCCCTGTGAGGTATTGAGCATGGTCTCCCCCTTTAGGGATTTTAGGATCCCCCTTGTGGAGTGATATGGTTAATATATCGCCATCTAGGGAGATATTCGCTATCTTTCCAGGCGATATTTTAAAAGTATTACCATCAGAGCCACTAAAAGGAGTCTGATCATCTATTTGTAGAATAGTGATTTCAGGTGTAGAGTTATTCCTGAAATGAATCTCCACAGCATCTGGTTTCTCTTCCACCATGTGACAGCTGTGTCGGGTGCGAGATGTACCAGATTTTTCATAATTGATAGGCCGTTTAACTTGCGACCAAATTACATTATTTATGCAATCAATTATGGTGCTTAATTGCTTCAGGAGATCACTACCAATAATTAAACGATCAGTTGGCAGATCCACTATAATGACAGGGTGTCTTATGACCCTGTTCCCCAATTTAAATTTTAACCAGGCAATACCGTAGACTTTTAGGGAATCACCCCCAACACCTATCAGAGAACCGTCAAATTCTTTTATTTTAGGTTTGTGGGGTGTTAGCTCATTTAGCTGTGTGTAGTATCTGTGGGATAAGATAGTTGCCTGTGACCCAGTGTCAATTAATCCCCTGATAGGGTTGGAGACTGAATCTTGCAGCTCAACTAGTACATAATATCTTCCTGCAGTTTCTATCATTTCACACATAAAATTTGCATTCTCATACATTTGTGGGCTTCGCCACGTATTACCTGAGTTTGCCATGCTTTCCGATGCAGAAGAAGCTTCATACCTACCTGTTTCCTCTATGACAGGGTCGGCTGGATTCTTTTGTACTGCATCTGTGGAAACAAGGTTAAGAGAGAGCTGCAAAGGAAGAGATTTGTTAACTTTTTCCGGCTGATGTCGCTCATTGTCACAGCTAATTTGTCCGTTTCCGGTCTGTGGGGAGATAACATGATTAGTATCATTGATATTTATTACTACATTTTGTATATCTCTCCCCTCCCCTTCAGGTGATACTGCAGTATTTATGACTGTGCCTGTGGTCCACTGCTGACCACTGGCTGTACCCCTAAAAAAGTATTGTTCGGTTGCTGAGCCGTAGATTTTTGACTCATATTAGCGATTTGTTCGCTCAACCGATTTAATTGGGTAAACAGCATATCTACCTGATTGTACAAGTTACCTCTACCCCTGGGCCTATCTCTTGGTGCCCCATTGTACTGATTTCTGGACCATTGGGTTCCCTCAGAATCAGGGCCACTATTTCTATTCTGGCGTGGTTGCCCCTGGGGTTCAGCTTGTTCAGTATTAATATTTTGGGAAGCATTATATACCTGGGGTGTCTGGTTACCCTGAGAATATCTTCGCCGTTTATTGTATCTACCCTTGCGCGGATACCAATTATTTGGTGAGTATTCTCTTTGTGAGTAATTATTCACCTGATTATGTCCCCCACTTTGGTTATAGTCTCCCTGCGCCTCAACCTGTGTAGGGGGAGGGGCAGAATTAAACCTCTGTGGAGATGGCCTGTTTTGACTGGCCACCTCTGCATAAGTCCTCTTGTTAGACTCCAAATTGAGGGGGCTAGGTGACACCCTAGTTTCTGCCACAATTTTGGGTTTTGACTCCTTTTTAACCCCCTGCTCACTGGACTGCTGAATAGAGTATAACTTCGTACTCTCTTTGATCAGCCATTCCAATGAGCAGTCCTCATCAAAATCTCTAGCTAAGTTGATTTTGATGGGTGTAGGCAATGCTTCAAAAAATAAATTTACAAATTCTGAGCCATCAAATCTGGGATTATCTTCAGCCATACTGTACGCATTTTTCAATACAGAAAGGAATTCGACTGGACTCTGATTCGCACGACACTTTAAACCATATACCGCTATTTTCGCGGCAGTTTTAGTGCGATATTGCCCGAATTCTTTTCTGCATTGTTGTTTTACCCCATTCCAGGAATGAATATTCATATCCTTTAGTGAAGCAAAGAATTTGTGATGCTTACTGTCAAATACCCAAGGCAGAAATTCAATTTTCAATTTCTCACTTGTAACATTCATTATAGCTAACGCATTTTCAAAAGCCTGTAAATGATCAATTACAGATGTTGTTCCCTTATTGGAGAATATAGGTACTGCGCGTTGTACGAAGGTGATTATTTTATGGGAATCATAGACTTTATCAGACTTATTTTGGGATTCTCTGTTAGAGTTTCCCTCCCCCGCATCAGCTGCGCTACAGCTGTCCTCTGGATTTACATCCTGAGGGGATTGTCTATTTGGGAAATCTACTTCTGACCCGTTAGGGGTCATTTGTCTATGTTGTTCTATATATTTTCGTACCTCGTCCCTTACGCGTTCGCTAAAGGAGTTAGCATTATCTGTATTATTCTCACTGCTAATATAGGGGTTTTCATTATGGCGATATGACCTTTTTAAATCGCTTAATTCTCTCTGGCTTTGCGCAAGCTGTTTATTTAAATCTTGTATCTGCGCGATTAAGTCCATATTGTGCTTATCTAAGGTGGCTAGGTTTTGGGCAAATTCATCCATTTTATTTTTGGCTATTTTTAAACCCTCTTCGCGTCTGCGCGAGGAACGAATACTATTTTCTAGCTCCTGTATTTGCAATCGTTTGTCTGTGACACAAAACGACATTTCGTCAATTATGCATATTAAAAGGGGCCAGGATTTTAGTATTAGTTCGTCTCGCTTTTTGGGAGCTTCGCATTGATTAATCATTAATAATTCCTGGAAGAATTCATTCTCTTCATTCCACATATTATTATTAACGGTAATATTTTTAGCCCTAGTTTCAAGCATATCCATAAAATCATTTAATTCACCCGCAATATTAAACTTCCCTTTAAGGTAACTTAAGATATCTTTCTTAAGGACCTGACCTTTAGTAATAGGTATGGTTATGGGACCAATTTCATTGCTATGTATAGAATTAAATGAGTCACTTCTGGCTACAGACATTATTATATTGGTTTAGTACTTAGTTAAACTAAAACGCTAATACAATTTTTGCCAATAAAAAGAGAGAAGGAAAATTTTTATATTTCAAAAAAAAAATATTATTAATTTTGAAATATGAAAAATTAATATTCCAAAATATGAGAAATTAATATTTTTGATTAACTTTGAAAATATGAAAAATCTATATTTTTGATTAATTTTGAAATATGAAAAATTAATATTTTTATTAATTTTTCAAAATTAATCTTTAATAATATTTCAAGATATTAATGTCAATCTCGAAATATGAAAATTAATATTTCAACTTTTCAAAAAAAATTATATCTTCAAAATATTAATATCGAAATATGAATTTATTTATTTTTCTCTTTTATAATAATTTCTATTTACTTACAAATATATTATATCAATTATGATGGAATATTAATAAATCTCAGAAAAAGTGCCTCCAATTATTATGTCAGTATATTTATGAAAATCTTAGTAGTGCTATCCAAATAATATATATAAGTTTATGGCAGGGTTATAAACACAATACAAAGAAATAGAAACCCTTATCAACCATGCACCTACTAGACCATACAATTAATATAAATATCTGAATTCTTTTATTTAGTTAATATCCATAAACATATTGAACTATATTTGCAGTAAAAGGAAACTAAATAAAAGTTTATATGCGTTAAAACCAACTCTTAAGATATGCTATCCTTCTTACAAAACCCAGAAAAATATACCTTCACAATTCAGCCTTTTATTTATTTAACACAATGGGACTAAAAACCTTTAACATCCAAGCAATACAATTCTAAACAGTGTTTATAAAACAATAGGATAATATATATATTCTGCTATTTAACTGCAATTTATCCTAATACAAAATTAACTGACAATATCAGAACTTGCATAGATGAGTTACTTGGTCAATCAGACGCAGATTTAAACAATATATATATAGGCTGTGAAATGCTAACTAAAACACACTGTTTCTTTAAATCTATTAAATACAAATTGACTATGCATATAACTTATCTTATAATAAAACTTTTATATACATCACCCAAATAAACAGCAATCCGGTTCCCAATGTTTTGCAACAGATCCAATTCACCTCAGAAATTCAAAATTGGGGTAAAGCATATGGAGTCCATATGGTAGGTGTGTGCTTTTGATTAATAACTGCCGCAGTTACTCCTTTCTGGATCAAAATAACACAACTCTTTCTTAGTCTCTATGCTGGGGTTAAATCATCTCATCTCACCCCTCCCCTTTTTGATTATTTATCAGTCATTGGTGAATATTGGAAACGCCCACGGCCTTGTCTTGGATTAGTTCTTTGCAACTGAACATGGATTGGTTTATTTGGTAAATGTGTTGTCAAGGAAATGCATTCTTTGCAACAACCAATCATCTCATGGTTGCAATTCCGCATCATAACACTAGGTGGCAGCAGACGTACAAACAAACAAATACAACAAGACCATCTCTAACATTTTTAAGCAAGTTAAAAAAAAAAATTCTTTCATAAAATGGTTATTTAATCAGATCACACTCTCTGCATTAATCATATATAACCCCAATTACAGATGGTTAATATTAGGTTATTTTTTTCTGATTATTCTGATACCAAATATGTTATATTATTAACATTTTATTTTATTTAGGTAATTTAATACTGCTAATTATTAGTTTAAAATGCATTACAATGTTATCGGTATCCTGGCATTTATATGTGAATAATAGCTTATTTTTAATTCAGTATTGTACTGTATTCCAAGTGAATCCTGTCTATGTAGATCTGAAATAAAAATAAATGTTAATAATCACTTCTCTTCAGGTCCATAAACATCTATTCATGTTCTTAAACACACAGAGGCTAAGATATTCATGCTTTCAAAACATACACATATATATACACATATATATATATATATATATATATATACACATCTCATATCCATTAAAATATATACAGTTGTTTTGAAATCATAATGTAAGTCATGGGCCTTCACTGTATTATCCTAACATTCTAACTTTTCAGTAACTTCAGTTGCCAGACTTTTTGTCTCATACTCACCACATGGGGTCAATCCACGAGTAGTTGTAAAAGTCTTAATGCAGCATATTTCCTGTTTAGCCAGCAGTGCAGATGTGGATTTAAAAATTAACACCATGTGCATAAAGGCTGCCTCTCCATGATTTTGATCAGTTCCAAAAGGGTAATTCAGACATTTCGTCTCCATATATTTGCCTGTATCCTGAAACTGTTATATTTTAGTTCCTTGCTAAATTATACAATTGCATAATTTAACATATTGAGTGTGTGAGATCTGCCAGAGATAATCCTTTGTTCTCCTTTCAGCCAAGAATGTCTCCTGTGCAATTGGAGTGGGGGAGATCTAATCCTTTGTCCTACAGACCATGTTCACATCCACAGATTTATTAGATAAAGTTAAATATATTTCTATATATTATTTAATAATATTTCAAATACCTTGACACGGTCATATTGCTGCTATATATGTATATAGAATGTTAAGTGATAAGAAAAGGAGAAATATCTAGTTCTGAGTTTAGACCAGATGGAAAGAGGGTCTGCATATTATAAATTAATTCTGCTTCTTTCTTTAGAAGTTTAGACTCAAAATTTCCACCTCTCCAATCTAGTTTAACTTTTTTTCTACCCCAAAATGTAAAATCTTTGAGATTATTATGTTTTCCCTAAAATGGGTGTATAAATGTGTTTTAAGATTTCCACTATCTATGCATGAAAGATGTTCTTGTATGTGATCTCTTAGTTGTCTCTCCTATGTATTGTCTATGACAGGTGCATTGGATGATGTAAACTACTCCTTTGTCCTGACATTTGACAATTTCTTTTATTTGATGAGTATAGCCATTTTGGCTAGATTCTATTTTTTTGCATTTACTGCTATATGTACAAGACCTACAGCCAAAGCAAGGAAAGAATCCTACAAGTTTTTTTCCCAGTTAGGTGTCCCTCAGTTTTTAATTTATTATCTGATGCTTTAAACTCACTAGGAGCCAATATACTTTTCAGATTTGTTTGCTTTTTTATAGACAATTTTAAAGTGGTCAGACATCTGTTCCCCTATTATGGGATCTGTTTGAAGTATATGCCAATGTTTATTATTTTTTGTATAAGATGGTGATCACAATTATAGTCCGTTACTAGCGCAACATTAATTTTGTCCTCAGTTTTTCTATTGTCCTTTTTTGTTTTATATACAAAGAGGCTTTTTCTCTTTTTTTCATATACCTGTGTTCTTGCCTTTTTGATTATTTCTGGCTCATATCCTCGCTCTGTGAATTTATTTTCTAAAATCTCTACCTGTTTCATGTAATCAGACATTTTTGAGCAATTCCGTTTTATCCTAAGGCATTGCCCTTTCGGGATATTATCTTTCCATTTGTTCAAATGGTAACTATTATAATGTATTAGATTATTTGCATCCACTTTTTTAAAGTGGGTTTTTGCTATTATTTCCTTTTCTATCATCTCTATATCTAAATCTAGAAAGGCGATTTTTTCTTTACTAGTTGCGTGAGTAAAGCTGATTCCTATATTGTTCCTATTCATGTCTGAAATGAATTCTTCAAGTTCTACATGAGTACCTTTCCAAATCAAGATAATATCATCTATATATCTCTTAAAGAGCATGAGACTTGCGCCAAGTCTATGCATGGGTATGAATTCTTCCTCCCATTTACCAAAAAATAGATTGACATAGCTTGGTGCAAATCTCGTGCCCATCTTTGTTCCTCTAGTTTGCAGAAAAAAATCTGCCATTGAAAGAAAAATAATTTTGGTTAAGAATAAAATCAATACCTTTGAGTATCAACTCTTTTTTTCTTCGGATTTAATGTGGTATCTTTAGTCATATAGTTATTTGCTGCTTCTAATCCTAGTGAATGTTGTATGCTGGTGTGTAAAGTTGAGACATCACAAGTCCCCATGATATCATTTTCTTCCCATTTTAAAGCATTTAGACATTGTAGTATGTCAGTTGTATCTTTAAGATAGGACGGTAGATTTTTAACATAGTGTTGAAAAAAATTATCTATGTATTGTGAAAGATTAGCAGTGACTGAACCTATGCCAGATATTATGGGCCTACTGGGTGGGTTATTTAGATCTTTATGAATCTTCGGCAGATAATAAAATACCGGAATTTGGGGAAATTTAGGACAATATTGAACTCCAGAGATGGAACATGCCCAAGGATCATATAGATTTTATTATTAATTCCATACTCTTTATTCTAGAGCACAATTATTTTGTGTTTGAGAATTTTTTTATAAACAAATTAGGGGGATGGCAATGGGGACTACCTTCATGCCCTCTTATGCCAATCTTTATGTTAATGATTTTGAAAATGAGTACATTTGGTTTAATAATCTTTTCTATAGAAATATTATTAAATTCCATTGATAATATTATTTTATGGAAGGGTGATGAGGCTAGTATCAGCAGGTTCATTGATTTTATGAAACATAGAAAGATAGATATTGACGGCAGATAAGAGCCATAGGCCCAGTAAGTCTGCCCGACCTTACCTAACAGTATAAACTTATCTAGTTCGTAGGATAGCCTTATGCTTGTCCCATGCATTTTTAAAGTCCCCCACAGTGTTTGTTGCTACTACCTCTTGAGGAAGTTTATTCCATAAATCAATCACTCTTTCTGTAAAGAAGTGCTTCCTCAAATTACTCCTGAATCTACTACCCTTTTAGCTTGAGCTCATGACCCCTTGTTATTGAATTTTCCATTTTATGTAAAATACCCACAGCCTCAGTTTTACAAAACCCTTTAATGTACTTGAAAGTTGCTATCATATCACCTCTTTCCCTTCTCTCCTCTAAGCTATACATATTTAGATCATTGAGCCTATCCTGGTAGTTTTATTTTTTAGACCATGTACCATTTTGGTAGCCCTCCTTTGCACAGATTCAAGTTTGTTAATATCATTTTGAAGATATGGCCTCCAGAACTGCACACAATACTCAAGATGAGGCCTAACTAATGATCTATAAAGTGGCATAAGAACCTTACTATTTCTGCTGCAAATACCTCTACCAATACATCCAAGCATTCTGCTAGCCTTACTCGCTGCATTACTACATTGTTTACTAAGTTTTAAATCATCTGAAATAATAATTCCCAAGTCATGTTCCTGAATAATGATAATCCTAACCTTAAAATTTACTGCAAATTTTTCCAGTAATAAAATGGAATTTTTAGATCTACTTCTCTATGTAGATGACAATAATTGGATAGCAGTCAGTAATTATAGAAAGTCCACCGAGAGGAATAGCTATATTAGATGCTACAAGTGGCCATAAAAGTAGCTGGATTTCAAATATACCATATGGACAATATCTCCGTATGGGGAGAAATTGTACCCATATATCTAATTTTATTTCTGAAGCAGCTTTCTGAAGCAGCAGTTTTAGATCATAAGTTATTGGATAAAGGTTACAAAAAAGAATTATTAGAGAAAGCAAAAGATAGGGCTTTTAAACACTAATAGGAATAGTCTTTGGAATAAATCAAAAATACAAAGATTAGAGGGAGAACAGGACATTAACAGTCCTAGATTTATCACCAGGTACAATAAAGGGGCCATTATGGTCCAAAAAATTCTAAAGAAACACTGGAATATTTTAAAAACTGACCCCATTCTAGGAACTAAATTGACAGATAATCCCCAGGTAATCTTCAGAAAAGGTAAAAATCAGAAGAATTTGCTGGCACCAAGCAAACGTAGGGATCCAACACCATCGATTAGTAGATCCAATTGGTTCACTGCTGCTAAAGAAACCTTTAGATGTAGGAAAGCAATATGTAATATGTGTAGCCATGTCGATAGATCACCAAAATTTTGTAATTGGGATGGTACACAAGAGTTTAACATCAAATGTACAACCACCTGCGATTCGACTTTTGTAGTTTATTTACTTACCTGTGGGTGTGGCCTATTGTACGTGGGGTGCACCAAAAGAAAGATAAAAACAAGAACTAATGAACACTTATATAATATCAAAATGGCTAAAGAGAAAGTCATCAAACATAGTATTCCAATTCATTTCATGGAAACTCACAACTGCAATTCCTCATCTCTTAAGGTTATAGAATGGATTCCTCCTAGTGTTCATACTAGACTGCTGGCTCTAAGACAACAGGAGACCTACTGGATTTATAAAATTGGGAGTCTACATCCCAGGGTTTTGAATGTTGACTTATTGTTTATAGAATTAAATGTCTCATATCAATTATAGATTGTAGAGATATCTGTTATGAAAATTCTTTAGGTACTTTATTATGTATATTTTATAAAATCTTTATGATATTAGATATGGATTTTTGAACTAGTTATTAACTAATTAATTTGTTATTAATGATAGATTTTAGAGATGTCTGTTATGAAAATTCTTTAGGAGCTGTATTATATTGAAATGATTATAGCAAATGTTTTAAATTGTTGTTTTTTTTAACGTATTTACAAAGTCAGTGCATGTGGAATCACTTCAAATCATGAGGGAGCACTGTCCCCTTTACTATAAAAGAGACACGGAAGTTGGTTACCATATCCGACTTTGAACTTTTTATTTCAAATGTGCCCTTGATAAAGTCCGGCTGTTATCCGGATGAAACGCGTAGGGATATTGCAACTAAACCTCACAGCTGATGTCACTGACAGCTGTTTAGCCTGAGAGGTACCGGGGGATGCTCTGGATTTCCATCAACGCTGCTCCTTGTTGAGGCCGGCGGTGAGAACTTGGATGTCTTGTGTATAGCGGGACTCAGACCACAGCGTCCTTTGATATCATCTGTTGGGGATAATTGACTGCTCTTACCTCAGTGTAAATGCCTATTTATTATTGTTCTTTGTATTAAATCATTGTTCTAAGTTATTTGTGCTTCTCTTATTGTCTTGTTATAGTACCTTATCAGTCAATGGACACCCAAGGTAGGAAACTATTAAGGTTTATTTAAACGTTTCCAGTCCCATTATCAGATACATGACCAGACTGGGAACACAAATAGACCCAGGCATTTACATGCGGAGGAGCCCACATCAGTTAGACTTATGTCAGCTAAGTAGCCATAATAGACCAGATCTCTAATTCTGCAACACCTCTGCTTAACAGCCAGACAGAAAAATTGCTTTCTCTTTACAAAATAGCCAGACTGTAAGAGCTTTCCTATTGTTACCCAAATTAAAAAAAGGGTGGGGCCTCTATATTGCAGCAAGGCCCATATAGGAGTCCGGCCCACCAGACATTTGCCCTGTATTCCCTATGGCCAGTCTGGACCTGATCAAATATTATAGTTCTGGTAGGGAATTTAAATCCTGTAGGAGCTGACCCCAAAAGGTGCAAAGTGGGAGGGGAACATAAATAAAGTGCATCAGGACTTATGGTGGGTGGCGTTCTAAGATGGCCACTAACTTCTGAAGCTCTGTTCAATTTTCTACACTCAAAGTGGGTAGTGGCTTTATGTCTCGCTATCCATTTATTCCTTGGCAACATAAGTTCCCGGGAAAACTCCTGGATCAAAACAAAGCACCCCTTGACCACGAGAAGCATTTTAAACTTAATGAAGCCATTTGGTATTGTGACAGGCTCTCTGCTCCCGCACTGTATATCATAACATAAGCTCTTACTTTCTCCTTTTTGTTACCTGCTAACTTGGGACATTTATTAAATGAAGAATGCCTTTAGAGACCGGTAATTCAATGTGTGCTGTAATTGCTGCTCTCACGACTCAACTATTACCGGCACTTGGTAATTTGGAGGCGGCTATGCAGCATCTGAGGACACAGCTCCGAGTTCCAAATCCTACTGACACAGACAAGACAAGGGGGACTATTTATCAATGTCTGGCAGACATGATCCGCTGTAGCGGATCATGTCCGCCAGACATCGCTGAATGCCGACAGCATACGCTGTCTGCATTTATCATTGCACAAGCAGTTCTGATGAACTGCTTGTGCAATGCCGCCCCCTGCAGATTCACGGCCATTCGGCCGCTAGTAGGGGGTGTCAATCAACCCAATCGTACACGATCGGGCAGATTGATGCCCGCAGCCTCAGCCTCTTAAGACCGCTGCTTCTTAACTCCTGTTTCCGGCAAGCCTGAAGGCTCGCGTGGAAACTGATTAATTAGGGCCGATTGACTGTTTGATAAATCGGCCCCATTGAGTCTAGACACAAGTGTTTCCCCATGTGATGACTTCTACCTATCTTCCCCTTCAAAATATTACAATATACCTCAGCAAAACAGAATCCATAGAGGATGCAGGTAATCTGATGATTCTGAGCGGTAGCTGCCACTTACAGCATTTATTGAAAACCAAGAGGATTTATGTAGTCAGTATGGGACTGACATCCTCTATATGAAATCTTGTTTATTAGCTCAGTTTTTCCTCTATTTAGACATCCCCTCTTTTGTTGGATTCATCGAGCCAGCACTACAATGTTCCACCATGAGTAGAAAAGTGCGGCTTCACTCATGGATGACTTGCTCGCTGTCTAGCGGGTAGAGCACTTACCTGCCCTACACTATATACAAGGACTGGCAAGAGCAGCAAGCAGCTGTCTCCTCTGGGGCAATTGAAAAGATAAAAGTTGGATTGGTTTAAGTTTTTCTTTTTAAATTCCAGCAGTGACTGTCTATTGCATATAGCATGAGAACATCTTTCACGCTGCCTTTCTCTCGTACAGATTTCAAAATGGCAGCGAGACTACTCACTTCATATTCCCCTATGCAGAGACTCTGTTTTATGGTCAACATCCTACCTATGCAATGGCTACTTTGAATCATTAAGTGTATTTGTATGGTTTTCCTTCACAAAGACAAACCCAGACTGACAAATATTTTGCAAATGTTTGGAAGCCCTTTCTGTTTGCTTTGGGGGGAGGGGGGAATTAGATTCAACGGGCTAAATGGGACTCACCTCTGTAAGGCTAATGTTCATATTGCTTTTGTTTTTTGATACTATTTAAGAAACATGAAACTCAATTTTTTTCTGTCATGATTCAGATAGCAGGACAACAAGGATAGCAGAGACTGTTCTTTAAAACTTCAAAAATTTATTCGTGCATCAATTAAAAAGTAGCGGAGGCACCCTCCAGCAGGACATAGAGACACAAATCCCACAGGAGACAAGCTTACGCGTTTCGGCTAAAGAGCCTTATTCATAGCTGAATTACCTGAACCAAAACTACACCTTTAAAAAGGAGGCCTGAGCTCTCCATTGGTTAATAAAAGAAGTGGTGGGTGTGTCACATAATCGTTAATATTAACACATTAATGCCATGCTTATTTTACAGATATTTTCTATAAATGGTCATTTTAAACTCTAAAATCCCATATAGATTGAACACAGGGAATAATATCTATAGTGAAATTACAATATTTGTGATTCTCTTATCATACTGACAATGAATAATTTAGTAAACCGCCACTGAATACATTATGGCGATCTATGTTGCACAGGTGAAAAAAAAAGTATATAAACACATACGTATATACAATGAAAAACAGAAGATTAGGAGTGGAGGGCCATGAGATCATTAAAATCTGTACATGCATATGCAGGTGATGAAAATCCCAATAAAGGCTGAATATAATTCCTAATTGCATTTATATCACTTTGAATGTGAGGTAAATGATCTGCATATATCTGTACTATTTTAAATGCAAAATAGAAGTGGGTTTAGGCATAACTTATTAGCAAGCCAAGTATTATACACCATTCCAAAGATTGGAAAAGCAAAGGCAATATTCATTATTATTAATATCAATTAGATAAATTAAATAAGTAAATAAATACATAACCCATTTTCGTATGAGTCACCCACAAATAACATATCAATTCTAGTCAATCTCATGAAAATACAAAAAGTGGGCATTTACATCATAGGTATAGAATTGTAATATTAAATTAATTCAGATAGAACATACAATTTTAAACAACTTTCCAATTTACTTGTATTATCACATTTTCATAGTTTTCTTGTTATCTTTTGTTAAAAAAACAAGGGTGTAAGCTCAGGAGTGTGCACGTCTGTAGCACTATATATAAGGCAGCAGTTTTGCAACAATTTTATACATTAGCAGGAGCACTAGATGGCAGCACTATTTCCTGTCATGTAGTGCTTCAGGCACGTGCACACTACTTACCTAGGCATCTCTTCAACAAAGAATATCATGTGAAGGAAGCAAATTTGATAATAGAAGTAAATTGGAAACATTTTTAAAATTGTATTCTCTATCTGAATAATTAAAGAAATGTTTTGGGTTTAATGTCCCTTTAAGTATGTTTTTTTTTTTTTTTTTTTTAAATAATAAAAATATTTGTAGTCCATTTTGGGTGTTTGTAGGTGTGGGGTTCTCCTTGAAGGAAAAGCTTAAATTAGGTTAGCAATACACCTGTTAATTCAGTTGCAAAGCTACATATCCCCCCCCCATATTTAAATGTATATAGATAAAGCGGACTACATTTTGATTTAAAGGGACACTAAACCCAAACATTTTCTTTCATGATTCAAGTAGATAATAGAATTTTAAACAACATTCCAATTTACTTCAATTATCTAATTTTCTTCATTTCTTAGATATCCTTTGTTGAAGAAATAGCAATTCACATGGGTGAGCCAATCACACAATGCATCTATGTGCAGCAACCAATCAGCAGCTCCGAGCATATCTAGATATGCTTTTCATGAAAGTATATCAAGAGAGTAAGGCAAATTAGATAATAGAAGTTTATTAGAAAGTTGTTTAAAATTGCATGCTCTTTCTAAATTATTTAAGAAAAAAATTGGGTTTCATGTCCCTTTAAGGGGGTTCCTTGTTCATAGCTGTAGGCTTTATGCCTACACAGATATATGTAGCATCTGTGGTGAGGGTGGAAAGGCACCTCTACAGACATACTTCTTGTCCCTACGATAAAACCATGTTCCTTTATCCTTTGGTGTAAGACAAGTTTGAATTTTTCTTCACACAGAGGCCTAGATTTGGAGTTTTGTCGGTAACGACCCGAAAAACTAACGCCGGCTTTTTTCTGGCCGCACCATAAAAATAACTCTGGTATCGAGAGTCCACATAAAGGCTGCGTTAGGCTCCAAAAAAGGAGCGTAGAGCATTTTTAACGCAGCTTCAACTCTCGATACCAGAGTTGCTTACGGACGCGGCCAGCCTCAAAAACGTGCTCGTGCACGATTCTCCCATAGGAAACAATGGGGCTGTTTGAGCTGAAAAAAAACCTAACACCTGCAAAAAAGCCGCGTTCAGCTCCTAACGCAGCCCCATTGTTTGCTATGCGGTAACCCTTCCTACGTCTGCACTTAACACTCTAACATGTACCCCGAGTCTAAACACCCCTAACCTTACACTTATTAACCCCTAATCTGCCGCCCCCGCTATCGCTGACCCCTGCATATTATTTTTAACCCCTAATCTGCCGCTCCGTAAACCGCCGCTACTTACATTATCCCTATGTACCCCTAATCTGGTTCTCTAACATCGCCGACCCCTATATTATATTTATTAACCCCTAATCTGCCCCCCACAACGTCGCCTCCACCTACCTACAATAATTAACCCCTAATCTGCCGACCGGACCTGAGCGCTACTATAATAAAGTTATTAACCCCTAATCCGCCTCACTAACCCTATATTAAATAGTATTAACCCCTAATCTGCCCTCCCTAACATCGCCGACACCTAACTTCAATTATTAACCCCTAATCTGCCGACCGGAGCTCACCGCTATTCTAATAAATGGATTAACCCCTAAAGCTAAATCTAACCCTAACACTAACACCCCCCTAAGTTAAATATAAATTTAAATCTAACGAAATAAATTAACTCTTATTAAATAAATTATTCCTATTTAAAGCTAAATACTTACCTGTAAAATAAATCCTAATATAGCTACAATATAAATTATAATTATATTGTAGCTATTTTAGGATTAATATTTATTTTACAGGTAACTTTGTATTTATTTTAACCAGGTACATTAGCTATTAAATAGTTAAGAACTATTTAATAGCTAAAATAGTTAAAATAATTACAAATTTACCTGTAAAAGAAATCCTAACCTAAGTTACAATTAAAACTAACACTATACTATCAATAAATTAATTAAATAAAATACCTACAATTACCTACAATTAACCTAACACTACACTATCAATAAATTAATTAAATACAATTCCTACAAATAAATACAAATAAATAAACTTGCTAAAGTACAAAAAATAAAAAAGAACTAAGTTACAAAAAATAAAAAAATATTTACAAACATAAGAAAAATATTACAACAATTTTAAACTAATTACACCTACTCTAAGCCCCCTAATAAAACAACAAAGCCCCCCAAAATAAAAAATGCCCTACCTTATTCTAAATTACTAAAGTTAAAAGCTCTTTTACCTTACCAGCCCTGAACAGGGCCCTTTGCGGGGCATGCCCCAAGAAGTTCATCTCTTTTGCCTGTAAAAAAAAAACATACAATACCCCCCCCAACATTACAACCCACCACCCACATACCCCTAATCTAACCCAAACCCCCTTAAATAAACCTAACACTAAGCCCCTGAAGATCATCCTACCTTGTCTTCACCTCACCAGGTATCACCGATCCGTCCTGGCTCCAAAATCTTCATCCAACCCAAGCGGGGGTTGGCGATCCATCATCCGGTGCCTGAAGAGGTCCAGAAGAGGCTCCAAAGTCTTCATCCTATCCGGGAAGAAGAGGCGATCCGGACCGGCAACCATCTTGATCCAAGCGGCATCTTCTATCTTCATCCGATGACGACCGGCTCCATCCTGAAGACCTCCACCGCGGACCCATCTTCTTCCGGCGACGTCCAACTGAAGAATGACGGTTCCTTTAAGGGACGTCATCCAAGATGGCGTCCCTCGACTTCCGATTGGCTGATAGGATTCTATCAGCCAATCGGAATTAAGGTAGGAATATTCTGATTGGCTGATGGAATCAGCCAATCAATCAAGTTCAATCCGATTGGCTGATCCAATCAGCCAATCAGATTGAGCTCGCATTCTATTGGCTGATCGGAACAGCCAATAGAATGCGAGCTCAATCTGATTGGCTGATTGAATCCTATCAGAAAATCGGAAGTCGAGGGACGCCATCTTGGATGACGTCCCTTAAAGGAACCGTCATTCTGTAGTTGGACGTCGCCGGAAGAAGATGGGTCCGCGGTGGAGGTCTTCAGGATGGAGCCGGTCGTCATCGGATGAAGATAGAAGATGCCGCTTGGATCAAGATGGTTGCCGGTCCGGATCGCCTCTTCTTCCCGGATAGGATGAAGACTTTGGAGCCTCTTCTGGACCTCTTCAGGCACCGGATGATGGATCGCCAACCCCCGCTTGGGTTGGATGAAGATTTTGGAGCCAGGACGGATCGGTGATACCTGGTGAGGTGAAGACAAGGTAGGATGATCTTCAGGGGCTTAGTGTTAGGTTTATTTAAGGGGGGTTTGGGTTAGATTAGGGGTATGTGGGTTGTAATGTTGGGGGGGGGTATTGTATGTTTTTTTTTACAGGCAAAAGAGCTGAACTTCTTGGGGCATGCCCCGCAAAGGGCCCTGTTCAGGGCTGGTAAGGTTAAAGAGCTTTTAACTTTAGTAATTTAGAATAGGGTAGGGCATTTTTTATTTTGGGGGGCTTTGTTGTTTTATTAGGGGGCTTAGAGTAGGTGTAATTAGTTTAAAATTGTTGTAATATTTTTCTTATGTTTGTAGATATTTTTTTATTTTTTGTAACTTAGTTCTTTTTTATTTTTTGTACTTTAGCAAGTTTATTTATTTGTATTTATTTGTAGGAATTGTATTTAATTCATTTATTGATAGTGTAGTGTTAGGTTAATTGTAGGTAGTTTATTTAATTAATTTATTGATAGTGTAGTGTTAGGTTAATTGTAGGTAGTTTATTTAATTAATTTATCGATAGTGTAGTGTTAGGTTAATTGTAGGTAATTGTAGATATTTTATTTAATTAATTTATTGATAGTATAGTGTTAGTTTTAATTGTAACTTAGGTTAACATTTCTTTTACAGGTAAATTTGTAATTATTTTAACTATTTTAGCTATTAAATAGTTCTTAACTATTTAATAGCTATTGTACCTGGTTAAAATAAATACAAAGTTACCTGTAAAATAAATATTAATCCTAAAATAGCTACAATATAATTATAATTTATATTGTAGCTATATTAGGATTTATTTTACAGGTAAGTATTTAGCTTTAAATAGGAATAATTTATTTAATAAGAGTTAATTAATTTAGTTAGATTAAAATTATATTTAATTTAGGGGGGTGTTAGTGTTAGGGTTAGACTTAGCTTTAGGGGTTAATCCATTTATTAGAATAGCGGTGAGCTCCGGTCGGCAGATAAGGGGTTAATAATTGAAGTTAGGTGTCGGCGATGTTAGGGAGGGCAGATTAGGGGTTAATAACTTTATTATAGTAGCGCTCAGGTCTGCTCGGCAGATTAGGGGTTAATAAGTGTAGGCAGGTGGAGGCGACGTTGTGGGGGGCAGATTAGGGGTTAATAAATATAATATAGGGGTCGGCGGTGTTAGGGGCAGCAGATTAGGGGTACATAAGGATAACGTAGGTGGCGGTCGGCAGATTAGGGGTTAAAAAAATGTATTCGAGTGTCGGCGATGTGGGGGGACCTCGGTTTAGGGGTACATAGGTAGTTTATGGGTGTTAGTGTACTTTAGAGTACAGTAGTTAAGAGCTTTATAAACCGGCGTTAGCCCAGAAAGCTCTTAACTACTGACTTTTTTCCTGAGGCTGGAGTTTTGTCGTTAGATGTCTAACGCTCACTTCAGACATGACTCTAAATACCGGAGTTAGAAATATCCCATTGAAAAGATAGGATACGCAATTGACGTAAGGGGATCTGCGGTATGGAAAAGTAGCGGCTGAAAAGTGAGCGTTAGACCCTATTTTGAGTGACTCCAAATACCGGCGGTAGCCTAAAACCAGCGTTAGGAGCCTCTAACGCTGGTTTTCACGGCTAACACCAAACTCTAAATCTAGGCCAGAATATTTTAAGTAGTTAATTATTTGAGTTCATGGATTATGTTTTTCTGTAAATGCTTCCTGGGTTTCATATTTTTGTTGTCAGTATTAGTTGAAGGGGGACATAATACTCAATTAAGCTTGATCCTTACCTTTTTCACTCATATAAAGATTATTATTAGAACTGAAGTCCCTACTCAACAGGTCACTGTAATCTATTCAACTGTTTCTACTGTATAAGAATACTACAAACACTTGCCGATTTGAAGTAGATGTTTAAAAGCTCTTAATCAACCTTATATAAATAAATTAACCCCATTTACAACTAATTGCACAATGGCTGTCAGTTTCATAGACCTCAAAATGCGTTTCCTAATTTCCTTGACAACTGATTATTTGGATTGTAGTTTATGCTCTTTAAATTACATGGAGATTTCAGGACTGGTTCATAATTACCGATCGGCTAGATTACGAATTTTGTGTTATGAACGGCGCGGTGCTAATTTGCAAGTTATTGTCACCGCTCACTTACCTACAGCGTTGCTATTACAGGTTTACAAAAACACGGCGTTAGCAGGCAAAAAGTAAGCGTAGAGCAAAATTGAGCTCCATACCGCACTCCAATACCAGCACTGCGGTGAGCGGCGGTAAAATGGTTTTACGTGGCTCATGCACGATTTCCCCATAGACATCTAAAAGCCTAACACCTGCAATAAAGGAGCGCAAAGCTCCGTAACGCAGCCCCATTGATTCCTATGGGGAAACTAAATGTATGTTTACACCTAACACCCTAACATGAACCCAGAGTCTAAACACCTCTAATCTTCCACTTATTAACCCCTAATCTGCCGCCCCCGACATCACTGACACCTACATTATACTTATTAACCCCTAATCTGCCGCCCCCGACATCGCTGACACCTACATTATACTTAACCCCTAATCTGCTGCCCCCAACATCGACGCCACCTACCTACATTTATTAACCCCTAATCTACTGCCCCCAATTTCGCTGCCACTATACTAAAGTTATTAATCCCTAACCCTAAATCTAACCCTAACCCCCACTAACTTTAATGTAATTAAAATAAATCTAAATAAAACCTACTATTAATAACTAAATAATTCCTATTTAAAACTAAATACTTACCTGTAATATAAACCCTAAGCTAGCTACAATATAACTAATAGTTATATTGTATCTAGCTTAGGTTTTATTTTTATTTTACAGGCAAGTTTGTATTTATTTTAACTAGGTGGAATAGTTAGTAAATAGTTCATTATTTACTAGCTACCTAGCTAAAATAAATACAATTTTACCTGTAAAATAAACCTAACCTGAGTTACAATAACACCTAACCTTACACTACAATTAAATAAATTACATAAGTTAAATGCAATTACCTAAATTACAAAAACAAACAAACACTAAATTACACAAAATAAAAAAATTAATTATCAGATATTTAAACTAATTACACCTAATCTTATAGCCCTATCAAAATAAAAAAGTCCCCCCCCCCCAAATAAAAAAAACCCCCTAGCCTAAACCCTAACCTTAAAAGGGCCTTTTGCGGGGCATTGCCCCAAAGAAATCGGCTCTTTAACCTGTAGAAAAAATATACAAACAACCCTCCAACAGTAAAACCCACCACCCACACAACCAACCCCCCAAATAAAATCCTAACTACAAAAAACCTAAGCTCCCCATTGTCCTGAAAAGGGCATTTGGATGGGCATTGCCCTGAAAAGGGCATTTAGCTCTTGTTCAAGTGCCCAAACCACTAATCTAAAAATAAAACCCACCCAATAAACCCTTAAAAAGACCTACCTGATTGGAACAGCCAATAGAATGTGAGCTCAAACTTATTGGCTGATTGGATCAGCCAATAGGATTGAAGCTCAATCCTATTGGCTGATTTCAACAGCCAATAGGATTTTTTCAACCTTAATTCCGATTGGCTGATAGAAATCTATCAGCCAATCGGAATCTAAGGGATGCCATCTTGGATGACGTAATTTAAAGGGAAACCTTATTCGGAAGAAGACATCGATTGAAGAGGATGCTCCGCGCCGGATGTCTTGAAGATGGACCCGCTCCGCACCAGATGGATGAAGATAGAAGATGCTGTCTGGATGAAGACTTCTGCCGCTTCGTTGAGGACTTCTGCCGGCTTTGTTGAGGATGGATGTCGGGTCTTCAAAAACTGTAAGTGGATCTTCGGGGGTTAGTGTTAGGCTTTTTTAAGGGTTTATTGGGTGGGTTTTATTTTTAGATTAGGGGTTTAGGCACTTGAAAAAGAGCAAATGCCCTTTTAAGGGCAATGTCCATCCAAATGCCCTTTTCAGGGCAATGGGGAGCTTAGGTTTTTTTAGTTAGGATTTTATTTGGGGGGTTGGTTGTGTGGGTGGTGGGTTTTACTGTTGGGGGGTTGTTTGTATTTTTTTTTTTTTTACAGGTAAAAGCTGATTTATTTGGATTTTTTTGTAATTTAGGTAATTGTATTTAATTTATTATTATACAATTAATTATTATTTATTAATTTATTTAATTTATGTAATTGATTTAATTGTATTGTATTGTAAGGTGTAGGTGTAGGTGTTAGTGTAAGGCAAGTTAGGTTTTATTTTACAGGTAAATTTGTATTTATTTTAGCTAGGTAGTTAGTAAATAGTTAATAACTATTTACTAACTAGTCTACCTAGTTAAAATAAATACAAGCTTGCCTGTAAAATAAAAATAAACCCTAAGCTAGCTACAATGTAAGTATTAGTTATACTGTATTGTAGCTAGCTTAGGGTTCATTTTACAGGTAAGTATGAAGTTTTAAATAGGAATTATTTAGGTAATGATAGTAGGCTTTATTTAGATTTATTTTAATTATATTTAAGTTAGGGGGTGTTAGGGTTAGACTTAGGTTTAGGGGTTAATAAATTTAGTATAGTGGCAGCGACGTTGGGGGCGGCAGATTAGGGGTTAATAAATGTAGGTAGGTGGCGGCGATGTTAGGGGCGGCAGATTAGGAGTTAATAATATTTAACTAGTGTTTGTGATGCGGGAGTGCGGCGGTTTAGGGGTTAATATGTTTAATATAGTTGCGGCAATGTCCGGAGCGGCAGATTAGGGGTTAATAATTTGTTTTATTATTTGCGATGCGGGAGGGCCTCGGTTTAGGGGTTAATAGGTAGTTTATGGGTGTTAGTGTACTTTTAGCAATTTAGTTATGAGTTTTATGCTACAGCTTTTTAGCGTAAAACCCATAACTACTGACTTTCAGTTTACGGTATGGATCTTGGCGGTGTAGGGTGTACCGCTCACTTTTTGGCCTCCCAGGCAGACTTGCAATTCCGGCGCTATTGAAGTCCCATTGAAAAAGGACTTTTTGAAAGATGCGGTAATTATGTTGCTTTACGGCCAAAAAAGTGTGCGGTGCCCCTAAACCTGCAAGACTCGTAATACCAGCGGTAGTGAAAAAGAGCCTTAACGCTGCTTTTTCACTCATACCGCAAAACTCGTAATCTAGTCGTAAAGGTTTTCTTTTCCTTGTTAGTTTTTTTTTTTGTTGTTGCTTGTTTTGTTTTTTTCTTTGTCCGGATTTTATTTTCTTATTTTCTTTTATAGAAAAAAAAATTTGGGAAATCATCTCTTCTACACACACACACATATATTATATATATATAATATATAGATATATAGTTGCTACTTTGTTTTTCTTTCAGTTGATTAAAACAAAATCCTTTGGGCTTTATACGTATGTGGTGCAGTAGGAATTTGAGATATGCATACTATATTTCCTAAGGCTTATTATCATTGTTTAATAAAAGAAAGATAATTATTAATATAAGTATATCTGTACATATGTGATATTCGCTGTTTTTCATGGCTCATTTGTGCTTTCTCAATAAAAATAAATAATAAAGTGTACAACCCTGATCCCAACTAGGAAGCCTCCCAGGAACCTGGGGCCATTGGAAAAGTTAAAGGGACAGTCTAGTCCAAAATAAACGTTCATGATTCAGATAGGGCAAGTCATTTTGAACAACTTTCCCATTTACTTTTATCCTCAATGTTGCTTTGTTCTCTTTGTAATCTTAGTTAAAAGCTAAACCTTGGTAGGCTCATATGCTAATTTCTTAGACCTTGAAGGCCGCCTCTTATCTGTATGCATTTTGACAGTTTTTCATAGCTAGAGGGCGTTAGTTCCTGTGTGCCATACAGATTACATTATGCTCACGCCCGTGGAGTTACCTAGGAGTCAGCACTGATTGACCAAAATGCAAGTCTGTCAAAATAACTGAAATAAGGGGACAGTTTGCAAAGGCTTAAATACAAGGTAATCACAGAGGTAAAAAGTATATTAATATAACCGTGTTGGTTATGCTAAACTGGGGAAAGGGTAATAAAGGCATTATCTATCTTTTAAACAATAACAATTCTGGTGCAAACTGTCCCTTTAAAGGGACATTACACACTCATTTTTTATTTGCATATATGTTTTGTAGATGATCTATTTATATAGCCCATAAACTTTTATTATTTTTTTTTTTTTTTAAATGTATAGTTTTATTTTTAAATAACATTGCTCTGATTTTCAGACCATCAGCTACCTTCTCCAGCTTGCTCCTGTTTGTGTAAAGGGTCTTTTCATATGCAAAAGAAGAGGGAGGGGGGAGGGTCTTATTTCCCACTTGCAATGGGCTTTCCAGCTAACTTTTCAACAGAGCTAAACAGAGTTTCTAAGTACATCTTTAAACCATTTTATACTGGATTTTTATATCAGTATCTGGGCATCTTGTTCTTTATAGTAATGTCTATTACATGCAGTTATATGAAAATGAGTATATACTGTCCCTTTAAGGAAGAACTGAGGGATAATGAAAGGTAGGATGAGAAGTGGACCGTCCAGAAAAGCACAACAATATCATACATTAGTGCCATTGAGAACTTTTCAGAGCAGATAGAATGTTGTTACTTGCCTCAGTCAACTAGACAAATAAGAAACAATGCTGAAATATACACAGAAAGACTGGGCTAATAATGACTTGAGAATTTCAGTCAGACTTAAGAACACATTACAGGTTGTGACTGCATTTCACAGTCATTATAAACAAGTAAAGTGCAGCAAACTAGAAGTGCAGGTTCTGTGGGCATGCTGGAGAATTTGCCTCCTAATGAGATTATGAATAATGTTCAACCAAGATGCCATTCAAGGGTAAGCATAAGTCCTGACCTGTTATTTTAAACGTTAAAGTTCCAGCCTGCTAGACTGAGTAAGTGGTAAGAGAGTCAAGGGAGAAGATAAACAGGATTTAAACTATCAGACACAGGGGTCCTCATCTAACAACTATTTGTCAGCAAAAGAGAGGAAAAGGTTATGCAAAGAGCAGCCTTAAACCTTACTCCATTGCTACTAAGCTGTGTTTTAACCAACACCTGTACAGTGCTCACAAAGCTTTGACCCCTTTACCCCTGATGGCATTAGCCAACTCTAGGTGTGCATTGGGGCACAGCAAAAGATACAGAAGGGACTCTATGGTAGCACCATTAAAGATAAATAGCTGATGTCTTGTAACCTTGTTTATTGTCTGGAATATTGCTACTTGAGTTTACTGCAATAAGGAGCTCTTCAATCTTGCCTCTGACTGAGGGGGTCAAGCTACCATCTGTAGCTGCTGAGGGAGGTCAGTTCTTGTTCTGCACCAAAGACTTCTGATTCGGTATGGCGTAATCAGGTAAGCAAAGGAGAGCCAAGGCTATAGAACCTGAAAAAGGGGCATCAAGAGATTATATCTGCCCTTTGTGTTTTGAAACCCTGATGGGTTTATCAGCATTGGCTGGACTAATGTGATCAGATGTTCTTAAAGGGACACTGTACCCAAATTTTTTCTTTTGTAATTCAGAAAGAGCATGCAATTTTAAGCAACTTTCTAATTTACTCCTATTATCAATTTTTCTTCATTCTCTTGCTATCATTATTTGAAAAAGAAGGCATCTAAGCTTTTTTTTGGTTTCAGTACTCTGGACAGCACTTTTTTATTGGTGGATGAATTTATCCACCAATCAGCAAGGACAACCCAGGTTGTTCACCAAAAATGGGCTGGCATCTAAACTTACATTCTTGCATTTCATATAAAGATACCAAGAGAATGAAGAAAATTTGATAATAGGAGTAAATTAGAAAGTTGCTTAAAATTGCATGCTCAATCTGAATCACGAGAGAAAAATTTTGGGTACAGTGTCCCTTTAAATCTTCAAGTTGGTCAAACCAGATATTTTCATGCAACCTCCAAAGTTTGTTGTATAACTGTATCATGATGGGGTAAGTCTCATTAGGGCTCACGACCTTCACAAAGAAATAGCACTAGGCTTTGGTCAGATGAAGTTCGGGAAAGCAGGGAGCAATAACTCAAGAGGGACAGTAATTATTCATGGCAATATCGAAATATGGTCATAGCGGGGGTTGTAGAGAGGGATATAGTTAACGGGATTCACTTGCTTCCTGGATAACCATATAAAAGTCAGCATGGGGGAGGGTAAAAAAATGCTGATCAAGTCTATCTGGGCGACAGTAGCGTCTAAAGCTCTGTAGTACTGAGGTTGTCAAAGTCATTAAAGTCGTCAGGTTCTGTGTGTCACACATCAGAATTAGCAATTTTGAATTGTAGATTTTAGTTAAAGGGATATTAACCCCATTTTTTTCTTTAATGACTCAGAGCATGCAATTTTAAGCAACTTTCTAATTTACTCCTATTATCACTTTTTCTTTGTTCTCTTGCTATCTGTATTTGAAAAAGCAGGAATCTAAGCTAAGGAGACGGACCATTTTTGGTTCAGAACCTGGGTTGCGCTTGCTGATTGGTGGCTAAATGCCTATTTGCACTCTCCATCTATATAGTGCCATCTTACTTGTGAGTGACCCATTTAGGAGGATTTTTTTTATCTGTTTCATAATCACACAGTCTACACCATAAAGCGCCCTTTTGGTTTTAAACCAATGGTTTGGGTGAAGCGCTGAATCTAATCTCCACTGCCTCACTGAAGGAACTATCCCCTTCCTGGATAGTAACAATTTGAATCAACCAAAAAATATTAAGAGACAGTGGGCGCATAAAGCGGGAGATTAAGTGGATATGTCTATTAAAAAGTATCTCTATTAAATATTGATAAGATAATTCGAAATAACTTTAAATGTACCGTTAATGTCTAATCATAAATGTTTATTAAAATATTAAATGACCTAATATTTAACAGAAAAAATGATAAAAATACTCAGAAAAAAATCTCCAAAGGGATACTCAAAACAATAATAATAAAAATAATGTTCAATCACTCTCAACTATAGTTGTTCATACAGCCATTCACACACTTCCTAAAACCATAAAATTATTCAAAATAACTCAAAATAACTATATGCAATCTAAATAAATATTGGGAAATCACACTAATATCAAGAAGTGTGATACACTTCTAATGATAACTAAAATGAAATGTCTATTTCTTTAAAAGTCTGAGGTATATGACAGGCCCGCTACAGCAGGGTTAAATGAAAAGTGTATAGTCTTTTTTCATGAAATTGTCCCAAATGTAAACAGCCAACAGCCGTCGGTATTTATCACCGGTGCTGTGTCAAATTTGCCAAGAATGTTTATGTGGAAAACAGAGACAATTTATCTTTATGGGTTTCTCCGTAATTAGTCTGTAAGACTTAAGGCTGTCTGCCTTCTTACCGTAGTTCCAATCTGTGTATCAGTCACTCTGCTTAAACAAACAGCCGACCGCAGCTGGCGGTTTCTGAGATTTCTACGTCACTTGGTCACCGGATCCTCCAGGTAGTTCAGACTTGCGCAAGTCTACTAAGGGGTATTAGAAAACCTCCGATGCCGATTCCGTTACCGCTCTTCAGTACTCACACAGTACGCGGTATGGGATTCTCCTCTAATCTCCGTCCCTTAGAAGGACTTAGTAGCAGAATAGCAGTTTTGTTGATATTTATTCAATAGCAGGGTGAATCCTCTACGCGTTTCAACCCGTATGGGTCTTTGTCAAGATACTTTTCCCTGCACCTGTGCATTTTTAAATACCCCGCTGTAGCTCCTGATTTGTTGATTATCCATTTCCTTCCAGCATATGTTAAATGAGGGAAATGTATACACGGACACATGCTTGTTAAGTTTCCCCTGTTCAATTCTACAATCATTCTTCAAACCTTGTCATATTTTATGTCAAAAGCCTCATAATAATATATAGAAACTAATAAATATTAAATACAAATCCTAAATAGATATATAACCAATAATATATAATAAATAATATATAATATATAATATACACTTTTAACCATCTTACAGACACACTATAAAATCAATTTGTTATTTAAAATAAATATTTCATTAACTAAAAAATGAAAAAGAGAACCGATTACAATATAAAATTTATATATGATATATGTGGAGGGAGATAATATTAATAGGGATATTCACAATATAAGTTAAAGGTGGCCAATTTTAATTTAAATGAATGTGAGGGGGGAGGTTTTTAATCAGTTATAAAAATGTTTTATATAAAAAACAATAAAAATATCTTATAAAATTCTTATCTTAAAAAATTCATATCTTAAAAAAAAAAAAAAAATGTATCTTAAAAAAATTCATGTAGTGGGGATAGATATTAAGGGGATATTGGGATATAAGTTAGAGATAGCTAGTAGGAAATTCGAATTCAATAAATGGGGGAAGGGTGAAATAGGTATTAAATTAAAAAAGGGGGACATTACATTAAAAAAAGGTGCCAGTTCCAATTCAGAATTAAGGCCATTGGGGTAAAGTGTATTAAAATTATAAATTAACTCTGCTTCCCGTTTTAAAAGTTTATTTTCAAAATTTCCCCCCCTCCAATCTTTGCTTACCAGACATAGTCCCCAAAATTTAAGATCCTTAATGTTGTTCTTATGGACATCCCTAAATGTTGGTATAGATGTGTATCCAACTTCCCCTTTTCAATATTCCATAAATGTTCCCTAACCCTGTCCCTCAACATCCTGGTTGTTTCACCCATATAAAAATATTTGCACGAGCATTGTAACATATACACTACACCCTTACTATGACACCTAATTGTATCCTTGATCAGATACTCTTTATCCATCCCCGGGATCACTACATTTTTCTTTTTAATCCCATTTCTACAAGCTTTACAAGTTACACATGGGAAGAAACCTCTTATTTCCTCCCCTCTTAGATCTTTATTTTTAAGGGATCTTTCTTTCTTCCTTTTAAATTCACTAGGGGCCAAAAGTGATTTAAAATTTTTGGTTTTTCTGTACACTATCCTTGGGTATGGAGGGAGCTTGTCTCCAATCACTGGATCATTTTTTATTAAATGCCAATGCTTTCTTAATATTCTTCTTATCACACCATGATCATCACTGTATGTGGTGATGAATGGAACATTATCATATCCTTCTTATCATTTTCCTTCCTTCTATATTCCAAAAGGGAGTTTCTTTCCGTATCCCTGGCTCTTGTGATAGCTGCTCTAATATTCTTCTCATTATAACCTATATCTCTAAACCTATCTTCCAATATTCCCACTTGTTCATCAAACTCAATTATTCTAGAGCAATTTTTTCTGATCCTTAAACATTGGCCTACCGGGATGTTGTCTATCCATTTCTTAAAATGGCAACTGGTGGCATGGATGTAATTATTTGCGTCTGTGGGCTTAAAATGGGTTTTGGTTATACACTCTTTATTATCCACTATTAGATCTAAGTCCAGAAATGTTATTTTTTCTTTACTAATATTATAAGTAAAAGTCAGGCCCCTATCATTACTATTCATAGTATTAAATAGATCTATGAGAGACACTTCATCTCCACGCCATATAATTAAAATGTCATCTATGTATCTTTTAAAAAGCACGAGATCCGCACCGAGCTCTGCAAACTGGAGAAATCTCTGCTCCCATTCTCCCATAAACAAATTTGCATAGCTCGGTGCGAATCTGGTGCCCATAGCTGTTCCCTCTATTTGTTGAAAGTAACTTCCATCGAAGGAGAAGTAATTATGTTCTAATATAAAGCGAATGCTTTCTAATATGAAATCCTTCTGATCTTTAACTATATTCTCGTCTTTGGATAAAAAATATTCCACAGCTTCTAAACCTAAGTTATGCTTGATATTTGTGTACAAAGATGACACATCACAGGTGGCCATCAAAAATCCTTCCTCCCATTTTATCTCTTTCAGTATTCTTAAAACACTAGTGGGATCTTTTAAATAAGAATCTAATCTTCCTACATACTTCTGTAGAAATTTGTCTACGTACTCAGAGAGGTTCGATGTAATGAAATCAATCCCTGAGGCGATGGGCCTACCTGGGGGATTGACTAGACTTTTATGCACTTTAGGCAAAAAGTAGAATATGATAGCAAAATATAAGAAATTTGAAACAGATATTACGGAATCAGTAAATGTACAGAGAGATACTGAACCTACTAATGTAGTTAAAGAATCAGTAATTGAAAGAGTGGAGAATAATTCAGGGGAACCTAATAATAGGAGAGTTTTTAATTATTATAATAGAGGCTATAACAATTATGAAGATAGAAATGGGGGCTACATTAATAGAGGTTTTAGGAAGAGAAATCAAGGAGGATGGAATCGCAATTTTGATAGAAGGTTTAATAATAATTATAATTATTATGATAACCGGTATAATGGGCAAAATCAATTCAGAGGTAGGGAACAACAATGGAGGGAGAACTATAACGGATATAGGGATGAAGGTCCTAGTGATTTTCATAGAAATAGAAATGGAGGCTATTTGAGGAATAGGAATGTTGAATATTATGGGAGAGAAGGAAGTGACCATTATCAGGGAGGTTTTAATCCACAAAGAAGAAGGGAGGAAAATATGTCTGAAAAAAGACAATTGGATATACCAACCTAAAATAGATTCACTCCTTTAAGTAATTTGAAAGATCATCAACCTGTGGCATGTAATAGCGTGAAACAAATAGATCTAACTAGGGAAGAAAAAGCTTTGTTAGGCCAAAGTCCCTGAAGAGAGGGACGTCCATTAATCCAAAAAAAACCAAGTGGACAAGAAAAAAGGGTTTTAAGATCAAGAGAAAGAAAAAGACAAAATAGAGGAGTTAGAGGAGGAAGGGGGAAAAAATGGAAAAAATAGAAGCCAAAAGACAGAAGTGAAAAAAGAAAAAATAGGGATTTTTAATTTGAGTGAGAAAGTTTTAAGTAAAGATGAGGAGAGAGTTTTAAATCTGGGACTATCATTTGCCCCGTCCAGAATTATGAATAAGTTTGAGACCCACATCAATGTGAAGAAATATGTGAGGAACCTGACCCTCAAACGCTTCTTTTTAAAAAAATCCCATTGAAAAATATGTATAATGAACGAGTAACCACTAATGCAGATAAGTTTGAACATACAGTGTTAAAATTGAAATCAAACTTTTATCCAAAAAACGATAAAGGAAGTAATTTAGAAACTTTTGAAAAAATGGTCTTGACTGACTTAAGGAAAAATGAAGGGAGAAAGAGAGTAAATTCAAAAGAAATCTAAATAAGAAGGATAAAGAGCTATTAGAACAACTCCAAAATAATAATAATATTACTTTCAAAATGGCGGATAAAGGAGGGGGTCTGGTTATCATGGACAGTAAAAACTATAAGGGTGAGGCTGAAAGACTCCTAAATGATAAGAAGACTTATAGGAAGTTAGATATGGATCCAACTAATAAGTTTGTTACTAAATTATTAAGAATATTAGATAAAGGGAAAGAAAAAGGGATTCTCACAGAAAAGGAATATTTGTACATTAAACCCCAGCACCCCAGGATCCCCATATTCTACTTTTTGCCTAAAGTGCATAAAAGTCTAGTCAATCCCCCAGGTAGGCCCATCGTCTCAGGGATTGATTCCATTACATCGAACCTCTCTGAGTATGTAGACAAATTTCTACAGAAGTATGTAGGAAGATTAGATTCTTATTTAAAAGATTCCACTAGTGTTTTAAGAATACTGAAAGATAAAATGGGAGGAAGGATTTTTGATGGCCACCTGTGATGTGTCATCTTTGTACACAAATATCAAGCATAACTTAGGTTTAGAAGCTGTGGAATATTTTTTATCCAAAGACGAGAATATAGTTAAGGATTTCATATTAGAAAGCATTCGCTTTATATTAGAACATAATTACTTCTCCTTCGATGGAAGTTACTTTCAACAAATAGAGGGAACAGCTATGGGCACGAGATTCGCACCGAGCTATGCAAATTTGTTTATGGGAGAATGGGAGCAGAGATTTCTCCAGTTTGCAGAGCTCGGTGCGGATCTCGTGCTTTTTAAAAGATACATAGATGACATTTTAATTATATGGCGTGGAGATGAAGAGTCTCTCATAGATCTATTTAATACTATGAATAGTAATGATAGGGGCCTGACTTTTACTTATAATATTAGTAAAGAAAAAATAACATTTCTGGACTTAGATCTAATAGTGGATAATCAAGAGTGTATAACCAAAACCCATTTTAAGCCCACAGACGCAAATAATTACATCCATGCCACCAGTTGCCATTTTAAGAAATGGATAGACAACATCCCGGTAGGCCAATGTTTAAGGATCAGAAAAAATTGCTCTAGAATAATTGATTTTGATGAACAAGTGGGAATATTGGAAGATAGGTCTAGAGATAGAGGTTATAATGAGAAGAATATTAGAGCAGCTATCACAAGAGCCAGGGATACGGAAAGAAACTCCCTTTTGGAATATAGAAGGAAGGAAAATGATAAGAAGGATATGATAGATGTTCCATTCATCACCACATACAGTGATGATCATGGTGTGATAAGAAGAATATTAAGAAAGCATTGGCATTTAATAAAAAATGATCCAGTGATTGGAGACAAGCTCCCTCCATACCCAAGGATAGTGTACAGAAAAACCAAAAATTTTAAATCACTTTTGGCCCCTAGTGAATTTAAAAGGAAGAAAGAAAGATCCCTTAAAAATAAAGATCTAAGAGGGGAGGAAATAAGAGGTTTCTTCCCATGTGTAACTTGTAAAGCTTGTAGAAATGGGATTAAAAAGAAAAATGTAGTGATCCCGGGGATGGATAAAGAGTATCTGATCAAGGATACAATTAGGTGTCATAGTAAGGGTGTAGTGTATATGTTACAATGCTCGTGCAAATATTTTTATATGGGTGAAACAACCAGGATGTTGAGGGACAGGGTTAGGGAACATTTACGGAATATTGAAAAGGGGAAGTTGGATACACATCTATACCAACATTTTAGAGATGTCCATAAGAACAACATTAAGGATCTTAAATTTTGGGGACTATGTCTGGTACGCAAAGATTGGAGGGGGGGAAATTTTGAAAATAAACTTTTAAAACAGCAAGCAGAGTTAATTTATAATTTTAATACACTTTACCCCAATGGCCTTAATTCTGAATTGGAACTGGCACCTTTTTTAATGTAATGTCCCCCTTTTTTAATTTAATACCTATTTCACCCGCCCTTACTTCCCCCATTTATTGAATTCGAATTTCCTACTAGCTATCTCTAACTTATATCCCAATATCCCCTTAATATCTATCCCCACTACATGAATTTTTTTAAAATAATTTTTTTTTTTTAAGATATGAATTTTTTAAAATAAGAATTTTATAAGATATTTTTAATGTTTTTTATATAAAACATTTTTATAACTGATTAAAAACCTCCCTCCTCACATTCATTTAAATTAAAATTGGCCACCTTTAACTTATATTGTGAATATCCCTATTAATATTATCTCCCTCCACATATATCATATATAAATTTTATATTGTAATTGGTTCTCTTTTTTATTTTTTAGTTAATGAAATATTTATTTTAAATAACAAATTGATTTTATAGTGTGTCTGTAAGATGGTTAAAAGTGTATATTATATATTATTTATTATATACAGGGAGTGCAGAATTATTAGGCAAGTTGTATTTTTGAGGATTAATTTTATTATTGAACAACAACCATGTTCTCAATGAACCCAAAAAACTAATTAATATCAAAGCTGAATATTTTTGTAAGTAGTTTATAGTTTGTTTTTAGTTTTAGCTATTTTAGGGGGATATCTGTGTGTGCAGGTGACTATTACTGTGTATAATTATTAGGCAACTTAACAAAAAACAAATATATACCCATTTCAATTATTTATTTTTACCAGTGAAACCAATATAACATCTCAACATTCACAAATATACATTTCTGACATTCAAAAACAAAACAAAAACAAATCAGTGACCAATATAGCCACCTTTCTTTGCAAGGACACTCAAAAGCCTGCCATCCATGGATTCTGTCAGTGTTTTGATCTGTTGCAGCAGCAACCACAGCCTCCCAGACACTGTTCAGAGAGGTGTACTGTTTTCCCTCCTTGTAAATCTCACATTTGATGATGGACCACAGGTTCTCAATGGGGTTCAGATCAGGTGAACAAGGAGGCCATGTCATTAGATTTTCTTCTTTTATACCCTTTCTTGCCAGCCACGCTGTGGAGTACTTGGACGCGTGTGATGGAGCATTGTCCTGCATGAAAATCATGTTTTTCTTGAAGGATGCAGACTTCTTCCTGTACCACTGCTTGAAGAAGGTGTCTTCCAGAAACTGGCAGTAGTACTGGGAGTTGAGCTTGACTCCATCCTCAACCCGAAAAGGCCCCACAAGCTCATCTTTGATAATACCAGCCCAAACCAGTACTCCACCTCCACCTTGCTGGCGTCTGAGTCGGACTGGAGCTCTCTGCCCTTTACCAATCCAGCCACGGGCCCATCCATCTGGCCCATCAAGACTCACTCTCATTTCATCAGTCCATAAAACCTTAGAAAAATCAGTCTTGAGATATTTCTTGGCCCAGTCTTGACGTTTCAGCTTGTGTGTCTTGTTCAGTGGTGGTCGTCTTTCAGCCTTTCTTACCTTGGCCATGTCTCTGAGTATTGCACACCTTGTGCTTTTGGGCACTCCAGTGATGTTGCAGCTCTGAAATATGGCCAAACTGGTGGCAAGTGGCATCTTGGCAGCTGAACGCTTGACTTTTCTCAGTTCATGGGCAGTTATTTTGCGCCTTGGTTTTTCCACACGCTTCTTGCGACCCTGTTGACTATTTTGAATGAAACGCTTGATTGTTCGATGATCACGCTTCAGAAGCTTTGCAATTTTAAGAGTGCTGCATCCCTCTGGAAGATATCTCACTATTTTTGACTTTTCTGAGCCTGTCAAGTCCTTCTTTTGACCCATTTTGCCAAAGGAAAGGAAGTTGCCTAATAATTATGCACACCTGATATAGGGTGTTGATGTCATTAGACCACACCCCTTCTCATTACAGAGATGCACATCACCTAATATGCTTAATTGGTAGTAGGCTTTCGAGCCTATACAGATTGGAGTAAGACAACATGCATAAAGAGGATGATGTGGTCAAAATACTCATTTGCCTAATAATTCTGCACTCCCTGTATTATTGGTTATATATCTATTTAGGATTTGTATTTAATATTTATTAGTTTCTATATATTATTATGAGGCTTTTGACATAAAATATGACAAGGTTTGAAGAATGATTGTAGAATTGAACAGGGGAAACTTAACAAGCATGTGTCCGTGTATACATTTCCCTCATTTAACATATGCTGGAAGGAAATGGATAATCAACAAATCAGGAGCTACAGCGGGGTATTTAAAAATGCACAGGTGCAGGGAAAAGTATCTTGACAAAGGCCCATATGGGTTGAAACGCGTAGAGGATTCACCCTGCTATTGAATAAATATCAACAAAACTGCTATTCTGCTACTAAGTCCTTCTAAGGGACGGAGATTAGAGGAGAATCCCATACCGCGTACTGTGTGAGTACTGAAGAGCGGTAATGGAATCGGCATCAGAGGTTTTCTAATACCCCTTAGTAGACTTGCGCAAGTCTGAACTACCTGGAGGATCCGGTGACCAGGTGACATAGAAATCTCAGAAACCGCCAGCTGCGGTCGGCTGTTTGTTTAAGCAGAGTGACTGATACACAGATTGGAACTACGGTAAGAAGGCAGACAGCCTTAAGTCTTACAGACTAATTACGGAGAAACCCATAAAGATAAATTGTCTCTGTTTTCCACATAAACATTCTTGGCAAATTTGACACAGCGCCGGTGATAAATACCGACGGCTGTTGGCTGTTTACATTTGGGACAATTTCATGGAAAAAAGACTATACACTTTGCATTTAACCCTGCTGTAGCGGGCCTGTCATATACCTCAGACTTTTAAAGAAATAGACATTTCATTTTAGTTATCATTAGAAGTGTATCACACTTCTTGATATTAGTGTGATTTCCCAATATTTATTTAGATTGCATATAGTTATTTTGAGTTATTTTGAATAATTTTATGGTTTTAGGAAGTGTGTGAATGGCTGTATGAACAACTATAGTTGAGAGTGATTGAACATTATTTTTATTATTATTGTTTTGAGTATCCCTTTGGAGATTTTTTTCTGAGTATTTTTATCATTTTTTCTGTTAAATATTAGGTCATTTAATATTTTAATAAACATTTATGATTATACATTAACGGTACATTTAAAGCCCTTTTGGTTTTACCATGACCTCTTTCAAGCCCAGGGGTAGACTGATCTATTGGCCATGGCCAATTGATCAATTATTGAAAACCATAGTGGGGGGGCATTGCCCCATCCAACCACTTGATATGAAACAGAATTTTATATTGATCTGAAAGTGATCATTTAAACATCACTGTCAAATGGCAATTTGGGTGAACTGCAATTGTGCCCAATGTTTACTAGTAGTGGCCATCTTTGAATGCATAATTACAGTAAATGTAGCCACCAATTAGCAAATGCTACCTACCCAGGGTGCTGAACCAAAAATGGGCCTAAGCTTACATCCCTGCTTTTTAAATAAACATACCAAGAGAACGAAGAAAATTTGATAATAGGAGTAAATTATAAAGTTACTTAAAATGTCATGCTCTATCTGAATCATGAAAGAAAATAAATTGGTTTTCATATCCCTTTAACCCAGCATAATCTAATTATGTACATGACATTGGCAAAATATGTTTAATGTGCCTTTAAACATGATCATAATAATGGGGAGATATATCATTGGTCAGACATGTGAACCTGTTCGCCCTAGATTGCGAATTGCGGGAGACACCAGTGCAATGGCGCCCCCTGGTCTCACAAAACCAATTGGAGACCTCCCCAAATGTCCCTATTTGAGAGGGACAGTCCCTGATTTTGAGCTCTGAGACAGTCATATGTCCCTATTTGCAGAATTTCCTTTAGCCCCTCCCAAAGGGCACCCAAATACACCCACCAACCACATAGATAGCTCTGCCCCACACTCCCACCCCTCCCAATATGGCTCCACCCACATAATGGTGACAGGGTCCTCGTCAATATCCTGAGTCCCTGATACCCAGCCACAAATGTTTGGAGGTATAATGCAACCATGCTAGAGGAGGAGTTGTCAATTACACCTTGTGAAATCAGTACAGGGTGATTTTCATTTGACAGAGGGTTTAGGAAGCTTAAAGGGACACTGAACCCACATTTTTTTCTTTAATGATTCAGATAGAGCATGAAATTTTAAGCAACTTTCTAATTTACTCCTATTATCAATTTTTCTTCATTCTCTTGGTATCTTTATTTGAAATGCAAGAATGTAAGTTTAGATGCTTTAGATGTTTAGATGATAAATTCACCCACCAATAAAAAGTGCTGTCCAGAGTACTAAACCAAAAAAAAAACCTTAGATGCATTCTTTTTCAAATAAAGATAGCAAGAGAACGAAGACAAATTGATAATTGCAGTAAATTAGAAATTTGCTTAAAATTGCTTGCGCTATCTGAATCACAAAAGAAAAAAATTGAGTTCAGTGTCCCTTTAAGTTTAAACTGCTGATTGATAAATATCAGTTGTATGCTCAAATGAGTGAGCCTGCAACAGATAAGGGCATTCACCTCCTAATAAATCTATACCTCAGTCTAAAATCTGTCTTTTTACATGTTTGGTCAAATGTGCTATAAAATCCATCTCCTGGATAAAAGAGGATTTTTTTTCACATAACAACCTTGCAAGATAAAACTGTATAACAGACTTTGAGAAGTATGTGAAATTTAAGCATTCTGTGACTATTGCATGCTGGGAAACCAATTTGTAGACTTCAGTCCAGCATAAACGTTTCTTGAAGCCAAATTTAGAGATTGTCCAAAAAGTTACTTGCTGCTGTGAGCTTCCTCTTGGGATGCTGCCATTGTGTATAAAAGACTTGACCGTGATTATTTTCCATTCTCACAGTTACACAATAAGAGTTCCTTTAAGGGGACACGAAACCCAAAAATTTTCTTTCACGATTCAGATAGAAGTCAATTAGAAAGATGTTTAATATTGCATGCTCTATTATCATTTTTTCTTTATTCTCTTGGTGTCTTTTGTTAAAAGTCAGGGACGTATATGTTGAGGAGCCGGCCCATTTCTGTAGCGCTTTATGGCAGCAGTTTCCAAGAATTTTATCCATTTACAAGAGCACTAGAGGGCAGAACTATTTCCTGCCATGCAGTGTTACAGACCCCTACCTAGAATATCATGAGAACGAAGCAAATTTGATAATATAAGTATAGTGGAACCTTTAAAAAAATTTATGCTCATATCCCATTAATTGAATGCAATCAACTAAAAACAGTGCGAAATTGCTCAGAAGTGAAATGGTTAATCATGTAGCTAGAATAACACATTATCCTAACAAGAGAAAGAATGAGAGACACCCAGAGGTCAATAACTACCACTCTATAATACCTTCAAGGTATACCCTGGTGTATATTATTATCATTTATTTGTATAGCGCAGCAAAATGATGTAGCACTGAGTATAAAATAATTCAAAAATTCTAAAAGCTCCCATTAAAATGGGATAATATCATCATTATTACTACAGGTGTTTTAAAATTGTACAAGCAACACAAATGCTCAATTCCTCTTGTCCAAATTGTGAATATAACAAGCAATAAGGTAATATTTCTACAACCACAGCACAGCTGTTAAAAATAAATGCATAAACTGAATATGGAATTTTCATGACATATTCTTTTAACTAATGTATATTTTTCTTGCCAATGTGAATACTTCTGTCTTCTGATTTTTTTTTTCCATACTAGTAATGTTCCCTGAACTATATTTGATTATGAAAACAAAAAGGTACTAAAATGAAGTACATTAAATAAATAATAGTGTTTGGAAAATATTTTTTTAGCCAACTTGTAGCATTTGCTACTAAGGCCAAATTTAAGGTATTTTTATATTTAAAGGAACGTGAAACTCAAAAATTGTCTATCGTGATTTAGATAGAACATGTGATTTTAAACAACTTTCCATTTTACTTTTATTATCTATTTCTCTTGGTATCGTTGGTTGAAAAGCATACATAGGTAGCTGCTGATTAGTGGCTACACATATATGCCTCCTGTCATTGGCTCAACAGATGTGTTCAGCTAGCTCTCGGTAGTGCAGTGCTGCTCCCTCAACAAAAGGATACCAAGGGAATGAAGCAAATTTGACAATAGAAGTAAATTGGAAAGTTGTTTAAAATTGTATGCTCTATCTGAAACAAAGTAACAAAAATTTGTTTTGTGTCCCTTTAAGTGATATGTTCAACATTTTTACTTTAATAAAGAGACTGGTTACCAAAATGCTGCATTCCTTGAAAGTGATGAAGAGTATATATAAAAAGCTGAGAAGAAAATATCAAATGATGTAAGGTAAGATCTATGTAAAAAGGTATAGATCTTACCTCAAAATGTCACCAGTAACTACAGCCCCACTGTACAGGAACTTTAAGCATCCAATCTAGATGTCTGTGAATCAGTCACAGTAATTTTCATCTGAAATCTCATGAGATCATAGTGAAATCCTGTGAGATTATGGCAAAATTATATAAAATCACAGCCAAGCAATCTGTGAAGTTAGCTCAGCTGATTGGCTGTACATTTTTCTACTACACAAACAAAAGTAGAAAAAGGAGTTGATTAGTAATTGGCCCCACATAATTTACTCTGGTGAATGGATCTTAGTTTTAAAGGGATAGTCTAGACAAAATGAAACTTTCACGATTCACATACAGCATACAATTTTAATCAACTTTCTAATTTACTCCTATTAACAATTTCCTTCATTCTCTTGGTATCTTTATTTAAAAAAGCAAGCATGTAAACTTAGGAGCCGGACCATTTTTGGTTCAGCGCCTGGGTAGTACTTGCAGATTGGTGTCTAAATGTAGCCACCAATCAGCAACCGTTACCCAGGTGCTGAACCAAAAATGGGCCTAAGCTTACATTCAAATAAAGATACCAAGAGAATGAAGAAAAATTGATAATAGGAGTAAACTAGAAAGTTGCTTAAAATTGCATTCTCTATCCGAGTCATGAATGTTTAATTTTAACTAGACTATCCCTTTAAATAAAGGAAAACCCAGACATATAGCATCAAACCCTTTGTTTGTCGTGGGTGATTCGGGTATACAGGGTAGTTTATGCTGAGTAGCATGTCCCTTTAAGGTTTATATTCATGTTGATTTATGCAAAACGTTTGTTAGACAATTTTATTATAGTCATTTGGGAATATTAGAAGTTAGAATTATTTTATTATACTTTGTGCTCCCTATCCCAAACAGAATAGATGCAAATGTAACTAGGTAAATGTCCACACTACCTTAAAGGGACAGCAAATATTAAACTTTTATTATACAGATAGAACTTTGTTCTCTTGGTACCCTTTGTTGAAAAGCCTAAATAGGTAGGCCGAGGGGCAGCAATGTACTGCTGGAAGCTAGCTGAAAATTAGTGGCTCCAAATATATGATTCTTGTCATTGGCTCACCAGATGTGCTCAGCTAGCTCCCAGTAGTGCATTGCTGCTTCTTCAACAAAGGATAAGTAGAAAATAAAGCAAATTTGATAATAAAAGTACATTGGAAAGCTGTTTAAACTTGTATGCTCTGTCTTAATTAGCCTGTACTTTCAGAGGTTTCGGATGCCTCCGAATGCGGGAGAAGATGGCTGCTTACTGCATTTGACTCTTTTTGGAGCTGGATTTCTGCTTGTGAAAGTGCAACACACTAAGATCGAGATTTCCACACTCGCCAGCTAACTTCTGAATGCAAATGTCTAGTGAAGTTTTATTGTATCTCTTATGCTAAAGATAAGTTGTGTAGTGACTCTAATGTCTCCTATGGGTAACAAAGTTCTCTGTTCATCCTCATTCCTGAAGATACGGTTTACTGACGAAACATTCTTTATTCTGCCTGAAAAACGTTCATACAAGGTGAAAAAAATCTCATGATCTTTACAATGCTGGCTGGTAAATATTTATATCTTCTTCGCTGGGAAAGAGACTTAGTTGCTCTACTTGCTATCACTCTTCCAGAAAAGCTTCATGGTTAGTTGGAAGAGTTAGTTACATAATTTGGCCAAATGGTGATAGGCCCAGGACACAGAGTTACTACCTCAGCCATGTTTTCCTGGACACTTATGAATTACACATACTGCAGGGTGTGCAGAGGGCAACATGTATTGTGCACCTCAACAGCACATGAATAGTGAACCCTGGACAGTACTATTCATGTTCCTCCCTGCATACCCTGAAAACATGGGGAGGTGGCAACCCTACCAGGACAATGACAAGGTCTCTTCTTCTCTGAGACCCTAACTCTTCCATTTTACCTTTAATTTAGCTGTGTGCTTGCAAGAGAGTGCCAGACATTCTATGTGTTGTGATAATATTTTTGTTTTATAATTTTCCCTATGGGCTTTGCGCCCAGGCTGGTCTGACCTTAACTGCCTGAGTCCTTGAAAGGTGTGCAGCTGCATGTGAGTGCTGGTGAGCACCCAGGGATTTGAGTTTTGAAGGGTCATAGGATGTATACGTAGTCTAGTTGGAGAGTGCAGTTAATTTCAAAGGGCTTGTCTCACCCTTGTTTGTGTCTCAGTGGTTGAGGGCACACATTGTGTGGCTGTAGGTTGGGGACCCAAGGAGGAAGAGATCTTGGCATGGCCCTGTGCCTATCACTATTTGTTTTACAAATGCTATAACTAACTTCCATTTTGCTTTTAATTTTGCTGTGTGCTTGCAAGAGAGTGCTAGACTTTCTATGTGCTGTAGCTAGTCTGTCTGTCTATTCATCCATATATCTATCTCTATATTATATATCAATATATATATATATACTGTTAGATAGATATAGCTCTGTATCTATCTATCTATCTATCTATCTATCTATCTATCTATTTATCTATCGCTGTCTCTCTCTCTATATATATATCTATCATCTATCTATGTATCTATCTATCACTATCTATGTCTCTCTCTCTCTTTCTATATATGTATATATATATATATATATATATATATCGTTATATAGATATAGCTCTGTATCTATCTATCTATCTATCTATCTATTTATCTATCGCTGTCTCTCTCTCTGTATATATATCTATCATCTATCTATGTATCTACCTATCACTATCTCTATCTCTCTCTTTATATATATATATATATATATATATATATATATATATATATATATATATATATTTCAATATTTATGTATATATATATCATTAGATAGATATAGCTCTGTATCTATCTATCTATCTATCTATCTATCTATCTATCCATCCATGTATCTATCTATCTATCTATCACTATCTCTCTCTCTCTATATATATATATATATATATATATATAGTTAGATAGCTATAGCTCTGTTTCTATATATCTATTTATCTATCTCTATCTCTCTATATACTGTATATATCGTTAGATAGCTATAGCTCTGTATCTATCTATCTATCTATCTATCTATTTCTCTCTCTCTCTATATATATATATATATACTGTATATATATCAATATTTATGTATATATATATATCATTAGATAGATATAGCTCTGCATCTATCTATCTATCTATCTATCTATCTCTAACACTCTCTCTCTCTCTCTCTCTCTCTCTCTCTCTCTATATATATATATATATATATATATATATATATATATCGTTAGATAGATATAGCTATGTATCTATCTGCAGTACTTGAAAAATAAATCTTAAAAGTAAGAGAATAAGTTACTAGTCCACTTAATGTTAAAGATTAGTATCTTTACTAGCTTGCTGGAGATAGTGGATTATTAGCAGTAGAAAATTCCAACCATACATATTTCAATATTGGTTTATGCTCTGTATTACAGCAAATTCAGCAGTACCTTGTGCTACCAAAGAGTTAATTTGCTTCTGGCAAGAAAAATGCAAATTACTTACACATGATTGAACAAACCAGTGACTGCAAAATGGGATCTGAAATAGGTCATGTTTTTCTTAGTATGTATTAGGAATAAAGAATAATTAGATTGTAAGCTCTTTCTCTACATGGATTCATTTCAATAGTTCTGTTCTATGATCCAGACTTAAATGCTCATTGGCAGCATTAACTGGGTAAGCAGATGGTGTAGCACAATGATTAGACTGTCAGGCATTTTAAGAAGTAGGTCTTCATATTTTTCTGATTGTTAAAGGGACACGAAACCCAAAATATTTATTTCATGATTCAGATAGAGAATACAATTTTAAACAACATTCCAATTTACTTATATGATCTAATTTGATTTATTTTTTTAGATATCATTTGTTGAAGAAATAACAATGAACATGGGTGAGCCAATCACATGAGGCATCTATGTGCAGCCACCAATCAGCAGCTACTGAGCCTATTTCGATATGCTTTTCAACAAAGGATATCAAGGGAATGACGCAAATTAGATCATAGAAGTAAATTGGAAAGTTGTTTAAAATGATATGCTCTATTTGAATCATGAAATAAATATTTGGGTTTCATGTCCCTTTAAAACATTAAAGGGCCATAATAGTAAAATAAATTGAACTTTCTAATTATTTTAACCATGTCATTTTAAGACTATTTGACACATATTATATGTATATTATATACATATATTAACACATAAATATATATAAATATATGCAATGTGAAGGCACTTTACATTGCCATTTTTTTTCGAACATCCCACACCCCTCTTCATGCAGTTGTAAAAAAAAAATAAACAGATGCTAGTATTTTTTATTTTACAAAATGCACTACACACTTTATTTTTGGGGCATTTGGGACATATTTTGAAAATTAAAAAGAGGTCGGACCTCGGGTTTATTTTTGGAGCGCTAACTGGGAGCTCGCATTAGTAATAACCAGCCACTTGTAATGGCTGGTTATTTATCGCGCACCCGTAAATGGGTGAATTTACCGTTTACGGGCATGGGACAAAGTGCTCCACAAAGTGCTTGTAATCTAGCCCTTAATGTTTAATGCCCCTTTAAGGCTGCAAAACAAATTACTAATAGATGGTCAAAAGGAACTAAGTACATAAAAAAAAATACTGATTATTTTCTTGGTGTACGGAGAAATCTCTTCTATGCATTTTGACAACATTGTAAGATAGATATTAATGCCATTTTAATACACTATTTGCTTTTGTATTGGGAGATTTGACTATTTAACTCTGCATTTCATTACACACATATGAAGCAACAAGCTAGTTACTACTTATAGTAGAAATATTCTCTCTCTTTTGTTTATTCTATTCCGCCCCAAACGGAACACATTGAGTGAGCCAATCACAAGAGGCCTATATGTGCAGCCACCAATTACCATCTAGCTCCTAATAGTACACTGCAGCTCCTGAGCCTAAATAGGTTTACTCTTCAACAAAGGATAACAAGTGAGCAAAGCAAACTTAATAATATAAGTAAAACAAAAATGTGTTTAAAATTGCATGTTCTGTTTGAAACAAAACATTTTAATTTTGACTACCTAAGCATTGTGGGATTACTATTTGACAGACTTTTCACTTTTAAAAGTAATTTATGTCCATATGGTCATCAGGTCACCTTCTTCCATCAAATTATTATTTGTTTTCTAAAAACCTAACAGAACACTTTTCTTTACTTGTACGAGCACCTGTATTTGTTTAAATTTATTAGACATCTGGAAATTTTGACTTGGCAAAGACAATAATTACTAACAGGCTTACATAAGCCTTGGCAAATATTAGCATTGATTAGGACACTATATCCATGCTAAAAAATTGGACACATCTCATGGTTTAATAGTGGACAGTAATTTAATATGTACTCTAGTCTATCATCTCTAAAAAAAAAAAAAAAAAAAATTATACTGGCTATGGGGCCTTACTTTTTTTTAAACAAATGACACTAAGGGGCCGATTTATTATGGCCCGAATGGGGCCTGTATACCCCTGTTTCCGCTCGAGCCTTTAGGCTAGCCAGAAACAGGCGTTAAGAAGCAGCGTTATTAAGACCGCCTCTGAGGCTGCGGATGTCAATCTGCCCAATCTCATATGATCGGGTTGACACCCCCTGCTTGCAGCTGATTGGCCGTGAATCTGCAAGGGACAGCATTGCACAAGCAGTTCACCAGAACTGCTTGTGCAATGATAAATGCTGAAAGCATAAGCATTTATCGATGTCTGGTAGACATGATCGCTTCAGTGGATTATGTCCGCCAGACACATCATAAATCGACCCCATAGAATACACTGTCAGAAAAAAGGGTACAGTTGGGGGCCATTTGTGAATACTTGGGGTACAACCGCTGTGGTTGTACCCTCACTGGGTCATAATTACACGTTAATGAACTAGTATGTAACATTTAGGGGTAAATAAGGTGCAGATATGTTTCCAACTGTCAAAAGGTCAATGTTTGTACCATTTAATCCCCCCAAAAATGTACAATCACTTGTGTGATCAAAAAGTTAAGGGTGATGGGTGGTTCAAGTCTGCCAAACCCTGCAAGTCCATATAATTTGTTCCCCTGAGAGTTATTATTTTCCAAGATGGTAAACGGTTATTTTATACTTAGGCTACATAGAGTTATCCACAGTGATCTCAATTATTCAATGAACACTTTATTGGCAATCACCCAAAATGAATTCAACATGTAGTAAATGCTGAACAGCAGAATGGTTACTGTTAAATGGTTGTTGATTATATTCAAGAGGTGGACAAAACAAACAAACAAACAAAAATACTTAACAAACCATATCTATACTGACGTTGTGTTGCTGGTTCTAAACAGCACACACGCACTTACAGTGGGTATTGAAAAGAATCACCCCCTTGAAAATAATCACATTTTGTTGCTTTGCACCCTGAAATAAAGACAGACAGACTGTTGTAATTACTCAGTGCAACTTATAACATCCAAGTGAAAGATATAACACCAACATGTCAGGGAAAAATAAAGACAATTCAAAAACAGAATCACTTTTGGATTTGGAAAAAGGATCACCCCTCCTAAAATGTCTTGTAAACTCAATCAGGTGTAGCTAATCACCTTCTCATTGGCACACACAAAGCCATTTGCCCTTCAACTGTGATCAGCTGTGGGCATATTGATTAGCTCAGCATGAAAAGAGCTTTCCTGGAGCATCTCAGTCACTGGTAGTGCAACTGAAGCAAACAATCAACTGTGGGTGGCAAGGCACTGTCAAAAGATCTCCGGGGAATAAAGTTGTGGACAGGCACATGTCAGGAAATGGAAACAAGAAAATATCAAAGGCTTTATCAATGCCTAGAAGCACAGTGAAGTATATTATTAAGAAGTGGAAGGTATTTTGTACAACACAGACACTCTCTGGATCCAGGAGGAAACTGGTCAGAGAGGCTACCAAGAGGCCCACAGCAACTCTAAAGCAGTTGCAGGAATTTATGACAAAGTGTGGTCATTGTGTGCATATGACAACAATATCACAAATTCTCCACAAATGTCTCCATGGACGCGGTGGGAGCTTCTGGCACTAGCGGTGACGTCGTCACCACACGCTCTCTCTGATGCCCGTCCTGATTCCTCCTGTGGCATGAAGATTTCCTATGTAAGTGCCTCAGTCTTTCTCACCTATGCCCAGGTATAGGTGTTACTTCGTGTCTCCTGGGTGCTGTGTTTCTTTGTTTGATTATTACTCTTGCTGAACTCTGCCTGTCTGACCACTCTACCTGCTTAGCCCCTGAACTGCTGGATTGCTACACTGTTGCTGAACTCTGCCTGTCTGACCACTCTGCCTTCTTAACCCCTGAACTATTGGATTGTTACACTGTTGCTGAACTTTGCCTGTCTGACCACTCAGCCTGCTTAACCCCTGAACTATTGGATTGCTATACTGCTACTGAACTCTGCCTATCTGGTCCTTCTATTGGTTTACCTCTGAACTGTTATACTGCAGGATTTCCTTTTGTTTCTGACTCCTGCCTGTTCCTGGTCCTTCTATTGTTTTACCCCTGAACTGCTATACTGCTGGATTGTCTTCATGTTGCCACCAAGGACTACCCTGCCTACTGTGAGTACTGTTTACTTCATTTTACAAACTCTCTTTGCTCTGGGATATTTCCTATCATTCCACTTGACGCCGGGATAAGAAGACTACTGGCCAAGTTTGGTCTGATAGAGGAATATCCCATATTCAGATAGAGAATACAATTTTAAACAACATTGCAATTTACTTATGTTATCTAATTTGATTTATTTTTTGATATCCTTTGTTGAAGAAATAACAATGAACATGGGTGAGCCAAACACATGAGGAATCTATATGTGCAGCCACCAATCGGCAGCTACTGAGCCTATTTAGATATGCTTTTCAACAAAGGATATCAAGGGAATGACACAAATTAGATCATAGAAGTAAATTGGAAAGTTGTTTGATATGCTCTATTTGAATCATGAAAGAAATATTAAAGGGCCATAATAGTAAAATAAATTGCACTTTCTAATTATTTTAACCATGTCATTTTAAGACTATTTGACACATATTATATGTATATTATATACACATATTAATTCATAAATATATATAAATATATGCAATGTAAAGACACTTTACATTGCCATTTTTTTCCCCGAACGTCCCATCCATACCTACATTAACCCCTACAAACTGCTTCATGCAGTTGTAAAAAAAAAAAAAAAAAGCAGATGCTAGTATTTATTATTTTACAAAATGCACTACACACTTTATTTTCGGGGCAATTGGGGCATATTTTGAAAAATTAAAAGGAGGTCTGACCTCTGGTTTATTTTTAGAGCACATATATTTTTTAGTACACAACCCAAAGTATTGATTTAGGCCCATTTTGGTATATTTCATGCCACCATTTCACCGCCAAATGCAAAAAAAAATTGTTAACTTTTTCACAAACTTTAGCCTTCTCACTGAAATTATTTACAAACAGCTTGTGCAATTATGGCACAAATTGTTGTAAATGCTTCTCTGGGATCCCCTTTGTTCAGAAATAGCAGACATAGAAGGCTACTAATTGCAACTGCGCACCACACTTGTATTATGCCCAACAGTGAAGGGGTTAATTAGGTAGCTTGTAGGGTTAATTTTAGCTTTAGTGTATAGATTACCCTCCCACCTGACACATTTCACCCCCTGATCATTCCCTGACCCCTCTCAAACAGCTCTCTTCCCTCCCTTACCCCCAATGGTCACGCCCATCTTAAGTACTGGCAGAAAGTCTGCCAGTATGAAAATAAAAGTTATTTAAAAAAAATATATATATATTTGCTGCAGTGTAGGATTCCCCCTTACCCCCCAATCTCCCTGATCCCCCCCAAACAACTATTTAATCCTCCCACCTCTGCCTATTAGCCGCCATCTTAGGTACTGGCAGCTGTCTGCCAGTACCCAGTTTGCAATATTTATTACTTGTTTTTTTGCTTTTTTTTTAATGATTTTTTTCTGTAATGTAGCTGCTCCCCTCATTATTCTACGCCCCTCCCAGATCGCTTCCCCACCATTTTCAACCCTTTCTACCATAGGAGCCCCCTCTCTCTCTTCCCCTTCTCCCCCTCCTTCCTTTCTCCTCACTGCTGCTCTAATATTTTTTTCTGTGGAGTAGCAGTCAAACTTGCTCCCACCTCCCTCCAACGATGGACCACCCACCCGCCTCCCTCCTTACCCTCCCACACCACCAACGATCTGCACCACCGCTGTCGGATGCAGAGAGGGCCACAGATCTTAATTGAAGTGGGTATAGCCACCAACATTTTAGATACAGCAGAGCATACAAAATCCTTAAAGGGACACTGAACACAATTTTTTCGTGTTTCAGATAGAGCATGCAATTTTAAACAACTTTCTAATGTACTCCTATTATCAATTTTTCTTCGTTCTCTTGCTTTCTTTATTTGAAAAAGAAGGCATCTAAGCTATTTGTTTGGTTCAGAACCATGGTAAGCACTTGTTTATTGGTAGGTGAATTTACCGACCAATCAGCAAGAACAACACAGTGTGTTCACCAAAAATGGGCCGGCATCTAAACTTTTGCATTCTTGCATTTCAAATAAAGATACCAAGAGAATGAAAAGAATTTGATAATAGGAGTAAATGAGAAATTTGCTTAAAATTGCATGCTCTATCTGAATCATGATAGAAAAAAAATTGGGTTCAGTGTCCCTTTAAATCCTGGACAAAAAATGTATTTATCACTCCTCTGTAGAACAGATTGTAGGAGGGCAGACACCTTTAGAATCAAGAACAGCAATATTATGATTAAAATGCATAATAATAGGAGAATGTTCAGACGAGTTAGCTTCTAAAGAGGTTTTAGACACAGACACAGAATGCTCCATAATAAATTAATGAAAATCTATAAAAATTTAGAGATAATCAACCATTAAGCTATATTCCCAAAAAAGAGCTTTTGAAGGAAGGGTAAACTTACCCTCTCCAAATACACAATTCAATAAGGACAGCAAGATCTTAGAGCACTAACCCGATATCAGAAAAAAAGCGTGTGGGACAAAATGAGCGCACCTCACATCAGAGAGCGTGCTCAAAGACTGTAGCAGTATTACATGCGCACCCCATGTGTACTAATAAGGCTGTGTGCCGAAAAATACATGCACGAAAGTACCCAGCGCATGCTAACCCGATAGGCCGACGTGTGCTATCCCAACTATCTGACGTGCACAAACCCGGCAAACTGAAATACGCAAATCAGACAAGCCGACAAGCGCAAACCCTAAACCAATGCACGCTAACACAACCATAGGGAAAACGCGTACAAAAGAAACCATTTTTTTTTTAAAGAGGAATATTACCTTTGCAAATTTAAAGGAGCCACACAACTAAAACAAATAAGATTGTCCCTAGGCTACACAGTATAAACAAAATTTAAATACATTATAGCCCAATTGGCTTATATGAGTGCCATAATGATAATAAAAATATACTTATCCATAGGAACCCAACTACTGGAATCCAGTACAGAATCCAGTAGAAAGCCAAATTAGTGCTGTAACATAATAGCAGAGGAAATAAAACAGGAGCAAAATGACATCCCAAAAGGAGGAGGCAAAGGACATGTCTCTGCGACACCTATGGCAGTCTTGTGACTAACTTTCAACAAGGGGTAAGTGTGCCACTTCCCAATACTCCTAACACATCCCTCTGTCAAAGAGCAGCACTCTGAAGGGAAAATTGAGCCCCAACTCAGTCTGAGACCACTCTCATAGAAAACATTTGGCGCACCTTAATTTTTCACCTACCTCCAGCAAAGGCAAATACATGACTAGTTAAAGGGACATAACACTCATGTGCTAAATCACTTGAAACTGATGCAGTATAACTGTAAAAAGCTGACAGGAAAATATCACCTGAGCATCTCTATGTAAAAAAGGAAGATATTTTACCTCACAATTTCCTCAGCTCAGCAGAGCAAGTTCTGTGTAAAAAGTTATACTCAGCTGCTGCCCAGATGTAGGTAAAGAAATGAACAGCAGCCAATCAGCATCAACAGTGCTGAGGTCATGAACTCTTTTACTGTGATCTCATGAGATTTGACTTAACTCTCATGAGATTTCATAGTAAACTTTCTTAAACTGAATAGGGAAATACGATGAGTGTGCACGAGGCTCACTCCCTTGCCTGTACCGGGACAGACATACTGATTTGCTGCTTAGAAGTCCTTTACAATGGGATGTGGCTACTGAGGAACTTTTGAGGTAAAACATCTTTCTTTTTTACATAGAGATGTTCAGGTGATATTTTCTAGTCAGCTTTTTAGAGCTATGCTGCATCACTTTCAAGTGTTTCATCATTTGGGTATCATGGCCCTTTAAGTTACTATAGAGGTGGGAGGGATATTATAGGGCTCTTGGAGTTTCAGAATCTTAGCCAACATATGATCACTTATAGTGAATTTAAAAAATTTCCATTAAAGTAATTAAGGTTCAATAGGGGGCATGGCATAGCAAATGATTCTCATACCATGGGAAACACATTTAATATTATTTAAGAAACCATTTATAATTACCACACAAATACAAGATAATAGTAACACCAACACCTATGCAAAACCATACGTAAAATTTCCAAATACTTAGTTTGAAGAAAATTGCCATCTCAAATGAAGATTGTTTCAGGAAAGAAAACTCATTACAAGTTATAATGATTCTAGAAAATTGCGAAATGGTCAACATTCATGATCTGTTGGCAAATCATTCCTGGTTGTGTGTTCACCATTATGGGTACGAGTAGATCCTGAGAATCGGAAAAAGCATATCGCTAGCAGTGTTTTTTGCTAACGTTAAATTTAGATTTGCCGCTTGACTTGTAATCTCGCACTAAATTGTGAGTGTATTTTCTATATATTTTGAATATTTTGTCTAAATATAGTAATATGCTATGTGGTCCACTCTTTGTATCCTTGAATCTTACAGAACAATTAAGATTATACCCCAGTTGATCTGAAGAAAAGCTGCCTACGTTTGTTGTAGTAGACTTTTATTTGGACTTTTTGTTAAATAATTAATAACTTTTACTACAAGTTTTTGTTCGTTTTATCAGTGTCATTTTATTTTAGAATGACCTTTCCAATGACAGCATTCACAGTTTAAATATTTAAATGAATGGGTCACTTCTTCCATGGCCAAAGTATATCAGTTTAAATATTTTACAAGCTCTATGTAAGCTCAAAGAAGATATAAATAGGTAGAAAAAAAAACGTTCATAGTATGTGGAAGGCTGTATGAACATATTGCCAAGAATTCAGTCTACTGTGGATCTTTCCCTTTTCTCTCCCCTTTTATCTTCGGTTTTGCAACAACTTCTATCATATGAAACTATAAGAAAATGAAGTACAGATAGTTAATGGGTTCTAATTTATAAATGTATCAATTATCTGTCTCACTACAGAAGTGTTTCATTGGAATAATTGTGTTAACTACAAGCATAGGTAGCATCTATAATAACTTTGTCTAAGTCTTTCAATCTATTTCCTTTATACTAGCTTACAACAGAGTATATGTAACATCTGAAGAACACTCCTAACTGAGAGATTTGGAATCTAATAATAATAAAACAATTTTTAAAAAGCTTTTGTATAATGTATCCCTTAGACTTTTCTGTAACTTAGAGATTTCTATGGGTATTCTGCTTTGCCCTTCCATTTAATAATACATATGATCTTATAGCTTATCACTGTTTTCTCACTCAAGACCCCCAAAAGATGTTGACAAACCCCTGCTTGCAAATGAATTTGGCAGAAAATAAATAATTTCACACATTATATCATAGACCTCACATTGGACAATTCATACAACTGAATATGTAGTTTACAAACCCAACTAAGCAGGCTAAGGGCTCAATGTATTAAGCAGCATATGCTGCCTTTGAGCCCTTGCACATACAGAGGTGGCAGATATAAAGACTACAAGCATACTTGCTGGAAGTAATTGACAGGTCCACGAAAGTATGGCGCTGCATTACACAAGAAGTTACATTGTCCACTGCCCGTTTTCCGCAATTATACAGATGGTGAACTAAACCATAGCAGTAAAAATACCTTCATAATTTATTACAAGCAAAGTCTTCATTTTAAATTACTCAAGTTTACATTGATAGCAATTTACTACATATAAATCTATTGGTAGACTTTCCTGCTGACTAGCTTGATGCCCCTTGTTTGGCTCTCGGGAAACAGAAGTTATGAAGCAGTGGTCTAAAGACCACTGCTCCATAACTTGTCCGCTTGCTCAGAGGCCGCAGACAGAAATCAACCCGGTCGAATTAAAATTTGTAAAACTTTGTAAAAGTGTGTAAGGAGGACCAGGTAGCCGCTTTACAAATTTGCTCCATAGAGGCCTCATTCTTGAAGGCCCAAGAAGAAGCCACAGCTCTAGTTGAATGAGCCTTGATCCTCTGAGGAGGCTTATGTCCCGCTATCTCATAGGCCAAGCGAATCAAGCTCCTCAACCAAAAGGACAAAGAAGTAGAAGAGGCTCTCTGCCCTTGCGCTTCCCTGAATACACCACAAAAAGAGATGTAGACTGTCTGAAATCCTTCGTAGCCTGAAGATAAAACTTCAGAGCATGAACCACATCCAGATTATGAAGTAACCTCTCCTCAGAGGAAGAAGGGTTAGGACACAAAGAAGGAACAATTATTTCCTGATTGATGTTACGGTTAGAAACCACCTTGGGAAGAAACCCCAAACCAGTGCGAATCACAGCCTTATCCGCATGAAAAAACAGGTAAGGCAGCCAGCTCAGATACTCTGCATGCCGATGCAATGGCCAATAGGAAGAGAACCTTCCAGGACAGATTCTTAATGTTAGTGGAATGCATAGGCTCAAACGGAACCCTCTGCAAAACCTTAAGGACCAAATTTAAGCTCCATGGGGGAGCAGACTGTCTAAAAACAGGCCTAATTCTAGACAGAGCCTGAACAAAGGATTGGATGTCAGGGAGCTCTGCAAGTCTCCTATGCAACAAGACTGACAATACCAAAATCTGTCCCTTTAAGGAACTAGCAGCAAGACCCTTCTTCAAACCATCTTGAAGAAAAGACATAATCCTGGATACCTTCATCTTATGCCAAGGATCTCCATGCTTCTCACACCAGGACAAGTAAGTCATCCACACCTTATGGTAGATGCGACGAGTGACTGGCTTCCTTGCCTGAAATGGGAGTATCAATCACACTTTCCGAAAAGCCTCTCTTGGCCAAGACTAGGCATTTAATCTCCACACAGTCAGCCTCATAGAATCGAGATTTTGATGTTGAAAGGGACCCTGTTCCAGCAGATTCCTCCGACAGGGTAACCTTCACGGCAGAGAGAATGACTTCCCCACCAGATCCGCCGGCCATGATGGAGCAATCAGGATTGCCGAAGCTCCCTGCTGTTTGATGCGTGCCACTACACGAGGTAGAAGTGGTAACGGTGGGAAAATGTAAGCTAGGTTGAACCCCCAAGGCACCGCTAAGGCATCTACCAGCTCTGCCTGGGGATCCCTGGACCTCGACCCGTATCGGGGTAGCTTGCAATTGAATCTGGATGCCATGAGGTCTATCTCTGGCGTTCCCCACCTGAGACAAATCTCCGCAAACACTTCGGGGTGAAGAGACCATTCCCCCGGATGGAAGGATTGCCTGCTGAGAAAGTCTGCTTCCCAGTTGTCCACAGCTGGAATGTGAATCGCTGAGAGCGAGCAGCTGTGGGACTCCGCCCACTCCAAAATCCAAGACACCTCCCTCATAGCTAGGGAGCTCCTCGTACCCCCCCTGGTGGTTGATGTAAGCCACTGAGGTAATGTTGTCGGTCTGGAATCTGATGAATCTTAACGACCCCAGAAGAGGCCATGCCTTCAGTGCATTGTAGATTGCTCAGAGTTCCAGAATATTTATTGGAAGGAGAGACTCCTCCCAGGACCATTTTCCTTGTGCCATCCTGGCACCCCAAACAGCACCCAATCATGCCAGACTTGTGTCCGTGGTCACAATCTCCCAGGACAGTCTCAAGAAGGATGTCCCCATGGACAGATGGATCCAGTAAGAGAGGGAGTCCCTGGACCGAGCATCCTTGGATATCTGCTGAGATAGATCTGAATGATCGCCGTTCCACTGTCTCAACATGCACAATTGAAGAGGTCTGAGATGGAATCTGGTGAATGGAATGACGTCTATGCTGGAGACCATGAGTTCGATCACCTCTATACACTGAGCCACCGAGGGGCTTGAGGAGGACTGAAGGGCAAGACAAGAGGATGCAATCTTCCTGTGTTGACGGTCAGTGAGAAAAAATTTCATGGACATAGAGTCTATTATCGTACCCAGAAATTCCACCCTGTTGCTGGGAATCAGGGAACTCTTTCCTGAGTTGATCTTCCAACCGTGAGATTGGAGCAAAAGAAAAAGAGCCCTTGAATGATCCTCTGTGATACTGAGCAACGGCGCCTGGACTAGGATGTCGTCCAGATAGGGCACCACAGCAATGCCTCTGGCTCTGGCCACCACACCCCACCCCCAGAAACTTTGTGAAGACTCTCTGGGCCGTCGCCAGACCAAAGGGGAAGGGCCACAAACTGGAAGTGTTGGTCCAGAAACGCAAATCTCAGGAACTTGAAGTGGTCCCTGTGGATTGGCACATGAAGGTAAGAATCCTTCAAGTCTATGGTTGTTATGAACTGTCCCTCTTGAACTAGGGGCAGAATAGATCTGATCGTTTCCATTTTGAACAATTTTTCTTTGGAACCACAAAAAGATTTGAATAGTACCCTAGACCCCTTTCTGCTTGGGGTACTGGTACCACGACACCTAGAGAGAAGCAATCTCTTACAAATTCTAGAAAGGCTTCTCTCTTTTCCGGTCTTGAAGATAGGTTTGACAGGAGGAATCTGCCCCTGGGTGGATGGGATCTGAACCCTATCCTGTAGCCCTGGGCAACAACGTCCAGAACCCAAGGATTCTGAATGTTCTGTTACCATGCTTCTGAGAAGAGAGATAATCTGTCCTCTACCTGGTCCAGAGATTGGTCGGGGGCTGCCCCTTCATGCCGATTTTGTCTTGGCAGACTTGTTCCAAGAATAAGCCGGTTTCCAAGTACCCTTCAACTGGTCCGCTTTCACGGCGGGCTGCTGGCGCTGGGCCTTGTCTGCACGAAAGGGACGAAAAGTAGATCCTTTAGGCTTAGCCCTCTTATCCTGCGGTAGGAAAGCTCCCTTGCCTCCCGTAACCGTGGATATGATCGAATCCAATCCTGGACTGAACAGAATCTTTCCTTGAAAAGGCAACGACAACAGCCTCGACTTAGAGGTCATGTTCGCAGACCAAGACTAAAACGGGAAAACCTGACACCTTAGCGTTCAGGCGGATAATTTGCATATTGGCATCACATATGAAAGAATTGGCGATATTCAGCGCCTTAATCATGTCCTGTATCACGTCGATGGAAGTCTCCCACTTGACCATTTCACACAGGGACTCCCACCAATATGTCGCGGTTCCGGCGACTGCTGCTACAGCTGCTGCTGGCTGAAAAACAAACACTGTGTGTTGAAACATTTTCCTTAACATGTTTTCCAACTTTTTATCTCTTTAAACGACTAACTATCCTCCAGGGGAATAGTTGTCCACTTCGCGAGCATGGATATAGCACCATCCACCTTAGGGACAGTACCCCACAGCTCCAACTGAGAGTCCGGGACGGGGAACAGTTTTTTAAAGGAAGTAGAAGGGGAAAAGGAAAAACCTAATCGCTCCCATTCATTCTTAATAATATTTGCCATCCTAACAGGAACCGGGAAGGCACCACCCTGTCCTCATATACCTTATCAAGCTTAGGAATCGCAGGTTCTTCTGGAAGTTTCGGTTCCAGAACCTCCAGAGTAGCAAGCACTTGTTTCAACAAAAAGCGCAAATTTTCCATCCTAAACCTAAAGTCAGGCTCCTCTGCAGCCGGAGGTTTAGATGACACAGATTCCGACCCAGAAGGGGCCTCCTCTGAAGAGACAGAGTGGGCCTCATCATCGTATAACACCTCAGAAAACTCCTCAGGCGTAGACAACCCCTGGGCCGGGCCGCCATGATACACCCTATGCTTGCGCTTAGCAGAGCGTGGTAAGGCATGGATCACTTTCGATACCGCCATTTGCAGTTGATCCGCAAAATCTGACGGCCAACAAATCTCTCCAGCAGGAGTAATGGTTGGACCCTGGGGCACTGCATGTGCAATAGGAGATAGATGCTATATAGGTGTCTCAAGGAGCTGGCTGTGGGTATTCCAGAGGGTTTTATATGCAAGGTTGGGATTTTTTACCTACACCTTAGCACAGTATGTGGTATTCATAAAGGCTCTTTTGCTCTTGTAAAGTATCTTGTCTTGTAGTCGCATCTCACTATTTCATAGCTTATGAGGTTGTCTCATTTTTATTGTAATTCTTCTTAACTGTTTATTAACCCCTTAATAATATGGGCGTACCCTGTACATCACATTTCTTTAAACAGTTTTTGGACCTGTAATAGCACGGTAACACTCCAGGAGGCATCAGGCTATAGAAACGCTATTTAAACGCCCTCAATTGAAAATGATAGCCGACATACAGGCTGTTGTTAAGGGGTTAAGTTTTCATATTTGCGTATATGTTAGAACGGGCTGTTTAATGGTATTTTTTTCCCCAATTTTGTTTGTTCTATAAGGTATTTTTGTGACAGCATATCTTTCACAGCGCTGCTTGTTCTACGCACCAAGGACTGAACGGTGATGAGACAGATGCAGCTGATTATAATGGAACTTAACTCACAACTCATGGCTGTGATAAGAGTCAGGTACAAATCTCTTTCAATTGTGCAATTTTCAAGTTATGATATTGTGGCAATTCTTTCTTCTGCAAGATATTATTTTCAAGCCTTATAGGTTTTATTGAATGTAGATGGATACAGATAGAAAGGTAATCTGTCAGGAATGTAAAACAGCTCAGTGGCTTGTTCTATAACCTGGTAACCACCTGGGAGTGGCTTATTTTAGCCCAATTGTGCTTTTCTGGATCAGACTATATACTTGAAGAAAGTTTTTTGTCTGTGAGAAGCACAACTGGGCCAAAATAAGCTGCTCCCAGGTGGTAACCAGGCCATAGGACAAGCCACTGAGCTGTTGTTCGTTCCTGGCAGACTGCTTCTCTTTCTGACCTGGTATTTTGAGGGCTGGACTGACTTGTTAGGTGGATCCGACAGATATACTTCAGGAAAGTTTTCCTCTGTAAAAAAAAAGCACAATTGGGCTTAAAGAAGCTACTCCCAGGTGGTAACCTTGCCCTAGAACAAGATACTGAGCTGTTGTTTGTTCCTGGCAGATGTCTTCTCTTTCTGTATGAATTTGTATGAAGACCTTGGGGAATGTCTCCCTAATGGTGATGAGTGAACCCAGACGTGGACTCCTTGCCCAATGTGCCTAGTGGTATATGGCTGCACCTAACTGAAGAGGCCCAATGGAGGTTTATTGTCTGGGGTTACCATTTCCCTTGTTCAGAGGAGAATTGCCTGGTATTTTGGGGCTGGACTGACCCTGTTAGGCATGATCAGACTGATATACTTCAAGAAAGTTCTCCTCTGTGAAAAGCACAACTGGGTCAAAATAAGCTATCCCCTGGTGGTATAAAGGTCATAGAACAAGCCACTGAGCTGTTGTTCATTTCTGGCAAATTGATTCTCTTTCTCTATGTATTTATTGAATGTAGGCCATTGCATGGTAGAAATGCTCCGACAGTTGTACTGCTGACTGGAGACAAGTCTTCATAACTGAAAAAAGTAGGTTTATTCAGCAATAGAGGCACAGATCTTTAAACATTTTAAATACCCATTTTTCAAATGCAAGAACAAAACAGATAGCCTCCATTAGTTCAGGTTTTCTAAAGGTGTAATTTAAAAAGGGGATACTATGGAGCAGTGATAATTTTTTCATGTATTTTTCTCAAATGACTTATGTTACTTATAATATGAAACAAAATCTCTCATAAGCAGGTTGTCAAAATTGTCAGTTCAAATTAATAACAGATCACATAGGTGTGCAATCTCAGGCATATGTTTTATCCTTTAGGGAAATAAGCAAGAAGATTTTGTCTTTTTTTGCCTGAATCGTATTTCTACATATTATACACATTATATAAATTTCCAGGTCACCTCTCATATAGTTGAAACTATTCCTTCCACATCAAAGCAATTGCTAGCATTCAGGTAAATGACAAGAAAGAAGGTTTTGTTTTATACATTATTTTGTTCTAATTGATTATATTTTTGTTGCAGTTTGCAAAGAACTTCAAAGCATATGTGTAACGTTGAAAGCCATTTATCTCTGCACTCATGTATTATTAATATAAGCCCTGACATTTTTATTTTCAGTATCTAGAACAAATAATTTGCATATACAAGTTTGTTTTTTTAAGATTAGAACTGTATCTGGGAAACTGAACTTTTTGTTTTACAGAAATCGATTGCTGATACAAGTATATTAGTTGAAGTGTAGTGTTGTGTATTGAGCTGTACCGATCTTAATAAACTAATTAATAAAATAATTTAAACAGTACTCATTTTTAAACGGTCATAAAATCTAAAATATTCTTAGAGCACTGAATGTTATCACTAGCGACACAGCAAATCTACGCACTTAACCCCCCACAAAAAAGCTAAATGTATAGTTAAAATATTGCAGGTCCTGAGTGAGAATTTGGAGCTGATTCAATCAGCAGTGCATGACCCAGCTGTGCGACTAGCGCTGCTGATTGGATCAGCAGCAATTTCCGCTTGGAACAAGCAGTGCCCTGTGGGTCCGAAGACATACTTTAACTGTTTAACCCCTTTTTGAGCGTTAAATAAATAGCTTTGCCGCATCACTAGTGATAAAATGACATGCTACAATAAATTAGAGCATTTAATTTAATCCCTATAACGGCCCTTTAATGTATATAAAGTATTATTTTGGGTATGCAAATTCATGAATGATTGAATTATATCTAAAAATAATGGTGCTTGCCAGATTTATGATCAACAGATAAATACATCTATTATACATCTGATTCTTAGATGTAGTGAATCATTATACTAAAATTTCAGTCAGCAAATTTAAAAAAGACATATGAGGTTTTTTTTTTTTTTTTAAACTACATGTGCCCATATGGATCAAGTCTGCATTGTGCACGTTTAAAAATAATGAAAGCATATTCCAAAATGTCCTTTCTTTTTTATTACAATAAAACATTTTATATTACAATCTCAATATGTTCAAGTGTTTAAAGGTACAGTCTAGTCAAAATTAAACTTTCATGATTCAGATAGAGCATACAATTTTAAACAACTTTCTAATTTACTTTCATTAAAGGGACAGTCTACTCCAGAATTGTCATTGTTTAAAAAGATAGATAATCCCTTTAGTACCCATTCCCCAGTTTTGCATAACCAACACTGTTATATTAATAGACTTTTTTACTCTGTGATAACCTTGTGTCTAAGCCTCTGCAGACTGCCCCCTTATTTCAGTTCTTTTGACAGACTTGCATTTTAGCCAATCAGTGCTGAATCCTAAGTAACAGCATACGCTGTCGGCATTTAGCATTGCACAAGCAGTTCTAGTGAACTGCTTGTGCAATGCCGCCCCCTGCAGATTAGCAGGGGGTGTCAATCAGTCCGATCGTATAGGATTGGGCGGATTGATGTCCGTAGCCTCAGAGGCGGCGGACCAGTTCAGGAGCAGCGGTCTTAAGACTGCTGCTTCTTAACTGCCGTTTCCGCAGAGCCTAAAGGCTTGCGCTGAATCAGGCGCCATTCGGCCCTTGATAAATCGGCCCCTAAGTGCTGTTACATTGTCTTGTTATCATGCATATCCACTGTATTTAGTGGTCCTTTAATGATCCTTTATTGAAGTATTTATTAGAACTAACAGAAAATGAAAATGACCTGTTTATAGAACAAATATGACAAAAGGGTTTCCAGAGAAGTGGAAGCTTTATATCAGTACACATATTTCAAGCTAAGTGGAACATGATCACAATATTTTAATAACATAAAGAAAATTCTCATCACTGGACCCTTTTCAACCAGAGAAAGACATGACCCTTATTTACCCATGGATCTGAAAACCCTGACAACGAATTTCCCATTGAGGAACTACAGAGCAACAGCTGATGAGTCATTGTCCAAATTCTGAAAAATATTAGACATGTGAGATGATTTTCCATCTTTTGTTTACTTCCTACTAAAGTAGAAATAATTGCTTTGGAATGATGCTCCCATACACACATTCTTCCTATGTGCATAACCATCAGAAATATCTTAAATCATAAATTATGCAATGAACTGAACTTTCCCCCCAAAAAAACAATTGTACCAAAGAATGTGATAGAGATATGTTCCAAAAGTCAGTAAGCAAACACCTTTGCTTCAGCCAGGAGAGACATTCTGTCAGGTGAATGGTACAAGAAGGGCAAAAAAAATCATATGGAAAAAACAGATTCAAGAATTACTCAAACATCAAGATTTTTGAAGAAGAAAAACAAAAACAAAACAGAGGCACAAAAACAGACAGAAAAAGAAAATACCTTTTGGCACAACATATATATATATATATATATATATATATACTGTATATATATATATATATATATATATACTGTATATATATATATATATATATATATATATATATACCAATATGGGCTCCATTTATGAGGCTAAGAATGTCTAGAATAATTGACAAGTTCTGCTCTCCTGCAATTGGTTGTGCTAGAGCATTGAGTGTGAGTTACACAAACCAATGCTTGTGCAATCAAATTCCGAGCAGCAGATGCTGACTCATTCCCTGCAAACACAGGCATACAGGTTTCTTGCTAAAAGGGCCATGATACCCAAGTGTTGAAAGACTTGAAAGTGATGCAGAATAGCTATAAAAAACTGACTAGAAAATATCACCTGAACATCTCTATATAAAAAGGAAATATATTTTTCCTCAAAATGTCCTAAGCTTTTAAACCCCATTGCAAAGAACAGGCAAGGGAGTGAGCTTTGTGCACACTCATGTTATTTCCCTATTCAGTTTAAGGAAGTTTACTATGAAATCTCATGAGAGTTAAGTGAAATCTCATGAGATAACAGAAAAAGAGTTCATGACCTCAGCACTGCTGATGCTGATTGGCTGCAGTTCATTTATTCCTTTGTCAAGCCTTTGTCACTGTGAGCTGAAACGGATTGCCAGATCTACTTTCCACCTTCTTTGTGTCCAGTGAGAGACACCATACCTAGGAGATCGTTTGATACAGCTGAGGGCGGATTCCAGGAAGTGCATGGGGAGCGGAGCTCAGCGGCTTTCTCCCATTGCACACACCAGCAGGATCCCAGAGCTGTCCCTCGGTAGTATATCCACCCATTTCAGGAGATTCAATACTCGGAGCTCCTGAATTCTAATCCAAGGTACCTATAACTGTTCCGTTCATTGCAGTTAAAATAACTTTGAAAAAAAACTTTTGGATTACAAATCATCCTTTGGTGTGATCACAGTTCACTGATCAGTGTTATATTGTGGATTGGAATTTATCTAATCTTTTTTGCCTAGAAATTAACTTTGATCAAGTATTTTTGACAATCTTACTCTGTCTGCAGCAGAGTTTGAATAGTATTTTTGAATAGTATTTGTGCACAGTATTGTTCTGTTTTTAAGTCTTTTGTAACCCGTATGTTGCTATTGCTTCGTTGAAATTGAAGCTTCCCTTGTGTGTGTGATATATCCTTTATGTTGCAGCTTTAATTGAGACAATATTCTTTTATGTGAAAATATTCTTTTATGTGAACCATTTTTATATATATAATAAATGTATCGATTTATCCATTGATATACTGAGATATATAGGCCTCTAGTTATCAACCTGTCTACTTACCTGCATTCGTCGGCCCCAATACGCTTGCCTAACATCGCCGCCGCGGACCTGAATACGTTCACCAAATTTATCAAGAAAGCTGTCAAAAAGCCGCGCACCAAGTACGGTGCGATGAGCAGCAGACTGTTGTTAACTGACAGTCATCGATCTCGCTGCTCATCGGCTTATTCACAGATTTCTTGCTAGCTTGTCACTAAGCACCCACACTATACTATACTGTTTTACCCCCTATATCGCCGCTCCCGGAGCCCACCGCACCTAAAGAAACTTATTAACCCCTAAACCGCCGCTCCCGGAACCCGCCGCAACTATAATAAATATATTAACCCCTAAACCGCCGCTCCCGGACCCCGCCGCCACCTACATTATACCTATTAACCCCTAATCTGCCGCCCCCTATACCGCCTACATAAAGTTATTAACCCCTATCCTACCGATCTCGGACCCCGCCGCAACTAAATAAAATGTTTAACCCCTAAACCGCCGCTCCCGGAGCCCACCGCCACCTACATTACATTTATTAAAGGGACAGTCAAGTCCAAAAAAAACTTTCATGTTTTAAATAGGGCATGCAATTTTAAACAACTTCCCAATTTACTTTTATCACCAATTTTGCTTTGTTCTCTTGGTATTCTTAGTTGAAAGCTAAACCTAGGAGGTTCATATGCTAATTTCTTAGACCTTGAAGACTGCCTCTAATCTGAATACATTTTGACGACTAGAGGGCATTAGTTCACATGTTTCATATAGATAACATTGAGCTCATGCACGTAAAATGACCTAGGAGTGAGCACTGATTGGCTAAACTGCATGTCTGTCAAAAGAACTGAAATAAGGGGGCAGTCAGCAAAAGCTTAGATACAAGATAATTACAGAGGTAAAACGTGTATTATTATAACTGTGTTGGTTATGCAAAACTGGGGAATGGGTAATAAAGGGATTATCTTTCTTTTTAAACAACAAACATTCTGGTGTTGCCTGTCCCTTTAACCCCTAATCTGCCCACCCTACACCGCCGCCACCTAAATTATATCTATTAACCCCTAAACCTAAGTCTAACCCTATCACCCCCTAACTTAAATATTATTTAAATTAATCTAAATAAATATTCCTATAATTAAATAAATTATTCCTATTTAAAACTAAATACTTACCTATAAAATAAACCCTAAGCTAGCTACAATATAACTAATATTTACATTGTAGCTATTTTAGGGTTTATTTTTATTTTACAGGCAACTTTGTATTTATTTTAACTAGGTACAATAGCTATTAAATAGTTATTAACTATTTAATAGCTACCTAGTTAAAATAAAGACAAATTTACCTGTAAAATAAAATCTAACCTAAGTTACACTAACACCTAACACTATACTACCATTAAATAAATTAAATTAATTAAATACAATTACCTACAATGAAATAAAAATAACTAAAATTAGTTACACAAAAAACAAACAAACTCTAAATTACAGAAAATAAAAAAGAATTACAAGAAGTTTAAACTAATTACACTTAATCGAAACCCCCTAATAAAATAAAAAATCCCCAAAATAATAAAATTCCCTACCCTATACTAAATTACAAATAGCCCTTAAAAGGGCTTTTTGCGGGGCATTGCCCCAAAGTAATCAGCTCTTTTACCTGTAAAAAAGAAATACACCCCGCAACATTAAAACCCACCACCCACACACCCAACCTTACTCTAAAACCCACCCAAACCCCCTTTAAAAAACCTAACACTACCCCCCTGAAGATCTCCCTACCTTCAGCCGTCTTCACCCAGGCGGGCCTAAGTCCTCAACGAATCCGGGTGAAGTGGTCCTCCAGATGGGCAGTAGTCTTCATCCAAGCGGCTTCTTCTATCTTCTTCCATCCGACGAGGAGCGGCACCATCTTGAAGACATCCGACGCGGAGCATTCATCCATCCTGACGACTAAACGACGAATGACGGTTCCTTTAAATGACGTCATCCAAGATGACGTCCCTTGAATTCCGATTGGCTGATAGGATTCTATCAGCCAATCGGAATTAAGGTAGGAAAAATCCTATTGGCTGATGCAAATCAGCCAATAGGATTGAGCTCGCATTCTATTGGATTGAAGCTCAATCCTATTGGATGATTGCATTAGCCAATAGGATTGAGCTTGCATTCTATTGGCTGATTGGAACAGCAAATAGAATGTGAGCTCAATCCTATTGGCTGATTGGATCAGCCAATAGGCTTGAAGCTCAAGCCTATTGGCTGATTGCATCAGCCAATAGGATTTTTTCACCTTTAATTCCAATTGGCTAATAGAATTTAAGGGATGCCATCTTGGATGACGTCCCTTAAAGGAACCTTCATTCTTCGTTAACCGTCGTCAGAAGAGGATGCTCCATGCCGGATGTCTTGAAGATGGAGCCGCTCCATGCCGGATGGATGAAGATAGAAGATGCCGTCTGGATGAAGACTTCTGCCGGCTTGGATAAAGACTTTGGCCCGCTTGAATAAAGACTTCTACCGTGAAGACTTCTGCTGCTTCGTTGAGGATGGATGTCCGGTCTTCAAAAACTGTAAGTGGATCTTCGGGGGTTAGTGTTAGGTTTTTTTAAGGGTTTATTGGGTGGGTTTTATTTTTAGATTAGGGTTTGGGCTGAAAAAGAGCTAAATACCCTTTTAAGGGCAATGCCCATCCAAATGCCCTTTTCAGGGCAATGGGGAGCTTAGGTTTTTAGATAGGATTTTATTTGGGGTGTTGGTTGGTTGTGTGGGTGGTGGATTTTACTGTTGGGGTTTTTTTTATATTTTGGGGGGGCTTTTTTATTTTGATAGGGCTGTTAGGTGTAATTAGTTTAAATATTTGATCATTTCTTTTTTATTTTATTTATTTATTTAGTGTTTTTTTTGTAATTTAGTTAATTGTATTTAATTAATGTAATTTATTTAATTGTAGTGTAAGGTTAGGTGTTAATGTAACTCAGGTTAGGTTTTATTTTACAGGTACATTTGTATTTATTTTAGCTAGGTAGTTAGTAAATAGTTAATAACTATTTAATAACTATTAATAACTATTTAATAACTTAGTGTCACAAAGATTACATTTATTTTTTCCAGTTTAACTCATGGATGGCATTGTGTGTTGCTTTTGATCAATTAGATTGCCAGGTGAGCCCAATTAAAGGAAAAACTAATAAAGGAGGGTGTTCCACATTATTAAGCAGAGCACCATTTTCAAGCAATATGGGGAAGAAAAAGGATCTCTCTGCTGCCGAAAAGAGTGAAATAGTTCAATGCCTTGGACGAGGTATGAAAACATTAGTTATTTCACGAAAACTTAAGCGTGATCATCGCACTATTAAGAGATTTGTGGCTGATTCAGAGCACAGACGGGTTCGTGCAGATAAAGGCACATTGAGGACGATTTCTGCCAGATCCATGCATCGGATCAAGAGAGCAGCTGCTAAAATACCATTACATAGCAACAAACAGATATTTGAAGCTGCTGGTGCCTCTGGAGTCCCATGGACATCAAGGTGTAGAGTCCTCCAGAGTCTTGCAACTGTGCATAAACCTTCCATTCGACCACCACTAACCAATGCTCACAAGCAGAAATGGCTGCATTGGGCAGAAAAATACATGAAGACTAATTTTCAAACAGTCCTGTTCACTGATGAGTGCCGTGCAACCCGGATGGTCCAGATGAATGGAGTAGTGGATGGTTGGTGGACGGCCACCCTGTTCCAACAAGGCTGCAACGTCAGCCAGGCAGTGGTGGAGTCATGTTTTGGCCTGGAATCATGGGAAGAGAGCTAGTCGGCCCCTTTAGGGTCCCCAAAGGTGTAAAGATGACCTCTGCAAAGTATGTGGAGTTCCTGACTGACCACTTCCTTCCCTGGTACAGAAGGAAGAACTATGCTTTCCGTAATAAAATCATCTTCATGCATGACAATGCACCATCTCATGCTGCAAAGAATACCTCTGCATCAATGGCTGCTATGGGGATAAAAGGAGAGAAAGTCATGGTGTGGCCTCCATCCTCCCCTGACCTCAATCCTATTGAGAACCTTTGGAGCATCCTCAAGCAAAAGATCTATGAGGGTGGGAGGCAGTTTACATCCAAACAGCAGCTCTGGGAGGCTATTCTGACATCTTGCAAACAAATTCAAGCAGAAACTGTCCAAAAACTCACAAGTTCAATGGATGTAAGACTTGTGAAGCTGCTATCAAATAAGGGGTCCTATGTTAAAATGTAACGAGACCTGTTAAAATGTTTAAAAAGTTAAAATGTTGTTCAAAGTTTGATTGAAATAGCTTTTGATTTCAGTAAATATGCTGCAAACACAACAAATGACAATGTTTAGTTCTTTACAACCTATAAAGTGTTTTGAAACTTACTGTGTGTAATAATTTGGAACAGTGCATTGTAAGTTTTTTTTTTTTAAATACTGGTATCATTAGGAGGTTTGTTCAATAAAATTTGAATTGTACTCTTAATAGTTGATAACATGAGAATTATGCTGACTTGTTTACATCAATTATTTAGGTAAATGAGAAAGATATCATTGGCATAATAATTTGGAACAGGGTGTAGTTAAAATACAGGTATACCTCACTTTACAGCGCTTCACTTTACAGCGCTTCGCTAATACAGCGCTTTGTGGAGCTGAAGTTCAACCTCCAAAGATTTTTAAACAGTGCTATAATCATCGTGAGATTGCGAGAAAAGGCACTGTCACCATTTTGTTATGCGCAGTTCACTCTGTTTACATCATTACAGTGCAATCTGTATCTCCGTGGTATAGTCTGACAAATTTTACTGCAGTCATTGTCTCTATTTTACAGGTACAGTATTTATTGAATACTGTGCTGTGCTAGTGTTAAACTAAATGCAGCACTATTGCACTCCTAATATTTGTTAGTTCAAACATGTTTTCAAGTTTTTAAACACACTGACAAGTGAAAAGAAAGCTAAAACTGCCTTGTTTCACTTTAAGGCGGTTTTCACTTTACAGCGGGGCTCCAGTCCCTAACCCGCTGTATGAGCGGGGTATACCTGTAAATACAAACTTGCCTGTGAAATAAAACATAAGCTGTAACTGTAAAATGTAACTATTAGTTATATTGTAGCTAGCTTAGGGTTTATTTTATAGGTAATTATTTAGTTTTAAATAGGAATTATTTAATTAATGATAGTAATTTTTATTTATATTTATTTTAATTACATTAAAGTTAGGGGTGTTAGGTTTATGGTTTAATAACTTTAGTATAGTGGCAGCGATTTTGTGGGCAGCAGATTAGTAGTTAATAACAGTAATGTAGGTTGCGGCAATGTTAGGGACAGCAGATTAGGGGTTAATAATATTTAACTAGTGTTTGCGATGCAGGACTACTGCTGTTTAGGGATTAATATGTTTATTATAGTGGCAGCGATGTCGGGAGTGGCAGATTAGGGGTTAATAATTTTATTTTAGTGTTTGCGATGCGGGAGGGCCTCGGTTTAGGGGTTAAAAGGTAGTTTATGGGTGTTAGTGGACTTTTTAGCACTTTAGTTCTGAGTTTGATGTTACAGCTTTGTAGCGTAAAACCCATAACTACTGACTTTCAGTTTACGGTATGGATCTTGTAGATATGGGCTGAACCGATCACTTTTTGGCCGGACAGGCGAACTCGTAATACCGTTGCTGCGGTAGTTACGCTGCGTTCATGTGCGGTACAGATATACCTGCAAGACTCGTAATAGCAGCGGTAGTGAAAAAGAGCCATAACGCTGCTTTTTCACCCATAACGCAAAACTCGTAATCTAGCCATTAATTTGTTAATTGCTGACATGATAAAAGCCCCACTGGCACTCTGAGCAACTTTAGTATTTAAAATGCTGGTGCACAGAGAATATCTATCTCTGCTTCACATGCACAGAAAAAACATAATTTATGTAAGAACTTACCTGATAAATTCATTTCTTTCATATTAGCAAGAGTCCATGAGCTAGTGACGTATGGGATATACATTCCTACCAGGAGGGGCAAAGTTTCCCAAACCTCAAAATGCCTATAAATACACCCCTCACCACACCCACAAATCAGTTTAACGCATAGCCAAGAAGTGGGGTGATAAGATAAAAGTGCAAAAGCATAAAAAATAAGGAATTGGAATAATTGTGCTTTATACAAAAAAATCATAACCACCACAAAAAAGGGTGGGCCTCATGGACTCTTGCTAATATGAAAGAAATGAATTTATCAGGTAAATTCTTAAATAAATTAAATAAATTATGTTTTCATGTAATTAGCAAGAGTCCATGAGCTAGTGACGTATGGGATAATGACAACCCAAGATGTGGATCTTCCACGCAAGAGTCACTAGAGAGGGAGGGATAAAATAAAGACATCCAATTCAGCTGAAAAAAATCCACACCCAAAATAAAGTTTAAATCTTATAATGAAAAAAACTGAAATTATAAGCAGAAGAATCAAACTGAAACAGCTGCCTGAAGTACTTTTCTACCAAAAACTGCTTCAGAAGAAGAAAACACATCAAAATGGTAGAATTTAGTAAAAGTATGCAAAGAAGACCAAGTTGCTGCTTTGCAAATCTGATCAACCGAAGCTTCATTCCTAAACGCCCAGGAAGTAGAAACTGACCTAGTAGAATGAGCTGTAATCCTTTGAGGCGGAGTTTTACCCGACTCGACATAAGCATGATGAATTAAAGATTTCAACCAAGATGCCAAAGAAATGGCAGAGGCCTTCTGACCTTTCCTAGAACCGGAAAAGATAACAAATAGACTAGAAGTCTTTCGGAAATTCTTAGTAGCTTCAACATAATATTTCAAAGCTCTAACTACATTCAAAGAATGCAATGATCTCTCCTTAGAATTCTTAGGATTAGGACACAATGAAGGAACCACAATTTCTCTACTAATGTTGTTAGAATTCACAACCTTAGGTAAAAATTTAAAAGAAGTCCGCAACACCGCCTTATCCTGATGGAAAATCAGAAAAGGAGACTCACAAGATAGAGCAGATAATTCAGAAACTCTTCTAGCAGAAGAGATGGCCAAAAGAAACAAAACTTTCCAAGAAAGTAATTTAATGTCCAATGAATGCATAGGTTCAAACGGAGGAGCTTGAAGAGCCCCCAGAACCAAATTCAAACTCCAAGGAGGAGAAATTGACTTAATGACAGGCTTTATACGAACCAAAGCTTGTACAAAACAATGAATATCAGGAAGATTAGTAATCTTTCTGTGAAAAAGAACAAAAAGAGCAGAGATTTGTCCTTTCAAGGAACTTGCAGACAAACTTTTATCCAAACCATCCTGAAGAAACTGTAAAATTCTCGGAATTCTAAAAGAATGCCAGGAAAAATGATGAGAAAGACACCAAGAAATGTAAGTCTTCCAAACTCGATAATATATCTTCCTAGATTCAGATTTACGAGCCTGTAACATAGTATTAATCACAGAGTCAGAGAAACCTCTTTGACTAAGAATCAAGCGTTCAATCTCCATACCTTTAAATTTAAGGATTTGAGATCCTGATGGAAAAAAGGACCTTGTGACAGAAGGTCTGGTCTTAACGGAAGAGTCCACGGTTGGCAAGAGGCCATCCGGACAAGATCCGCATACCAAAACCTGTGAGGCCATGCTGGAGCCACCAGCAGAACAAACGAGCATTCCTTCAGAATCTTGGAGATTACTCTTGGAAGAAGAACTTGAGGCGGAAAGATATAGGCAGGATGATACTTCCAAGGAAATGACAATGCATCCACTGCTTCCGCCTGAGGATCCCTGGATCTGGACAGATACCTGGGAAGTTTCTTGTTTAGATGAGAAACCATCAGATCTATTTCTGGAAGTCCCCACAATTGAACAATCTGAAGAAATACCTCTGGGTGAAGAGACCATTCGCCCGGATGTAACGTTTGGCGACTGAGATAATCCGCTTCCCAATTGTCTATACCTGGGATATGAACCGCAGAAATTAGACAGGAGCTGGATTCCGCCCATACCAGTATTCGAGATACTTCTTTCATAGCCAGAGGACTGTGAGTCCCTCCTTGATGATTGATGTATGCCACAGTTGTGACATTGTCTGTCTGAAAACAAATGAACGATTCTCTCTTTAGAAGAAGCCATGACTGAAGAGCTCTGAAAATTGCACGGAGTTCCAAAATATTGATCGGTAATCTCACCTCCTGAGATTCCCAAACCCCTTGTGCTGTCAGAGACCCCCAAACAGCTCCCCAACCTGTCAGACTTGCATCTGTTGAAATTACAGTCCAGGTCGGAAGAACAAAAGAAGACCCCTGAACTAAACGATGGTGATCTGTCCACCACGTCAGAGAGTGTCGTACAATCGGTTTTAAAGATATTAATTGAGATATCTTTGTGTAATCCCTGCACCACTGGTTCAGCATACAGAGCTGAAGAGGTCGCATGTGAAAACGAGCAAAGGGGATCGCGTCCGATGCAGCAGTCATAAGACCTAGAATTTCCATGCATAAGGCTACCAAAGGGAATGATTGTGACTGAAGGTTTCGACAAGCTGAGATCAATTTTAGACGTCTCTTGTCTGTCAGAGACAGAGTCATGGACACTGAATCTATCTGGAAACCTAAAAAGGTTACCCTTGTCTGAGGAATCAATGAACTTTTCGGTAAATTGATCCTCCAACCATGATCTTGAAGAAACAACACGATTCGTATGAGATTCGTATGAGATTCTGCTAAATGTGAAGACTGAGCAAGTACCAAGATATCGTCCAAATAAGGAAATACCTCAATACCCTGTTCTCTGATTACAGACAGAAGGGCACCGAGAACCTTTGTAAAAATTCTTGGAGCTGTTGCTAGGCCAAACGGCAGAGCCACAAACTGGTAATGCTTGTCTAGGAAAGAGAATCTCAGAAACTGATAGTGATCTGGATGAATTGGAATATGCAGATATGCATCCTGTAAATCTATTGTGGACATATAATGCCCTTGCTGAACAAAAGGCAGGATAGTCCTTACAGTTACCATTTTGAATGTTGGTATCCTTACATAACGATTCAATATTTTTAGATCCAGAACTGGTCTGAAGGAATTCTCCTTCTTTGGTACAATGAAGAGATTTGAATAAAACCCCAGCCCCTGTTCCAGAACTGGAACTGGCATAATTACTCCAGCCAACTCTAGATCTGAAACACATTTCAGAAATGCTCGAGCCTTCGCTGGATTTACTGGGACACGGGAAAGAAAAAATCTCTTTGCAGGAGGCCTTATCTTGAAGCCAATTCTGTACCCTTCTGAAACAATGTTCTGAATCCAAAGATTGTGAATTGAATTGATCCAAATTTCTTTGAAAAAACGTAATCTGCCCCCTACCAGCTGGGCTGGAATGAGGGCCGCACCTTCATGTGGACTTGGGAGCTGGCTTTGGTTTTCTAAAAAGCTTGGATTTATTCCAGACTGGAGATGGTTTCCAAACTGATACCGCTCCTGTGGATGAAGGATCAGGCTTTTGTTCCTTATTGTGACGAAAGGAACGAAAACGATTATTAGACCTAAATTTACCTTTAGATTTTTTATCCTGTGGTAAAAAAGTTCCTTTCCCTCCAGTAACAGTTGAGATAATAGAATCCAACTGAGAACCAAATAATTTATTACCCTGGAAAGAAAGGGAAAGCAAAGTTGACTTAGAAGACATATCAGCATTCCAAGTTTTAAGCCATAAAGCTCTTCTAGCTAAAATAGCTAGAGACATATACCTGACATCAACTCAGATGATGGCAAAGATGGCATCACAAATAAAGTTATTAGCATGTTGAAGAAGATTAACAATGCAATGAGAATTATGATCTGTTACTTGTTGCGCTAAAGCTTCTAACCAAAAAGTTGAAGCTGCAGCAACATCCGCTAAAGATATAGCAGGTCTAAGAAGATTACCTGAACATAAGTAAGCTTTTCTTAGAAAGCATTCAATTTTCCTATCTAAAGGATCCTTAAAGGAAGTACTATCTGCCATAGGAATAGTAGTACGCTTAGCAAGAGTAGAGACAGCCCCATCAACCTTAGGGATTTTGTCCCAAAACTCTAATCTGTCAGATGGCACAGGATATAATTGCTTAAAACGTTTAGAAGGAGTAAATGAATTACCCAAATTATTCCATTCCCTGGAGATTACTTCAGAAATAGCATCAGGGACAGGAAAAACTTCTGGAATAACTACAGGAGATTTAAAAACCTTATTTAAACGATTAGATTTAGTATCAAGAGGACCAGAATCCTCTATTTCTAAAGCAATTAAGACTTCTTTAAGTAAAGAACGAATAAATTCCATTTTGAATAAATATGAAGATTTATCAGCATCAACCTCTGAGACAGAATCCTCTGAACCAGAGGAACCATTATCAGAATGATGATGTTCATTTAAAAATTCATCTGAAAAATGAGAAGTTTGAAAAGACCTTTTACGTTTACTAGAAGGAGGAATAACAGACATAGCCTTCTTAATGGATTTAGAAACAAAATCTCTTATGTTAACAGGAACACTCTGAGTATTAGATGTTGACGGAACAGCAACAGGTAATGTAACATTACTAAAGGAAATATTATCTGCATTAACAAGTTTGTCATGACATGTACAGTACAAACAACAGCTGGAGGAACAGATACCACAAGTTTACAGCAGATACACTTAACTTTGGTAGATCCAGCACCAGGCAGCGATTTTCCAGAAGTATCTTCTGACTCAGTGTCAATCTGGGACATCTTGCAATATGTAATAGAAAAAACAACATATAAAGCAAAATTGATCAAATTCCTTAAATGACAGTTTCAGGAATGGGAAAAAATGCCAGTGAACAAGCTCCTAGCAACCAGAAGCAATAAAAAATGAGACTTAAATAATGTGGAGATAATAGTGACGCCCATATTTTTTAGTGCCAAAAAAGACGCCCACATTATTTGGCGCCTAAATGCTTTTAGCGCCAAAAATGACGCCACATCCGGAACGCCGACACTTTTGGCGCAAAAAAAAATGTCAAAAATGACGCAACTTCCGGCGACACGTATGACGCCGGAAACAGAAAAAAAGTTTTTGCGCCAAAAAAGTCCGCGCCAAGAATGACGCAATAAAATGAAGCATTTTCAGCCCCCGCGAGCCTAACAGCCCACAGGGAAAAAAGTCAAATTTTAAGGTAAGAAAAAAATTGATTTATTCATATGCATTATCCCAAATATGAAACTGACTGTCTGAAATAAGGAACGTTGAACATCCTGAGTCAAGGCAAATAAATGTTTGAATACATATATTTAGAACTTTATATAAAGTGCCCAACCATAGCTTAGAGTGTCACAGAAAATAAGACTTACTTACCCCAGGACACTCATCTACACGTAGTAGAAAGCCAAACCAGTACTGAAACGAGAATCAGTAGAGGTAATGGTATATATAAGAGTATATCGTCGATCTGAAAAGGGAGGTAAGAGATGAATCTCTACGACTGATAATAGAGAACCTATGAAATAGACCCCGTAGAAGGAGATCATTGAATTCAAATAGGCAATACTCTCCTCACATCCCTCTGACATTCACTGCACGCTGAGAGGAAAACCGGGCTCCAACCTGCTGCAGAGCGCATATCAACGTAGAATCTAGCACAAACTTACTTCACCACCTCCATAGGAGGCAAAGTTTGTAAAAACTGATTTGTGGGTGTGGTGAGGGGTGTATTTATAGGCATTTTGAGGTTTGGGAAACTTTGCCCCTCCTGATAGGAATGTATATCCCATACGTCACTAGCTCATGGTCTAGGCAGAGCATACGATTTTAAACAACTTTACAGTTTACTTCTATTGTCAAATTTGATTCATTCTCTTGGTATCATTTGTTGAAGGAGCAGCAATACGCTACTGGTTTCTAACTGAACACATGGGGTGAGCCAATTACAATAGGCATATATATGCAGCCACCAATCAGCAGCTAGAACCCAGGCGCTTTGCTGACTCTGAGCTTACCTAAATAAACCCTTCAACAAAGAACAAGAGAAGGAAGCTAATTATATAATAGACTAAATTGGAAAGTTGTTTAAAATGGTATGCTCTGTCTGAATCATAAATGTCTAATTATGACTTTACTTTAAAAGGGACAGTCAACACCAGAATTTTTGTTGTTTAAAAAGATAGATAATCCCTTTATTACCCATTCCCCAGTTTTGCATAACCAACACAGTTATATTAATACACATTTTACCTCTGTGATTATATTGTATCTAAGCCTCTGCAAACTGCACCCATATTTCAGTTCTTTTGACAGACTTGCATTTTAGCCACTCCTAGGTACCTTCACGTGCGTAAGCGCAATGTTATCTATATGAAACACATGAACTAACGATCCTCTAGTGGTGAAAAACTGTCAAAAACATAAATTATGCTTACCTGATAATTTCATTTCTATTGTGGGGAGGAGAGTCCACGGCTTCATTCATTACTTGTGGGAAACAAATACCCAAGCTCTAGAGGACACTGAATGAAAAAATGGGAGGGTAAAAAGGAGGCGGACCGTATCCTGAGGGCACCACAGCCTGCAAAACCTTTCTCCCAAAAACTGCTTCTAACGAAGCAAAAACGTCAAATTTGTAAAACTTTGTAAAAGTATGTAAGGAGGACCACATAGCCGCCTTAAAAATCTTCTCCATAGAGGCCTCATTCTTGAAGGCCCAAGAAGCCACATCTCTAGCTGAATGAGCTGTGATCCTCTGAGGAGGCTTATGTCCTGCTGTCTCGTAGGCCAAGCGAATCATGCTCCTCAACCAAAAGGACAAGAGAAGTAGACTGTCTGAAATCCTTTTTAGCCTGAAGATAAAACTTCAAGGCTCGAACCACATCCAAATTATGAAGTAACCTCTCCTTAGGGGAAGAAGGGTTAGGACACAAAGAAGGAACAAATATTTCCTGATTGATGTTACGGTTAGACACAACCTTGGGAAGAAATCTCAAACCAGTGCAAAGAACAGCCTTATCAGCTTGAAAAAACAGATAAGGAGACTCACATTGCAAGGCCGCCAACTCAGATACTCTGCGTGCCGATGCAATAGCCAACAGGAAGAGAACCTTCCAAGAAAGAATCTTAATGTCAATAGAGTTCATAGGTTCAAACTGAACCCTCTGCAACACCTTAAGAACCAAGTTCACGCTCCAGGGTGAAGCAGAATGTCTAAAGACAGGCCTGATTCTAGACAGAGCCTGAACAAAAGACTGAATATCAGGAAGCTCCGCGAGCCTCTTGTGCAACAAAACAGATAACACCGAAATCTGTCCCTTTAAGGAACTGGTGGCAAGCCCCTTCCCCAACCCCTCCTGGAGAAAGGACAGAATCCTAGATACCTTAACCTTGTGCCAAGGATATCCATGTTTCTCACACCAGGACAAGTAAGTCCTCCACACCTTATGATAGATGTGACGAGTGACTGGATTCCTGGCCTGAACGAGAGTATCAATCACTCTCTCAAAGAATCCTCTCTTGGCTAAGACTAAGCATTCAATCTCCACGCAGTCAGCCTCAGAGAATCTAGATTTTGATGATGAAAGGGACCCTGTACCAGCAGATCCCTGCAACAGGGTAACCTCCATGGCGGATAAGCAGACATCCCCACCAGATCTGCAAACCATGTCCTCTGCGGCGAGTACAATCAGTACAGCCGAAGCTTGCTCCTGTTTGATGCGGGCCACTACACGAGGTAGAAGTGGCAACGGTGGAAAAATGTAAACTGGGTTGAACCCCCAAGGCACCGCCAAGGCATCGACCAGCTCTACCTGGGGATCCCTGGACCGCGACCCGTATTTGGGTAGCTTGCAATTGAGTCTGGACACCATGAGATTTATCTCTGGCGTCCCCTATCTATGACAGATCTCCGCAAACACCTCGGGGTGGAGAGACCATTCCCCTCGAATGGAAGGATTGTCTGCTGAGAAAATCTGCTTCCCAGTTGTCCACACCTGGAATGCGGATTGCTGATAGCGAGCAGTTGTAGGACTCTGCCCATACCAATTTCCGAGATACCTCCTCCATTGCTAGAGAGCTTCTTGTCCCCCCCTAATAGTTGATCTAGGTCACTGAGGTAATGTTGTCTGTCTGGAATATGATGAAGCTGAACAACCCTAGGAGAGGCCAAGTTTTCAGAGCATTGCGGATCAGTCGAAGTTCCAGAATATTGATCGGGAGGAGAGGCTCCTCTCAAGTCCATCTTCCTTGTGCCATCCTGGCACCCCAAACAGCCCCCTATCCTGCCAGACTCATGTCCACAGTCACAATCTCCCAGGACGGTCTCAGGAAGGATGTTCCTTGGGACAGTTGTTCCGGACAGATCCACCAAGAGAGGGATTCCCTCATCCGATCGTCCAGAGAAATCTGTTGGGATAGGTCTGAGTGATCGCCGTTCCACTGCCTCAACATACACAGCTGAAGAGGTCTGAGGTGGAACCTGGCGAATGGAATGACATTGATGCTGGATACCAAAAGTCCAATCACCTCCATATACTGAGCCACAGAGGGTCTTGAGGAGGACTGAAGGACAAAACAGGTGTACGCTATCTTCCTGCGTCGCTGAACTGTGAGAAATATTTTCATGAATATAGCGCCTATTAGCGTGCCCAGGAATTCCACCCTGTTGCTGGAACCAGGGAACTCTTTCCTAAGTTTAACTTCCATCCGTGAGATTGGAGGAGAAGAAGAGCCCTTGAGTGTTCTTCTGCGAGACTGAATGACAGCGCCTGGACTAGGATGTCATCCAGATAGGGTGCCACAGCAATGCTTCTGGATCTTGCTACTGCAAGCAGCGCCCCCAGAACCTCCGTGAAGACTCTCGGTGCCGTCGCCAGACCAAAGGGAAGGGCCACAAACTGGAAGTGTTGGTCCAGAAACGCAAATCTCAGGAACCTGAAGTGATCCCTGTGGATTGGCACATAAAGGTAGGCATCCTTCAAGCCTATTATTGTCATGAACTGTCCCTCTTTAACTAGGGGCAGAATAAATCTGATTGTTTCCATTTTGAACAATGGAACGGCCAGAAATTTGTTTAAACATTTTAGGTCCAGAATCGGGTGGAACGTGCCCTCCTTCTTTGGGATCACGAAAAGGTTTGAATAGTACCCTAGACCTCTCTCTGCTGGAGTTACTGGTACAATTACTCTGAGAGAAGAGAGATCCCTCACACATTCTAGAAAGGCGTCCCTCTTCTCTGGTTTTGAAGACAGGTTTGACGGGAGGAATCTGCCCATGGGCGGAGGAGATCTGAACCCTATCCTGTAACCCTGGGTGATGACCTCCAGAACCCAAGGGGTCCTGAACATTCTGCAACCAGATTTTGTCTCGGCGGGCTTCTTGTTCTGCTTGGACTTATTCCAAGACTGAGCTGGTTTCCAAGTTCCCTTGGACTGCTCCACTTTTGCCATGGGCTGCTGGCGATGGGCCTTGTCTGAACGAAAGGGACGAAAAGTAGATCCCTTAGGTTTAGCCTTCTTATCCTGTGGCAGGAAAGCACCCTTGCCTCCTGTGACCATGGATATGATCGAGTCCAGTCCTGGACCAAATAGGATGCTTCCCTGAAAAGGAAGGGATAGAAGCCTAGATTTAGACTGAGGTCATTTCCGCAGACCATGAGTTCAGCCACAGAGCCCTACGGGCTAGGATGGAAAAACCTGATATTTTTGCATTCAGGCGAATAATCTGCATATTGGCGTCACAAATAAAAGAATTATCTACCCTCAAGACCTTAATTCTATCCTGTATCTCGTCAAGGGGAGTCTCCCTCTCGACCATCTCAGACAGGGATTCGTACCAATATGTTGCAGCTCCGGATACCGCAGCTACAGCCGCTGCCAGTTGAAAAACAAACCCTGTGTGCTGAAACATCTTTCTCAACATGTTTTCTAATTTTTTATCAATGGGCTCCTTAAACGTTGTACTATCCTCGAGAGGAATCGTAATACGCTTCGCGAGCATGGAGATAGCACCATCCACCTTAGGGACAGTCCCCCATAGCTTGAGCTGAGAGTCCAGAATGGGGAACAGTTTCTTAAAAGAAGAGGAAGGGGAAAAGAATGAACCCAATTTTTCCCATTAATTCTTAATAATGTTAGCAATCTTAACAGGAACCGGGAAGGTCTGAGGCACCACCCTGTCCTCATAAACTTTATCAAGTTTAGGAATCGAAGGTTCCTCTGGTAGTTTCGATTCCGGAACCTCCAGTGTAGCAAGCACTTGCTTCAGTAGAAAGCATAAATTTCCCATCCTAAACCTAAAGTCTGGTTCCTCCGCAGCCGGAGGTTTAGATGACACAGACTCCGACCCAAAAGGAACGTCCTCTGAAGAGTCGGAAGTTGTCCTCGTCAGCAGATAATATTTCCGAGATATCCATTGGAGTAGATGACCCCTGGCCTGGGCCGCAATGTTTTACCATACGCTTGCACTTAGCCGAACGTGGTAAGGCACTAATCACAGGAGACACCGCCGTTTGCAGTTGATCCGCAAAATCTGAAGGCCAGCGGCCTTCTCCCTCAGGAGTATTAGTCATGCCCTGGGGAGCTGCATGTGTAATTAGAGATAAATGTAGGGAATGCACCTCACGGGACGGAGAACCCTCAGAGGTGGATGGCTCAGTAGTACTAAACATCTTATTCTTTCTATAAGTAGTAATCTTGTCAAGGCATGTGGAACAGAGTTGAGCAGGCGGATCTACCAGAACCTCCTCACAATAAACACAGGTATTAGACTTTGTTAAAGTCCTCCATAGCTTACGCCTTTATTACGGACTAGATATAATATATAAATGGCACCTTTATACTTCCAATGGCCAAGGCACTCACCACCTCCTTGGACCCGGACCACAGAAAAAAACGCTTTGTCTCCTGCAACCGCCGGTCAAGAAGAGGAAGTTGAATAGGCCCCGCCCGGTAACATGGAGTGCCTCGCAGGACCGCCCCTGCACTAGGAAGAAAAAAACATGCCAAATTGGCCGCGTAAAGTAACTCCCGGAAATGAAACCTGTAGTCCACCCATTGCTAGAGCCTCATCTCACACATATTGCAAGAATGACACAACAAATAACATTATGTACAAATCCCCCCCTGTTCAATAATCCCCCTTCCAGGGATATTAACCCTTGATTCTATAAAGATAAAAGGCGTCACACTGTGACCCTGTCTTCTTGTGTTAACATTATGTATATAAAAAATGAAATGATCTTACCAGAATCTATGCCGTGGAACAGGGCCTCTCAATGTGACAGTGTAGAAATGTCAGGGTTTTTTCCCTGCTTTGTTTGCCATGTGCTGCTGGCAGCCATTTTACTTACCTCTCTTCCTGACGCTGGTGCATAGTGCGTGATGCTGCTCATTTCCTGCATGCCCTGGTGTACATCATCCATGTGAGACAGGTTGCAGTCTCAGAATTGTGATGTCATCACTTATTATTTAAAGGGCCTCTGTTCAGTATGCTTTGCCCTTGCGTTGTCTCAGACCTATTTGTGAGAGTTCCTGTGTATTACCTGGTTGTCTGACGTCCCTCCTGGTTCCTTATCCCTGGCTTGTTCCTGACTCTGCTGTTCTCCTTGTTCCTGATTCCGGCTCGTCTACCAGCTCTGGTTTTGACTCCTGGCTTGTTATTTGACTTGTGGACTTTTTTATTATTTTTTGCTATTAATAAAGGTGTGATTATTTTTGCACTTCTCGTCTCAGTCTGATTCCTGGCACCCTGACAAGTAGCATCGCTCCTGACATGATTGCTTATGGAGCTGTTAATGCGAGACGGGATGGTTTTGCAGAAAGACTCTCCCTGTATCTCCGGACTCTAACATTCATCCATGTTCTCACTGAGAGGCTGACAGGACTACTTAAAACTCCAGTCCCATTTCGAAGAGTACTACCCTCCATAAGAGACTACTCTGAATCTTCCTACACTTCTCTGCCAACCTCCTGTGATGAAAGGCAAAGAATGACTGGGGGATGAGGGTAGTGGAGGAGGTATTTAAGCCTTTGGCTGGGGTGTCTTTGCCTCCTCCTGGTGGCCAGGTTCTTAATTCCCACAAGTAATGAATGAAGCCGTGTACTCTCCTCCCCTTTAGATGGAAATGCATTCAGTTTAGAGGCAGCCTTCAAGGTCTAAGAATAGAAATTAGCATATGAACCTCCTACGTTTAGCTTTCAACTAAGGATACCAAGAGAACAAAGCAAAATTGGTTATAAAAGTAAATTGGAAAGTTGTTTAAAATTACATGCCCTATCTGTATCATGAAAGTTTATTTTGGGCTTGACTGTCCCTTTAAGTGTGAAATGAACATAGCATAAAACTGTCCCATAATGCTTATGAATGGAGATCCTTTTGCTATATTGCCTACTAGAGACAAAGCAGGAATCCAGAATTGTTATAATTAGCTATAACCCAGCAATACTAAAATTATAAATTATGACATGAACACTATGGTTCAAAGATGTTTCTGTTACTTAAAGGGACAGTGTACAATAGAATTAGTATTGTTTTAAAAGATACATAATCCCTTTATTACCCATTCCACAGTTTTGCATAACTAAAAGTTATATTAATATACTTTTTACTTCTGTGATTACCTTGTATCTAAGAACTTTCTTCCAGTCCCCTGATCACATGACTGACTATTTATTATCTATTGACTTGCATTTAGCATTGTGTTGTGCTAACTCTTAAATAACTTTCTATGCCTGAACACAGTGTTATTTATATGGCCCACAGTCCCTTGTTGTGAAAATTTAAAAAACATGTGATAAGAGGCAACCATCAAGGGCTTAAAAATTAGCATATGAGCCTACCTAGGTTTAGTTTCAACTAAGAATAACAAGAGAAAAAACAAAATTTATGCTTACCTGATAAATTAATTTCTTCTATGGTAAGACGAGTCCACGGATTCATCCTTTACTTGTGGGATATGATCCTTCCTAATAGGAAGTGGCAAAGAGCACCACAGCAGAGCTGTCTATATAGCTCCTCCCTTAGCTCCACCCCCCCCAGTCATTCGACCGAAGGTACAGGAAGAAAAAGGAGAAACTACAAGGTGCAGAGGTGACTGAAGTTTAAATAAAAAAAATATAATCTGTCTTAAAATGACAGGGCGGGCTGTGGACTCGTCTTACCATAGAAGAAATTAATTTATCAGGTAAGCATAAATGTACTTTTCTTCTATACTTTTTCTCCCAAAAATAGCCTCTGAAGAAGCAAAGGTATCAAATTTGTAAAATTTGGAAAAGGTATGAAGCGAAGACCAAGTCGCAACCTTACAAATCTGTTCAACAGAAGCATAATTTTTAAAAGCCCATGTGGAAGCCACCGCTCTAGTAGAGTGAGCTGTAATTCTTCAGGAGGCTGCTGTCCAGCAGTCTTGTATGCCAAACGGATTATGCTTTTCGCTGGCAAGTAAAACTTCAAAGCATGAACCACATCCAAGTTGTGCAACAGACGCTCCTTCTGAGAAGGAGGATTAGGACACAGAGAAGGAACAACAATTTCATGATTGATATTCCTATTAGTAACAACCTTAGGAAGGAATCCAGGTTTGGTACGCAAAACCACCTTATCAGCATGGAAAAAGAAATAAGGCGAGTCGCATTGCAATGCAGATAGTTCAGAAACTCTTCGAGCCGAAGAGATAGCAACTAAAAACAGAACTTTCCAAGATAGAAGCTTAATATCTATGGAATGCATAGGTTCAAACGGAACCCCTTGAAGAACTTTAAGAACTAAATTCAAACTCCATGGCGGAGCAACAGGTTTAAACACAGGCTTGATTCTAACTAAAGCCTGACAGAACGACTGAACGTCTGGAACATAGGCCAGACATTTGTGCAGTAGAATTGATAAAGCAGATATCTGTCCCTTTAAGGAACTAGCTGAAAGCCCCTTCTCCAATCCTTCTTGGAGAAAGGACAAAATCCTAGGAATCCTGATCTTACTCCATGAGTAGCCTTTGGATTCGCACCAATAAAGATATTTACGCCATATCTTATGATAAATTTTCCTGGTGACAGGCTTTCGAGCCTGAATCGAGGTACCTATGACCGACTCCGAGAAACCCCGTTTGGATAAGATCAAGCGTTCAATCTCCAAGCAGTCAGCCGCAGAGAAACTAGATTTGGATGCTGGAACGGACCTTGAATCAGAAGGTCCTGTCTCAGTGGCAGAGTCCATGCTGGAAGAGATGACATGTCCACCAGGTCTGCATACCAAGTCCTGCGTGGCCACGCAGGTGCTATCAAAATCACCAAAGCTCTCCTGTTTGATTCTGGCAATAAAACGAGGAAGGAGAGGAAATGGTGGAAACACATAAGCCAGGTTGAACGACCAGGGTACTGCTAGAGCATCTATCAGTACTGCCTGAGGATCCCTTGACCTGGACCCGTAACGAGGAAGTTTGGCATTCTGACGAGACGCCATCAGATCCAATTCTGGTGTGCCCCATTGCCGAATCAATTGTGCAAACACCTCCGGATGGAGTTCCCACTCCCCCGGATGAAAAGTCTGACGACTTAGAAAATCTGCTTCCCAGTTCTCCACTCCTGGGATATAGATTGCTGATAGATGGCAAGAGTGAGTCTCTGCCCTTCAAATTATTTTGGTAACCTCTATCATCGCTAGAGAACTCTTTGTTCCACCCTGATGATTGATATATGCTACAGTCGTGATATTGTCCGACTGGAATCTTATGAATCTGGCAGACGCCAGCTGAGGCCACGCCTGAAGCGCATTGAATATCGCTCTCAGTTCTAGAATATTTATCGAGAGGAGAGCCTCCTCCTGAGTCCACAAACCCTGTGCTTTCAGGGAATTCCAGACTGCACCCCAGCCCAATAGGCTGGCGTCCGTTGTCACTATGACCCACGCTGGCCTGCGGAAACACATTCCCTTGGACAGATGATCCTGTGACAACCACCAAAGAAGAGAGACTCTGGTCTCTTGATCCAGATTTATCTGAGGAAATAAATCTGCATAATCCCCATTCCACTGTTTGAGCATGCATAGTTTCAGTGGTCTGAGATGCAAGTGAGCAAACGGAACTATGTCCATTGCCGCTACTATTAAGCTGATCACCTCCATACACTAAGCCACTGACGGCCGAGGAATGGAATGAAGAGCTCGGCAGATGGATAAAATCTTTGATTTCCTGACCTCCGTCAGAAAAATTTTCATGTCCACCGAATCTATCAGAGTTCCCAGGAATGGAACTCTTGTGAGAGGGATAAGAACTCTTTTTTACGTTCACCTTCCACCCGTGAGATCTTAGAAAAGCCAACACGATGTCCGTGTGATACTTGGCTAGTTGGTAAGTCGACACCTGGATTAAGATATCATCCAGATAGGGCGCCACAGCTATGCCCCGCGGCCTTAGAACCGCCAGAAGGGACCCTAGCACCTTTGTGAAAATTCTGGGAGCTGTGGCCAACCCGAAGGGAAGAGCCACAAACTGGTAATGCTTGTCCAGAAAGGCGAACCCGAGGAACTGGTGATGATCTTTGTGGATAGGGATGTGTAGATACGCATCCTTTAAATCCACGGTGGTCATATATTGACCTTCCTGGATCATTGGGAAAATAGTCTGAATGGTCTCCATCTTGAAGGATGGGACTGTGAGGAATTTGTTTAGAATCTTGAGATCCAAAATTGGTCTGAAGGTTCCCTCTTTTTTGGGAACCACAAACAGATGGGAGTAGAACCCTTGCCCCTGTTCTGTTTTCGGAACTGGGCAGATCACTCCCATGGTATAAAGGTCTTCTATACAGCGTAAGAACGCCTCTCTTTTTGGCTGGTTTACAGACAATTGAGAAAGATGGAATCTCCCCCTTGGGGGAGAATCTTTGAAATCCAGAAGATACCCCTGGGTAACGATTTCCAAAAGCCCAGGAGTCCTGAACATCTCTTGCCCAAGCCTGAGCAAAGAGAGAAAGTCTGCCCCCTACTAGATCCGGTCCCGGATCGGGGGCTACCCCTTCATGCTGTCTTGGTGGCAGCAGCGGACTTCTTGGCCTGTTTACCCTTGTTCCAAGTCTGATTAGGTCTCCAGACTGACTTGGATTGAGCAAAATTCCCCTCTTGTTTTGCGGCAGGGGAAAAGTTAGAGGGACCACCTTTGAAGCTCCGAAAGGAACGAAAATTATTTTGTTTGGTCCTCATCTTATTCGTCTTATCCTGAGGAAGGGCATGGCCTTTTCCTCCAGTGATGTCTGAAATGATCTCTTTCAGTTCAGGCCCGAATAGGGTCTTACCCTTGAAAGGGATGTCTAACAGCTTAGCTTTTGATGACACATCAGCAGACCAGGACTTAAGCCATAACGCTCTACGCGTTAAAATGGCAAAACCTGAATTTTTCGCCGCTAATTTAGCCAGTTGAAAAGCGGCATCTGTAATGAAAGAATTAGCTAGCTTGAGAGCCCTAATTCTATCCAGAATATCATCTAATGGGGTCTCAACCTGAAGAGCCTCCTCCAGAGCCTCAAACCAAAAGGACGCTGCAGTAGTTACAGGAACAATGCACGCTATAGGCTGGAGAAGAAAACAAATATTTTCTTCAGGAGACCCTCTAATTTTTTATCCATAGGATCTTTGAAAGCACAACTGTCCTCAATAGGTATAGTTGTATGCTTGGCCAGGGTAGAAATAGCTCCCTCCACCTTAGTGACCGTCTGCCACGAGTCCCGCATGGTGTCTGATATGGGAAACATTTTCTTAAAAGTAGGAGGGGGAGCGAACGGAATACCTGGTCTATCCCACTCCTTAGTAACAATGTCCGAAATCCTCTTAGGGACCGGAAAAACATCAGTGTAGGCAGGAACCTCTAGAAATCTGTCCATTTTACACAATTTCTCTGGAACTACAATAGGGTCACAATCATCCAGAGTCGCTAAAACCGCCCTGAGCAATAAGCGGAGGTGTTCTAGTTTAAATTTAAAAGCCGTCATATCTGAGTCTGTCTGAGTGAACATATTTCCTGAATCAGAAATCTTTCCCTCAGCCAGCAAATCCCTCACCCCCAACTCAGAGCATTGTGAGGGTATATCGGATATGGCTAATAAAGCGTCAGAGGGCTCAGCGTTTGTTCTCACACCAGACCTACTGCGCTTCCCCTGCAACCCAGGCAGATTAGATAAAACCTCTGTGAGGGTAGTATTCATAACTGCGGCCATATCTTGCAGGGTGAAAGAATTAAGACGCACTAGAAGTACTTGGCGTCGCTTGTGCGGGCGTTAACGGTTGTGACACTTGGGGAGAATTAGATGGCATAACCTGATTCCCTTCTGACTGAGAATCATCCTGCGACATACTTTTAGTAGCTAAAATATGTTCTTTACAATTTATTGACCTTTCAGTGCATGAGGGGCACATTCTAAGTGGAGGTTCCACAATGGCTTCTAAACATATTGAACATTGACTTCCCTCAATGTCAGACATGTTGAACAGGCTAGTAATGACTACAAACAAGCATGAAAACACTTTATTTAGTGAAAAAAATAACAATCTTAAAAAACGGTACTGCGCCTTTAAGAAAAAAAAAACATACACGTTCTGCAAAACAGCCTAAACATGCACCAAATTTTCTAAATTTTGTAAGCAAACACAATATATGCAGTTAAGATTTCCCCACAAGGTATTTTAACAATTAACCCTTTAATGTGCAAACCGGATTGAAAATAGGCCCAGATCCGGAAAAAAAAACACCCTCAGCACCTTGCCACAGCCCTGCTGTGGCCCTACCTGCCCTCAGGGATAGTAAATGTGGGGTTAAAGCTTCGATTTGGCCCAAAACATGCACCAGGGCCCTCAGGAGTTAGAGCTTGCTGCTTGCTGAGAGAAACTAACTGCGCATCTGAGGCGCAAAAATAGGCCCCGCCCATCTCACTCGATGTCTCCAGCCTCAAAGAACCGCACCAGAGCGGTTATAACTAGCCATGTGGGTTCTGAGACCCAGAAATTAAGCCATGTGTGCCCTCAATAAAGTTACCCAAAACGTTATTGCCCACAAAATGTTAAGCACTCCCAGATCATAAAAACGTTTGCCCACAAACATTTACAAGTCAGTGTCAACCATATTTGTAATTGGCCCCTTATGAAAGCTTAGTAATGCCCTTCTTATTAGCTCTAGGATTACTGCTTACCCTTACCCTCCTGGGTACAATGTCAGCCTTTCTGAAATACACAGTCTCTCCAGAAAAAAATATGACTCAACATACCTCACTGCTGCATAGCATGAAACCGTTCCTCACACTGAAGTTTCCTGTACTCCTCAGCCTCTGTGGGAACAGCAATGGATCTTAGTTACAAATGCTAAGATCATCATCCTCCAGGCAGCAGTCTTCATCCATCTGCTGCCTGAGAGTAAATAGTACACACCGGTACCATTTAAAATAACAAACTCTTGCTTGAAGAAATTAAAAAACTAATTTTTTATCACCTCTTTCACTTAACCCTTCCTAGTACTTAGAGTAGGCAAAGAGAATGACTGGGGGTGGAGCTAAGGGAGGAGCTATATAGACAGCTCTGCTGTGGTGCTCTTTGCCACTTCCTGTTACGAAGGATAATATCCCACAAGGATGAATCCGTGGACTCGTCTTACCTTATAGAAGAAAGGCAAATTTGATGATAAAAGTAAATTGGAAAGTTGATTAAAATTACATGTCCTATCTGAATAATGAAAGTTAAATTTTGACTTGACTGTCCCTTTAAAAGGGCACTAAATTAAACTTTCATGATTCAGATAGAGGATGCAGTTTTTAAAATCTTAGTCTTAGGCACTTTGTGGCAGCAGTATTTGCAGCAAAATTATACATTGTTGCAAACACTGCTGCCATAGAGTGCTAAAAATATGTGCACACTTCTGCGCTCCTATGACTCTACCTATGTTTACTCTTCAACAAAGGATACCATAAAAATGAAGGAAACTGGATAATATAATCAAATTGTAAAGTTTTTTTTTAGGGAGCAATAAAGTAAAAATTAAACTTTCATGATACAGATAGAGAATGCAATATAAAACAACTTTCCAATTCAATTCCATTATCTAAATGTGCACAATCTTTTGGTATGCACAATTTCTGAGGCATCAGCTCCTACTGAGCATGTGCAAGAATTCACAGAATATACAGTACATATATGCATTTTGTTATTTGCTGACGGCTGTCACATGATGGAATAGGAAGTAAAATGGAACAAACTTTGAAATTTGTCATTAAAAAAATCTACTACTCATTAAAAATGTTGAACATTTTTATTATACATTTGTTGATAATGCAAATCTACTGTGCTCATCGGTCCTTTAATTGGATGCTCTGTCTGAATCGTGAAAAGTTACAGTTTCACTTTAGTGCCCCTTTAACAAAAACCTTTAGATTTATAAAGATATAAAGGGGAATGAAATAGATACAAGTAGCCCTCAGTTTACGCCGGGGTTAGGTTCCAGAAGGAATGGTTGTAAATCGAAACCGTTGTAAATTGAAGCCCAGTTTATAATGTAAGTCAATGGGAAGTGAGGGAGATAGGTTCCAGGCCCCTCTAAAAATTGTCATAAGTAACACCTAAAACATTATTTTAAAAGCTTTGAAATGAAGACTTTAAATGCTAGACAGCATTATAAACCTAATAAAATATCACACAACACAGAATATATAATTTAACTAAATTAAATGAACAAAAACATTTGCTAAATAGCATTATAAACCCAATAAAATAATCACACAACACATACTTCACTTGCATTTTTCTGCAAACAGTTCTTTCTATGCATTCCAATCTGGACTGAGTTATAGACAGGAAGATCTTGTTCCTTTGAAATTTGCTCGATAGCTCAGGTCTGGTTAAACTGATTAACTTCAGCTTGCTTGGCTTTGCTGCAACACAAGCGGACAGCTCCACCTACTATTTCTTTTAATAAATACCTTGAAAACATATAATGATAAATATTTAAGTAGTATTAAAGATGTTAGCTATGCTGAAATTTGGCTGTATAAACAAAATATTTTTAGATAAAGTTACATTATTAACCAATGGAAATTCTCCATTTTCTAAAAATAATCATTACGAAATACATCTGTGAATACATGTGAAGAAATGAATGAGTCACTTGCATTCATTTTCCAGCTTTTAATATTTTTATTTTCATTCTTAACAGAACAAGCTCAATTTAATACATTTTAATACGTTCTAGTTTCAACATTAAAACAGATTGCCCTGACTATATTTGATAGTTTTACCGATAATTGACATTTTTATGTTTTTGATCAGTCCACTTGACACCATTAAACCAGCAATATTTAAAGGGTCATAAAACCAATTTTTTTCTTTCATGATTCAGATAAAGCATACCATTTTAAAAAAGTTTCCAATTTACTTCTATGATCAAATTTGCTCCGTTCTTTTGTTATTCTTGATTGAAAAGAGATCTAGATACACTCCTGAGTATAACAAGAAAATGAATAAAATTAGAAGTAAATTGGAAATTTGTTTAAAATTGTATATTCTATCTGAATCATGAAAGAAAAAAATAAATAAATTGGGTTTTATGTCCCTTTAAACACAACCCTCCAATGTAACAATAGTTTTGGATTATGGATTATCTTTGCTGGAAAAAATGCAGTATAAATTGCATTAAATTACTTCCAGCAGGGCTAACCCTAAAACCAGAGCCGTAGGACTATGTTAAGGACTGTACTTGGGCACCGTGCATTACACTATATATAAATATTTTACATTCCTTACAACAACCTTTAAATTTTATTACAACAAATTATTAACATTCTGAAAGCAGTTTTTTCATGTCTATGTCTCAAGAAAAATAATCATTTGGTAAGGTGGTCATATTGCCGCTTTAAAACAGGACACATGAAAAATACATATGTCAGGGTTCTTATAATGGAACATTATGCAAAAAACAGCCCTGACATATGTATTTTTTCATGTGTCCTGTGTTAAAGAGGAAATATATCCACCCTACCATTTGGCAACAGTGCAACAATCAACTATATAACTGTCCTTAATCATGCATTGGATGTCATACTACCATTATTCGTCCTAAGGTCTAAGGGGGTTTAAACCTACCATGTACAGTACAGGTGAAAGCAGCTAAAGTAAGCGCTTTGGTAACTGCATAGATACTACTGCTTGTTAAAAGAAAAGGAAATGTGAATTGAGCACCCTGAGCAAGCAAGAGAATATATAGCACACATTTCAAGACATTGTGGGGTGAGGCAATGAAAAGGTGAACCAATATGATTTTGTCATTATACCTTGCAGTCAATAATGAAATCTTAAAAAGAGATGGTAAAATCCTAGCGTTTTTTAAACCAGTGCTATAAATAAAGGGAACTTTCAGTCATGAAGTATAAAAAACTTTAATCTGAAAGTTCCTTTATTTGCCGTGAGTTTATGCTGACCTGAGTAACTCAGACTGCCCACTGCAAAATGCTATTTTGCGATGAGGTGAAATTTCCACCTCTTAGCCAATAGCTGTGCTTGCCCTTTGGCTACCATGCTATTGGATAAGAGGTGGAAACACCACCTTATTGATGAAATATTATTTTGTGGTGGGTGGTCGGAAGCGCTCAGCTCAGCATAAACTTGCTGCAAATAAATGAACTTTCAGCATTATTTTTTTTTTATACTTCATGACTGAAAGTCCCCTTTATTTATGGCACTGGTAAATCCTATAGTTTAAAGGGATAGTCCAGCCAAAATTGTAATCCACATGGATGCATTTAAGTTTTGAATAGAAGCATTTTTGTAATATACATATATAAGGAAAAAGGGTTCTAATAAAAGCTATAGCTGTTTTTTTAAATGTGTATTTAAGTATGCACTGTGCACCATCATTTTAAACACTATACTAAGGTGTTTGTATCATATGATAATGAACTAATTTGTTAATTGCTTACATGATACAAGCCCCACTGCTGTTCTGAGCAGCTGCAGTATTTAAAATGCTGGTACACTGACAATACCTAGCAATGGTTCACATGCACACACAGAGATAAATGCTAATTAAAACAGTGATAGCTTATACTAGAAACATTTTTTGCCAATGCATGTATATTACAAATGTGTATATTTTAAAGCTGTAATTCATCTGTGTACATTGAAATTTTGACCAGAATGTACCTTTAAAGAAAAATGTGGGATTTCATATCCCTTTAACAGGAAGTACGTATAGCAATGAGAACTAGAAGGAATGCAAATTAATAGTAAGTAGAAAAATGACACATCTATATTAGTTGCAAAATAAAAAAAAACCACTTTTTATCATAAGTAAAACAAACATATTAAAGGGACATGAAACCCAAATTCTTTATTTCATGATTTAGGAAGAGCATGCAATTTTAAACAACTTTCTAATTTACTTCTATTATCTAATTAGCTTCATACTCTAGATATTGTTTGCTGAAAAGCATATCTAGATAGGCTTAGTAGATGATGATTGGTAGCTTCTCATAGACACCTTGTGTGATTGGCTTACCCATGTGCATTGCTATTTCTTAACAAAGGATATCTGAAGAATGAAGCAATTTAGATAATAGAGGTAACTGAGAAAGTTGTTTAAAATTGCATTCTCTATCTGAATTATGAATGATAAAATTTAGGTTTAAAGGGACACTGAACCCAAATTTTTTCTTTTGTAATTCATAAAGAGCATGCAATTTTAAGCAAAATTCGAATTTACTCCTATTATCAATTTTTCTTCGTTCTCTTGCTATCATTATTTGAAAAAGAAGGCATCTAAGCTTTTTTTGGTTTCAGTACTCTGGACAGCACTTTTTTATTGGTGGATGAATTTATCCACCAATCAGCAAGGACAACCCAGGTTGTTCACCAAAAATGGGCCGGCATCTAAACTTACATTCTTGCATTTCAAATAAAGATACCAAGAGAATGAAGAAAATTTGATAATAGGAGTAAATTAGAAAGTTGCTTAAAATGTCATGCTCAATCTGAATCACGAAAGAAAAATTTTGGGTACAGTGTCCCTTTAAGATGTTGCTCTTATGAAAAACTCTGGAGTACAATGTCCCTTTAAATTTTTGAGCTAGAGATCCAATATTTTTAAATCCATCTGCTATTCCTATATTCAATGTCTGACTCTTTCCAACTAATTAATCAGTAAGGCATTTCTGTAGGAAAAAAGTGCAAAGCATAAATGATATCACGTACACAGTTACATCACATAACACTGTTTCTCAAATTGATAATTCTGGTGGCTTTTTAAATATCATTTCCTGGGGCTGTCAACTAATACTTTAATAAAACCCTCATTGTTGGGTCAGAGATTGTGTATGCGCCTGTCGTTTGGCTTTTGTTTGCAGATAGCGTCCTTTTCCTTCTTCAAAGCGTTTCTTTTCTTCATCGCTTTCAATCTGTATTTGGAAAAAAAAGAAAGAAATCAAAGTAAAAGGATTAGATGGTAATAGAAATTGGGAGAATGCTTAATAAGTCAAAAAGCAAATCTGAGATTAAATTTTAAATACAATTGTTTTGATCTAACATAGTTTACACAAAGTTTTTATTTTCACATATAAAATTAAAGGGACACTGAACCCAATTTTTTTCTTTCGTGATTCAGAACTTTCTAATTTACTCTTGTTATCAAATTTTCTTCAATCTTTTGGTATCTTTATTTGAAATGCAAGAACGTAAGTTTAGATGCCGGCCCATTTTTGGTGAACAACCTGGGTTGTTCTTGCTAATTGGTGGATAAATTCATCCACCAATAAAAAAGTGCTGTCCAGAGGCTGAACCAAAAAATAAGCTTAGATGCCTTCTTTTTCAGATAAAGATAGCAAGTGAACGAAGAAAAATTGATACTAGGAGTAAATTAGAAAGTTGCTTAAAATTTCATGCTCTGTCTGAATCACAAAAGAAAAAATTGGGTTCAGTGTCCATTTAAATATGCAGTCTTCAAAACTTCATAAGTTAATTTCTTTTAAAGGGACATGAAACCCCAAAAATGCCTTTCATGATTCAGATAGAGCATACAATTTGAAAAAAAACTTTCCAATTTACTTCTATTATCTAATTTGCTTAGTTCTCGTGGTATCCTTTGCTTAAAAACAAAGCTAGGTAGGCTCATGGGTCTGAAAGCTAGCTGCTGATTGGTGGTTGCAAAAATATGCCTCTTGTTACTGGCTTGGCAATGTGTTCAGCTAGCTCCCAGTAGTGCATTGCTGCTCCTTCAATAAAGGACATAAAGAGAATGGAGCAAAATTGATAATAGAAGTAAAGTTGTTTAAAACTTGTATGTAAGAACTTACCTGATAAATTCATTTCTTTCATATTAGCAAGAGTCCATGAGCTAGTGACGTATGGGATATACATTCCTACCAGGAGGGGCAAAGTTTCCCAAACCTCAAAATGCCTATAAATACACCCCTCACCACACCCACAAATCAGTTTAACGAATAGCCAAGAAGTGGGGTGATAAGAAAAAAGTGCGAAGCATAAATATAAGGAATTGGAATAATTGTGCTTTATACAAAAAAATCATAACCACCACAAAAAAAAAGGGTGGGCCTCATGGACTCTTGCTAATATGAAAGAAATGAATTTATCAGGTAAGTTCTTACATAAATTATGTTTTCTTTCATGTAATTAGCAAGAGTCCATGAGCTAGTGACGTATGGGATAATGACTTCCCAAGATGTGGATCTTCCACGCAAGAGTCACTAGAGAGGGAGGGATAAAATAAAGACAGCCAATTCCGCTGAAAAAAATCCACACCCAAAAATAAAGTTTAAATCTTATAAAGAAAAAAACTGAAAATATAAGCAGAAGATTCAAACTGAAACAGCTGCCTGAAGTACTTTTCTACCAAAGACAGCTTCAGAAGAAGAAAACACATCAAAATGGTAGAATTTAGTAAAAGTATGCAAAGAAGACCAAGTTGCTGCTTTGCAAATCTGATCAACCGAAGCTTCATTCCTAAACGCCCAGGAAGTAGAAACTGACCTAGTAGAATGATCTGATCCTTTGAGGCGGAGTTTTACCCGACTCGACATAAGCATGATGAATTTCAGATTTCAACCAAGATGCCAAAGAAATGGCAGAGGCCTTCTGACCTTTCCTAGAACCAGAAAAGATAACAAATAGACTAGAAGTCTTTCGGAAATTCTTAGTAGCTTCAACATAATATTTCAAAGCTCTAACTACATCCAAAGAATGCAATGATCTCTCCTTAGAATTCTTAGGATTAGGACACAATGAAGGAACCACAATTTCTCTACTAATGTTGTTAGAATTCACAACCTTAGGTAAAAATTTAAAAGAAGTTCGCAACACCGCCTTATCCTGATGAAAAATCAGAAAAGGAGACTCACAAGAAAGAGCAGATAATTCAGAAACTCTTCTGGCAGAAGAGATGGCCAAAAGGAACAAAACTTTCCAAGAAAGTAATTTAATGTCCAATGAATGCATAGGTTCAAACGGAGGAGCTTGAAGAGCCCCCAGAACCAAATTCAAACTCCAAGGAGGAGAAATTGACTTAATGACAGGTTTTATACGAACCAAAGCTTGTACAAAACAATGAATATCAGGAAGATTAGCAATCTTTCTGTGAAAAAAGAACAGAAAGAGCAGAGATTTGTCCTTTCAAGGAACTTGCAGACAAACCTTTATCCAAACCATCCTGAAGAAACTGTAAAATTCTCGGAATTCTAAAAGAATGCCAGGAAAAATGATGAGAAAGACACCAAGAAATATAAGTCTTCCAGACTCTATAATATATCTCCCTAGATACAGATTTATGAGCCTGTAACATAGTATTAATCACAGAGTCAGAGAAACCTCTTTGACTAAGAATCAAGCGTTCAATCTCCATACCTTTAAATTTAAGGATTTGAGATCCTGATGGAATAAAGGACCTTGCGACAGAAGGTCTGGCCTTAACGGAAGAGTCCACGGTTGGCAAGAGGCCATCCGGACAAGATCCGCATACCAAAACCTGTGAGGCCATGCTGGAGCTACCAGCAGAACAAACGAGCATTCTTTCAGAATCTTGGAGATTATTCTTGGAAGAAGAACTAAAGGCGGAAAGATATAGGCAGGATGATACTTCCAAGGAAGTGACAATGCATCCACTGCTTCCGCTTGAGGATCCCTGGATCTGGACAGATACCTGGGAAGTTTCTTGTTTAGATGAGAGGCCATCAGATCTATTTCTGGAAGTCCCCACATTTGAACAATCTGAAGAAATACCTCTGGGTGAAGAGACCATTCGCCCGGATGTAACGTTTGGCGACTGAGATAATCCGCTTCCCAATTGTCTATACCTGGGATATGAACCGCAGAAACTAGACAGGAGCTGGATTCCGCCCATACCAGAATTCGAGATACTTCTTTCATAGCCAGAGGACTGTGAGTCCCTCCTTGATGATTGATGTATGCCACAGTTGTGACATTGTCTGTCTGAAAACAAATGAACGATTCTCTCTTTAGAAGAGGCCAAGACTGAAGAGCTCTGAAAATTGCACGGAGTTCCAAAATATTGATCGGTAATCTCACCTCCTGAGATTCCCAAACCCCTTGTGCTGTCAGAGACCCCCACACAGCTCCCCAACCTGTAAGACTTGCATCTGTTGAAATTACAGTCCAGGTCGGAAGAACAAAAGAAGCCCCCTGAACTAAACAATGGTGATCTGTCCACCACGTCAGAGAGTGTCGTACAATCGGTTTTAAAGATATTAATTGAGATATCTTTGTGTAATCCCTGCACCACTGGTTCAGCATACAGAGCTGAAGAGGTCGCATGTGAAAACGAGCAAAGGGGATCGCGTCCGATGCAGCAGTCATAAGACCTAGAATTTCCATGCATAAGGCTACCAAAGGGAATGATTGTGACTGAAGGTTTCGACAAGCTGAGATCAATTTTAGACGTCTCTTGTCTGTCAAAGATAGAGTCATGGACACTGAATCTATCTGGAAACCTAAAAAGGTTACCTGTGTCTGAGGAATCAATTAACTTTTTGGTAAATTGATCCTCCAACCATGATGTTGAAGAAACAACACAAGTCGATTCGTATGAGATTCTGCTAAATGTGAAGACTGAGCAAGTACCAAGATATCGTCCAAATAAGGAAATACCACAATACCCTGTTCTCTGATTACAGACAGAAGGGCACCGAGAACCTTTGTAAAAATTCTTGGAGCTCTAGCTAGGCCAAACGGCAGAGCCACAAACTGGTAATGCTTGTCTAGGAAAGAGAATCTCAGAAACTGATAGTGATCTGGATGAATCGGAATATGCAGATATGCATCCTGTAAATCTATTGTAGACATATAATGCCCTTGCTGAACAAAAGGCAGGATAGTCCTTACAGTTACCATTTTGAATGTTGGTATCCTTACATAACGATTCAATATTTTTAGATCCAGAACTGGTCTGAAGGAATTCTCCTTCTTTGGTACAATGAAGAGATTTGAATAAAACCCCAGTCCCTGTTCCAGAACTGGAACTGGCATAATTACTCCAGCCAACTCTAGATCTGAAACACATTTCAGAAATGCTTGAGCCTTCGCTGGGTTTACTGGGACACGGGAAAGAAAAAATCTCTTTGCAGGAGGCCTTATCTTGAAGCCAATTCTGTACCCTTCTGAAACAATGTTCTGAATCCAAAGATTGTGAACGGAATTGATCCAAATTTCTTTGAAAAAATGTAATCTGCCCCCTACCAGCTGAGCTGGAATGAGGGCCGCACCTTCATGTGGACTTAGGAGCTGGCTTTGATTTTCTAAAAGGCTTGGATTTATTCCAGACTGGAGATGGTTTCCAAACTGATACCGCTCCTGAGGATGAAGGATCAGGCTTTTGTTCCTTGTTATGACGAAAGGAACGAAAACGATTATTAGACCTAAATTTACCTTTAGATTTTTTATCCTGTGGTAAAAAAGTTCATTTCCCTCCAGTAACAGTTGAGATAATAGAATCCAACTGAGAACCAAACAATTTATTACCCTGGAAAGAAAGGGAAAGCAGAGTAGAGTTAGAAGACATATCAGCATTCCAAGTTTTAAGCCATAAAGCTCTTCTAGCTAAAATAGCTAGAGACATATACCTGACATCAACTCTAATGATATCAAAGATGGCATCACAAATAAAATTATTAGCATGTTGAAGAAGAATAATAATGCTATGAGAATTATGATCTGTTACTTGTTGCGCTAAAGCTTCTAACCAAAAAGTTGAAGCTGCAGCAACATCCGCTAAAGATATAGCAGGTCTAAGAAGATTACCTGAACACAAGTAAGCTTTTCTTAGAAAGGATTCAATTTTCCTATCTAAAGGATCCTTAAAGGAAGTATCATCTGCCGTAGGAATAGTAGTACGCTTAGTAAGAGTAGATACAGCCCCATCAACCTTAGGGATTTCGTCCCAAAACTCTAATCTGTCAGATGGCACAGGATATAATTGCTTAAAACGTTTAGAAGGAGTAAATGAATTACCCAAATTATTCCATTCCCTGGAAATTACTTCAGAAATAGCACCAGGGACAGGAAAAACTTCTGGAATAACTACAGGAGATTTAAAAACCTTATCTAAACGTTTAGATTTAGTATCAAGAGGACCAGAATCCTCAATTTCTAATGCAATTAGGACTTCTTTAAGTAAAGAACGAATAAATTCCATTTTAAATAAATATGAAGATTTATCAGCATCAACCTCTGAGACAGAATCCTCTGAACCAGAAGAACCATTATCAGAATCAGAATGATGATGTTCATTTAAAAATTCATCTGAAAAATGAGAAGTTTTAAAAGACTTTTTACGTTTACTAGAAGGAGGAATAACAGACATAGCCTTCTTAATGGATTTAGAAACAAAATCTCTTATGTTATCAGGAACACTCTGAGTATTAGATGTTGACGGAACGGCAACAGGTAATGTAACAGTACTAAAGGAAATATTATCTGCATTAACAAGTTTGTCATGACAAACATTACAAACAACAGCTGGAGGAACAGATACCATAAGTTTACAGCAGATACACTTAGCTTTGGTAGCTCCAGCACCAGGCAGCGATTTTCCAGAAGTATCTTCTGACTCAGTTTCAACGTGGGACATCTTGCAATATGTAATAGAAAAAACAACATATAAAGCAAAATTGATCAAATTCCTTAAATGACAGTTTCAGGAATGGGAAAAAATGCCAGTGAACAAGCTTCTAGCAACCAGAAGCAATAAATAATGAGACTTAAATAATGTGGAGACAATAGTGACGCCCATATTTTTTTAGCGTCAAAAATGACGCCCACATTATTTGGCGCCTAAATGCTTTTGGCGCCAAAAATGACGCCACATCCAGAACGCCGACACTTTTGGCGCAAAAGAACGTAAAAAAATGACGCAACTTCCGGGGACACGTATGACGCCGGAAACAGAAAAAAAGGTTTGCGCCAAAAAAAGTCTGCGCCAAGAATGACGCAATAAAATGAAGCATTTTCAGCCCCCGCGAGCCTAACAGCCCACAGGGAAAAAAGTCAAATTTTAAGGTAAGAAAAAAATTGATTTATTCATATGCATTATCCCAAATATGAAACTGACTGTCTGAAATAAGGAACGTTGAACATCCTGAGTCAAGGCAAATAAATGTTTGAATACATATATTTAGAACTTTATATAAAAGTGCCCAACCATAGCTTAGAGTGTCACAGAAAATAAGACTTACTTACCCCAGGACACTCATCTACATGTAGTAGAAAGCCAAACCAGTACTGAAACGAGAATCAGCAGAGGTAATGGTATATATAAGAGTATATCGTCGATCTGAAAAGGGAGGTAAGAGATGAATCTCTACGACCGATAACAGAGAACCTATGAAATAGACCCCGTAGAAGGAGATCATTGAATTCAAATAGGCAATACTCTCCTCACATCCCTCTGACATTCACTGCACGCTGAGAGGAAAACCGGGCTCCAACCTGCTGCGGAGCGCATATCAACGTAGAATCTAGCACAAACTTACTTCACCACCTCCATAGGAGGCAAAGTTTGTAAAATTGATTTGTGGGTGTGGTGAGGGGTGTATTTATAGGCATTTTGAGGTTTGGGAAACTTTGCCCCTCCTGGTAGGAATGTATATCCCATACGTCACTAGCTCATGGACTCTTGCTAATTACATGAAAGAAATAAACTTTCATGATTCATATATAGAGAATGTACTTTTAAACAATTTTCCAATTTACTTTTATCACCAATTTTGCTTTGTTCTCTTGGTATTCTTAGTTGAAAGCTAAACCTAGGAGGTTCATATGCTAATTTCTAAGCCCTTGAAGGTCGCCTCTTCTCTCAGAGCATTTTGACAGTTTTTCACCACTAGAGGGTGTTAGTTCATGTGTGTCATATAGATAACACTGTGCTCACGCATGTGGCGTTCCAGTGAGCCAGCTCTGATTGGCTAAAATGGATGTCTGTCAAAAGAAATGAAATAAGGGGGTAGTTTGCAGTCTTAGATACAAGGCAATCACAGAGGTAAAAAGTAAATTTATATAACTGTGCTTGTTATGCAAAACTAGGGAATGGGTAATAAAGGGATTATCTATCTTTTTAAACAGTAAACATTCTGGTGTAGACTGTCCCTTTAAAGGGCTAAAAAGGTCAAAATTAAAATGTGCATGGGTGCATTTCAATTTGAAATAGAAGCATTTTTTTAAATATACTTCTATTAGCAAAAATGCTTCTATTAATTATTACTGATTTTCAGTGGCATACGCACATATGCTGTGAGTATTCAAATACAACCCCTTCTCAGAAAGCCAACAGTATCTTGTATAACACAAATTTAGTCTTCAGACACAATACACACCACCACCAGCTATCTTAGCTTGAATACTGCGGCACAGGCCATCACAGCATATGTGCATATGCTGAGAAAAAAAACGAATAGCTTTAACTAGAAATTGCAAACTGCTTCTGTTTAAAATTAAAGGGACAGTCTAGGCCAAAAAAAACTTTCATGATTCAGATAGAGCATGTAATTTTAAACATTTTCCAATTTACTTTTATCACCAATTTTGCTTTGTTCTTTTGTTATTCTTAGTTGAAAGCTTAACCTAGGAGGTTCATATGCTAATTTCTTAGACCTTGAAGGCCACCTCTTTTCAGAATGCATTTTAACAGTTTTTCACTACTAGAGGGTGTTAGTTCATGTATTTCATATAGATAACACTCTGTTCGTGCACGTGACGTTATCTGGGAGCAGGAACTGATTGGCTAAACTGCAAGTCTGTCAAAAGAACTGAAATAAAGGGGCAGTTTGCAGAGGCTTAGATACAAGATAATCACAGAGGTTAAAAGTATATTATTATAACTGTGTTGGTTATGCAAAAATGGGGAATGGTTAATAAAGGGATTATCTATCTTTTAAAACAATAAAAATTCTGGTGTAGACTGTCCCTTTAAATGCACTCATGCACATTTCAACTTTGACCTATCTATGGATGCGCAGATACATGTACATTATTATAATACTAAAAAAACAAAACATTAAAGATTGTACATGATTTCTCTCCATGCTGGAGAGTTTTTGATCATCAGATCCTACTGCCTCGATGAGATGATCTAAAATGATCCTCCAGTGCTGTGAGATCTCTCACAAGGTTCTAGACAGGCACATTTTGCTATACCTGTCTAAGGGGTGCTCCCAGCATTTTTTGCTTTGCAAGTTCTATTTTGTATTTGAATTCATTTATATTCTGTATACTGCAGAGTATTTAGGATAGTGATTTTACAAATTTTGATTACGCCTTGAAAGTTTCTGTGTAACATTAACAAATTATGTTCATACTTTGTATATCTTTTACAAATTACATTGCACTTTGTATTTGCTCTATGTAAAATGTTTCAGAAAGTGGAAAGGTCAGGGGAGTTCCAGGGTGTGTATGAATCTCTCTCAATGATATTTTCTAAGCATTTTACAACAGGAGGTCTAACTGATTTATCTTGATAGCTGTATGCAGGTGAAGTTTGCTCACAATTCACAATACACTTGTTCAACGGACAGAAAAGTAATTTTACTAAACTAGAGGCAAAAACAAGTAAAATTGTAGTGAAAACATTTCAGTTTAATTTTTATTTGCTGTAAACTGATACTTAATTATATCTGTGCCAGGTGCTCCCCTGCTAAAGGAATAGTCTATTTAAAATTAATCTTTCATGATTCAGATACAGCATACAATTTTAAGCAACTTTTTAATTTACCTATTATCAATTTTTCTTCATGCTTTTAGTATCTTTATTTGAATGTAAGCTTAGGAGCCGGCCCATTTTAGGTTCAGCAACTGGGTAGTGCTTGCTGATTGGTGGCTACATTTAGACATCAATCAGAAAGCGCTACACAGATGCTGAACCAAAAATGGTATGGCTCCTATGCTTAAATTCCTGCTTTTTCAAATAAAGATACCAAGAGAACGAAGAAAATTGATAATAGGAGTAAATTAGAAAGATGCTTAAAATTGCATGCACTATTTGAATCATGAAAGTTTAATTTTGACTAGACTATTCCTTTAAATCACTCTAGCCCAGTATAGACTTCCAGGATCCACCCTTTTTCTTAGAGAATTTTGTGAGTTCAGCACCTATGAAGTCTGCACTATAATTTGTCTCCAAGCTGGAGAGTTTTTTTTTATTGAGATTTATAAGGCAATTTAAAGACGTTTTGAAACATATTTCCCATAGTGCATCATGAACATATGAACTCACTTGTGTTAAAATGAATAAACATAAAAAAAACATTTAAAGGGCTATCTCTAGCATAATTAAAGGGACAGTCTAGTCCAAAATTAAACTTTCATGATTCAGATAGGGTATCTAATTTTAAACAACTTTCCAATTTACTTTTATCACCCATACTGCTTTGTTCTCTGTATTCTTAGTTGAGAGGTAAATCTAGGTAGGGTCATATGCTAATGTCTTAGACCTTGAGGGCCGCCTCTTATCTGAAAGAATTTTACATTTTCACCACTAGAGGGTATTAGTTCATGTGTGCCATATAGATAACATTGTGCTCACGCCCCTGGAGTTACCTAGGAGTCTGCACTGATTGGCTAAAATCCAAGTCTGTCAAAAGAACTGAAATAAGGGGGCAGTCTACAGGGGCTTAGATACAAGGTAATTACAGAGGTAAAAGTGTATTTAAAGTGAATGTAAATTTTGATGATAAAGTGCCCATTTTTTTTTAAATTCGATTAAAAACAGGGGCACTTTAATTCATCAAAATTTACATTTCACTTGTGTTGTGAAAATACCTTTTAATCTCGACAGCCGCTCCAGCTTCCCCCGGCCGTCTAATCATCATTTAGAGCTAAAGCACTGCTTATGTGTGTACAAATGTAACCTTCATATACAGACAGGAACCCAATATATTGAATTTTCCTGGAGTGGCTAATAATGATATGGTTATAAAGAGGAGGATTAGGTTTTCCAAAATTGTCTTAGAAGTTATTTAAATGGGAACTAAAAAAATGTGTGTTTTTAAATGGATAGAATTCGGAGTATGTTACTAACATCACATCCTATAATATAAAAGGCCAAGTGTATTTGTCCGAAGCTGTCATGCGCAGTAGAGACAGCACAAGGACAAACACACCTGGCCTTGAAAGTTTCTCTGCAACATTAACAAATTATGTTCATACTTTGTATATCTTTTACAAATTACATTGCACTTTGTATTTGCTCTATGTAAAATGTTTCAGAAAGTGGAAGGGTCAGGGGAGTTCCAGGGTGTGTATGAATCTCTCTCAAAATTGTCATGATATTTTCTAAGCATTTTACAACAGGAGGTCTAACTGATTTATCTTGCTAGCTGTATGCAGGGCTATATCTAGCATAATTAAAGGGACAGTCTAATCCAAAATTAAACTTTCATGATTCAGATAGGGTATCTAGATCTAGGGGATCTACCTGATCTGCTGTAGGACAGGTGATGTTGGGCGGAAGTGGGCGTGACCGGGGCGGGCGTGGTGGGGCAGTCGCTCGCACGGGCGAGAGAGAGGGGGAGAGAGCAAATAGAGGGGGGAGAGAGCAAAAGAGAGGGGGAAGAGCAAAATAGAGGGAAGAGAGAGGGGGAGAGAGAGAGCAAAAGAGAGGGGGAGAGAGAAAATAAGAGGATGAAAGAGAGAGGGGAAGAGAGAGAGAGAGCAAAAGAAGAGAGGGGGGAGAGAGAGCAAAAGAGGGAGGGGAGAGGGGAGAGAGAGAGGGGGGAGAGAGAGCAAAAGAGAGGGATGGAGAGAGAGCAAAAGAGATGGGAGAGAGACAGAGCAAAAGAGAGGGGGAGAGAGAGCGCGCAAAAGAGAGGGGTAGAGAGAGCGCAAAAGAGAGGGGGAGAGAGCGCAAAAGATAGGGGGAGAGAGAGCGCCAAAGAGAGGGGGAGAGAGAGCGCAAAAGAGAGGGGGAGAGAGCGCAAAAGTGAGGGGGAGAGAGATCGCAAAAGAGAGGGGGGGGGGGGGAGAGCGCAAAAGAGAGGGGGAGAGAGAGCGCAAAAGAGAGGGAGAGAGAGAGCGCAAAAGAGAGGGAGAGAGAGAGCGCAAAAGAGAGGAAGAGAGAGCGCGCAAAAACAGAATTTATGTTTACCTGATAAATTACTTTCTCCAACGGTGTGTCCGGTCCACGGCGTCATCCTTACTTGTGGGATATTCTCTTCCCCAACAGGAAATGGCAAAGAGCCCAGCAAAGCTGGTCACATGATCCCTCCTAGGCTCCGCCTACCCCAGTCATTCGACTGACGTTAAGGAGGAATATTTGCATAGGAGAAACCATATGATACCGTGGTGACTGTAGTTAAAGAAAATAAATTATCAGACCTGATTAAAAAACCAGGGCGGGCCGTGGACCGGACACACCGTTGGAGAAAGTAATTTATCAGGTAAACATAAATTCTGTTTTCTCCAACATAGGTGTGTCCGGTCCACGGCGTCATCCTTACTTGTGGGAACCAATACCAAAGCTTTAGGACACGGATGAAGGGAGGGAGCAAATCAGGTCACCTAAATGGAAGGCACCACGGCTTGCAAAACCTTTCTCCCAAAAATAGCCTCAGAAGAAGCAAAAGTATCAAACTTGTAAAATTTGGTAAAAGTGTGCAGTGAAGACCAAGTCGCTGCCCTACATATCTGATCAACAGAAGCCTCGTTCTTGAAGGCCCATGTGGAAGCCACAGCCCTAGTGGAATGAGCTGTGATTCTTTCAGGAGGCTGCCGTCCGGCAGTCTCGTAAGCCAATCTGATGATGCTTTTAATCCAAAAAGAGAGAGAGGTAGAAGTTGCTTTTTGACCTCTCCTTTTACCAGAATAAACAACAAACAAGGAAGATGTTTGTCTAAAATCCTTTGTAGCATCTAAATAGAATTTTAGAGCGCGAACAACATCCAAATTGTGCAACAAACGTTCCTTCTTCGAAACTGGTTTCGGACACAAAGAAGGCACGACTATCTCCTGGTTAATGTTTTTGTTAGAAACAACTTTTGGAAGAAAACCAGGTTTAGTACGTAAAACCACCTTATCTGCATGGAAAACCAGATAAGGAGGAGAACACTGCAGAGCAGATAATTCTGAAACTCTTCTAGCAGAAGAAATTGCAACCAAAAACAAAACTTTCCAAGATAATAACTTAATATCAACGGAATGTAAGGGTTCAAACGGAACCCCCTGAAGAACTGAAAGAACTAAGTTGAGACTCCAAGGAGGAGTCAAAGGTTTGTAAACAGGCTTGATTCTAACCAGAGCCTGAACAAAGGCTTGAACATCTGGCACAGCTGCCAGTTTTTTGTGAAGTAACACAGACAAGGCAGAAATCTGTCCCTTCAAGGAACTTGCAGATAATCCTTTCTCCAATCCTTCTTGAAGAAAGGATAGAATCTTAGGAATCTTTACCTTGTCCCAAGGGAATCCTTTAGATTCACACCAACAGATATATTTTTTCCATATTTTGTGGTAAATTTTTCTAGTTACAGGCTTTCTGGCCTGAACAAGAGTATCAATAACAGAATCTGAGAACCCTCGTTTTGATAAGATCAAGCGTTCAATCTCCAAGCAGTCAGCTGGAGTGAGACCAGATTCGGATGTTCGAACGGACCTTGAACAAGAAGGTCTCGTCTCAAAGGTAGCTTCCATGGTGGAGCCGATGACATATTCACCAGATCTGCATACCAAGTCCTGCGTGGCCACGCAGGAGCTATCAAGATCACCGACGCCCTCTCCTGATTGATCCTGGCTACCAGCCTGGGGATGAGAGGAAACGGCGGGAATACATAAGCTAGTTTGAAGGTCCAAGGTGCTACTAGTGCATCTACTAGAGTCGCCTTGGGATCCCTGGATCTGGACCCGTAGCAAGGAACCTTGAAGTTCTGACGAGAGGCCATCAGATCCAAGTCTGGAATGCCCCACAGTTGAGTAATTTGGGCAAAGATTTCCGGATGGAGTTCCCACTCCCCCGGATGTAATGTCTGACGACTCAGAAAATCCGCTTCCCAATTTTCCACTCCTGGGATGTGGATTGCAGACAGGTGGCAGGAGTGAGTCTCCGCCCATTGAATGATTTTGGTCACTTCTTCCATCGTCAGGGAACTCCTTGTTCCCCCCTGATGGTTGATGTACGCAACAGTCGTCATGTTGTCTGATTGAAACCGTATGAACTTGGCCTTTGCTAGCTGAGGCCAAGCCTTGAGAGCATTGAATATCGCTCTCAGTTCCAGAATATTTATCGGTAGAAGAGATTCTTCCCGAGACCAAAGACCCTGAGCTTTCAGGGATCCCCAGACCGCGCCCCAGCCCATCAGACTGGCGTCGGTCGTGACAATGACCCACTCTGGTCTGCGGAAGGTCATCCCTTGTGACAGGTTGTCCAGGGACAGCCACCAACGGAGTGAGTCTCTGGTCCTCTGATTTACTTGTATCTTCGGAGACAAGTCTGTATAGTCCCCATTCCACTGACTGAGCATGCACAGTTGTAATGGTCTTAGATGAATGCGCGCAAAAGGAACTATGTCCATTGCCGCTACCATCAAACCTATTACTTCCATGCACTGCGCTATGGAAGGAAGAGGAACGGTATGAAGTGTTTGACAAGAGTTTAGAAGTTTTGTTTTTCTGGCCTCTGTCAGAAAAATCCTCATTTCTAAGGAGTCTATTATTGTTCCCAAGAAGGGAACCTTGTCGACGGAGATAGAGAACTCTTTTCCACGTTCACTTTCCATCCGTGAGATCTGAGAAAGGCCAGGACTATGTCCGTGTGAGCCTTTGCTTGAGGAAGGGACGATGCTTGAATCAGAATGTCGTCCAAGTAAGGTACTACTGCAATGCCCCTTGGTCTTAGCACCGCTAGAAGGGACCCTAGTACCTTTGTGAAAATCCTTGGAGCAGTGGCTAATCCGAAAGGAAGCGCCACGAACTGGTAATGCTTGTCCAGGAATGCGAACCTTAGGAACCGATGATGTTCCTTGTGGATAGGAATATGTAGATACGCATCCTTTAAATCCACCGTGGTCATGAATTGACCTTCCTGGATGGAAGGAAGAATTGTTCGAATGGTTTCCATTTTGAACGATGGAACCTTGAGAAACTTGTTTAAGATCTTGAGATCTAAGATTGGTCTGAACGTTCCCTCTTTTTTGGGAACTATGAACAGATTGGAGTAGAACCCCATCCCTTGTTCTCCTAATGGAACAGGATGAATCACTCCCATTTTTAACAGGTCTTCTACACAATGTAAGAATGCCTGTCTCTTTAAGTGGTCTGAAGACAATTGAGACCTGTGGAACCTCCCCCTTGGGGGAAGCCCCTTGAATTCCAGAAGATAACCTTGGGACACTATTTCTAGTGCCCAAGGATCCAGAACATCTCTTGCCCAAGCCTGAGCGAAGAGAGAGAGTCTGCCCCCCACCAGATCCGGTCCCGGATCGGGGGCCAACATTTCATGCTGTCTTGGTAGCAGTGGCAGGTTTCTTGGCCTGCTTTCCCTTGTTCCAGCCTTGCATTGGTCTCCAGGCTGGCTTGGCTTGAGAAGTATTACCCTCTTGCTTAGAGGACGTAGCACTTGGGGCTGGTCCGTTTCTACGAAAGGGACGAAAATTAGGTTTATTTTTGGCCTTGAAAGACCTATCCTGAGGAAGGGCGTGGCCCTTACCCCCAGTGATATCAGAGATAATCTCTTTCAAGTCAGGGCCAAACATCGTTTTCCCCTTGAAAGGAATGTTAAGGAGTTTGTTTGTTTGGAAGACGCATCCGCTGACCAAGATTTCAACCAAAGCGCTCTACGCGCCACAATAGCAAACCCAGAATTCTTCGCCGCTAACCTAGCCAATTGCAAAGTGGCGTCTAGGGTGAAAGAATTAGCCAATTTGAGAGCACGGATTCTGTCCATAATCTCCTCATAAGGAGGAGAATCACTATCGATCGCCTTTACTAGCTCATCGAACCAGAAACACGCGGCTGTAGTGACAGGGACAATGCATGAAATAGGTTGTAGAAGGTAACCTTGCTGAACAAACATCTTTTTAAGCAAACCTTCTAATTTTTTATCCATAGGATCTTTGAAAACACAACTATCTTCTATGGGTATAGTGGTGCGTTTGTTTAAAGTAGAAACCGCTCCCTCGACCTTGGGGACAGTCTGCCATAAGTCCTTTCTAGGGTCGACCATAGGAAACAATTTTTTAAATATGGGGGGAGGGACGAAAGGTATACCGGGCCTTTCCCATTCTTTATTTACAATGTCCGCCACCCGCTTGGGTATAGGAAAAGCTTCTGGGAGCCCCGGGACCTCTAAGAACTTGTCCATTTTACATAGTTTCTCTGGGATGATCAAATTCTCACAATCATCCAGAGTGGATAATACCTCCCTAAGCAGAGCGCGGAGATGTTCCAACTTAAATTTAAATGTAATCACATCGGGTTCAGCTTGTTGAGAAATTTTCCCTGAATCTGAAATTTCTCCCTCAGACAAAACCTCCCTGGCCCCCTCAGACTGGTGTAGGGGCATTTCAGAACCATTATCATCAGCGTCCTCATGCTCTTCAGTATCTAAAACAGAGCAGTCGCGCTTACGCTGATAAGTGGGCATTTTGGCTAAAATGTTTTTGATAGAATTATCCATTACAGCCGTTAATTGTTGCATAGTAAGGAGTATTGGCGCGCTAGATGTACTAGGGGCCTCCTGAGTGGGCAAGACTCGTGTAGACGAAGGAGGGAATGATGCAGTACCATGCTTACTCCCCTCACTTGAGGAATCATCTTGGGCATCATTTTCAGTGTCACATAAATCACATTTATTTAAATGAGAAGGAACCTTGGCTTCCCCACATTCAGAACACAGTCTATCTGGTAGTTCAGACATGTTAAACAGGCATAAACTTGATAACAAAGTACAAAAAACGTTTTAAAATAAAACCGTTACTGTCACTTTAAATTTTAAACTGAACACACTTTATTACTGCAATTGCGAAAAAGTATGAAGGAATTGTTCGAAATTCACCAAATTTTCACCACAGTGTCTTAAAGCCTTAAAAGTATTGCACACCAAATTTGGAAGCTTTAACCCTTAAAATAACGGAACCGGAGCCGTTTTTAACTTTAACCCCTTTACAGTCCCTGGTATCTGCTTTGCTGAGACCCAACCAAGCCCAAAGGGGAATACGATACCAAATGACGCCTTCAGAAGTCTTTTCTATGTATCAGAGCTCCTCACACATGCGACTGCATGTCATGCTTCTCAAAAACAAGTGCGCAATACCGGCGCGAAAATGAGGCTCTGCCTATGATTAGGGAAAGCCCCTAGAGAATAAGGTGTCTAAAACAGTGCCTGCCGATATTATTTAACAAAAATACCCAGATTAAATGATTCCTCAAGGCTAAATATGTGTAATATATGAATCGATTTAGCCCAGAAAATGTCTTAATAAGCCCTTGTGAAGCCCTTATTTACTGTCTGAATAAAAATGGCTTACCGGATCCCATAGGGAAAATGACAGCTTCCAGCATTACATCGTCTTGTTAGAATGTGTCATACCTCAAGCAGCAAAAGACTGCTCACTGTTCCCCCAACTGAAGTTAATTCCTCTCAACAGTCCTGTGTGGAACAGCCATGGATTTTAGTAACGGTTGCTAAAATCATTTTCCTCATACAAACAGAAATCTTCATCTCTTTTCTGTTTCAGAGTAAATAGTACATACCAGCACTATTTTAAAATAACAAACTCTTGATTGAATAATAAAAACTACAGTTAAACACTAAAAAACTCTAAGCCATCTCCGTGGAGATGTTGCCTGTACAACGGCAAAGAGAATGACTGGGGTAGGCGGAGCCTAGGAGGGATCATGTGACCAGCTTTGCTGGGCTCTTTGCCATTTCCTGTTGGGGAAGAGAATATCCCACAAGTAAGGATGACGCCGTGGACCGGACACACCTATGTTGGAGAAAGAGAGGAAGAGAGAGAGCGCAAAAGAGAGGGGGAGAGAGCGTAAAAGAGAGGGGGGAGAGAGCGCAAAAGAGAGGAGAGAGAGAGAGCGTAAAAGAGAGAAGGAGAGAGAGAGCGTAAAAGAGAGGGGGAGAGAGCGCAAAAGAGAGGGGGAGAGAGAAAGCGCAAAAGAGAGGGGGAGAGAGAAAGAGCAAAAGAGAGGGGGAGAGAGAAAGCGCAAAAGAGAGGGGGAGAGAGCGCAAAAGAGAGGGGGATAGAGCGCAAAAGAGAGGGGGGAGAGAGCAAGAAAGAGGGGGGAGAGAGCAAAAGAGAGGGGGGAGAGAGAGCAAAAGAGGTGTAGCGAGAGAGCGCAAAAGAGAGGTGGAATGAGAGAGCGCAAAAGAGAGGGGGAGAGAGCGCAAAAGAGAGGGGGAGAGAGCGCAAAAGAGAGGGGGGAGAGAGAGTGCAAAAGAGAACAGAAAGCAACACAAATACAGCGTTTCACAGGTCTCATCACAACCTAACACATCAAACAAATATATTGTCATAGGTGGTTATATCCCTGTAAAAAAAAACAGTATAATATTTGCAAAAAAATAGATAAACAATATCGAACCACATATGCTAGAAGTGTCACCATTGCTGAACGTTTGCAAGTAAACATGGCGTAACTACTCACTCCAACTCAAATCCAATTTTTTATATCACCCCTATTGCTTAGCTTGAAGTGGTAGACTGTATATCACAAGAGAGAGTCTTTCCATGGAATGAAATGAAAGGAACAGATGTTCTCCTACTCATCTCTCATTCAATTTAGCCCACTCTAACTTTTATTAAAATGCCAAAGACTCTAAGGTAGCCATTCACATAAGTTGACACAATACAGTATGTCCCCTTTGTCTCTCCTGAGCAACTTTCTCACGTTACTGTGAGGGCACCATACTCATTGAGCTAGGCATAGTACCAAGAGCCATCAACAAAAAGTTGATATCAACTAGGCTCCAGCAAAAGCTTTGTGTAGCGAATGATTCCGGAAAAAATGAGTAATTCTCCGGTAGTCATCAAGGGTGGTCTCGCTGGTCTCAATGAACTTTTGCATTGCTTAGTCTGTCCCACCTGAGCCACTTGAAGTGCCATTTTCCGATGTTGAGGAAAATTCCGATCAAGCTCAAGGGAGCCGGCCACACTTTCTTGGGAGCAATCAGCCAATCACAAATGCATATATGTATATTCTGTGAATCCTTGCACATGCTCAGGAGGAGCTCAAAAAGTGTGCATATAAAAAGATTGTGCACATTTGGTTAATGGAAGTAAATTAGAAAGTTGTTTAAAATTGTATGCTCTATCTGAATCACAAACGTGACTTGAGTGTCCTTTTAGCCTGAAAATATTTTTTTAGTATTCATATTAATCAAATTATTATGAATTCAACTTTATTGAAGAGAAAACATAATTTATGCTTACCTGATAAATTCCTTTCTTCTGTTGTGTGATCAGTCCACGGGTCATCATTACTTCTGGGATATAACTCCTCCCCAACAGGAAATGCAAGAGGATTCACCCAGCAGAGCTGCATATAGCTCCTCCCCTCTACGTCAGTCCCAGTCATTCGACCAAGAATCAACGAGAAAGGAGTAACCAAGGGTGAAGTGGTGACTGGAGTATAATTTAAAAGATATTTACCTGCCTTAAAAACAGGGCGGGCCGTGGACTGATCACACAACAGAAGAAAGGAATTTATCAGGTAAGCATAAATTATGTTTTCTTCTGTTATGTGTGATCAGTCCACGGGTCATCATTACTTCTGGGATACCAATACCAAAGCAAAAGTACACGGATGACGGGAGGGAAAGGCAGGCTCATTATACAGAAGGAACCACTGCCTGAAGAACCTTTCTCCCAAAAATAGCCTCCGAAGAAGCAAAAGTGTCAAATTTGTAAAATTTGGAAAAAGTATGAAGTGAAGACCAAGTTGCAGCCTTGCAAATCTGTTCAACAGAGGCCTCATTCTTAAAGGCCCAAGTGGAAGCCACAGCTCTAGTGGAGTGAGCTGTAATTCTTTCAGGAGGCTGCTGTCCAGCAGTCTCATAGGCTAAACGTATTATGCTACGAAGCCAAAAAGAGAGAGAGGTAGCAGAAGCTTTTTGACCTCTCCTCTGTCCAGAGTAAACGACAAACAAGGAAGAAGTTTGGCGAAAATCTTTAGTTGCCTGCAAGTAGAACTTGAGGGCACGAACTACATCCAGATTGTGTAAAAGACGTTCCTTCTTTGAAGAAGGATTTGGACACAAGGATGGGACAACAATCTCTTGATTGATGTTCCTGTTAGTGACTACCTTAGGTAAGAACCCAGGTTTAGTACGCAGAACTACCTTGTCTGAGTGAAAAATCAGATAAGGGGAATCACAATGTAAGGCTGATAACTCAGAGACTCTTCGAGCCGAGGAAATAGCCATTAAAAACAGAACTTTCCAAGATAACATTTTTATATCAATGGAATGAAGGGGTTCAAACGGAACACCCTGTAAAACGTTAAGAACTAAGTTTAAACTCCATGGTGGAGCAACAGCTTTAAACACAGGCTTGATCCTAGCTAAAGCCTGACAAAAGGACTGGACGTCTGGATTTTCTGACAGACGTCTGTGTAACAAGATGGACAGAGCTGAAATCTGTCCCTTTAATGAACTAGCTGATAAACCCTTTTCTAAACCTTCTTGTAGAAAAGACAGTATCCTAGCGATCCTAACCTTACTCCAGGAGTAACCTTTGGATTCGCACCAGTATAGGTATTTCCGCCATATTTTATGGTAAATCCTTCTGGTAACAGGCTTCCTAGCCTGAATTAGGGTATCAATAACCGACTCAGAAAAACCACGTTTTGATAAAATCAAGCGTTCAATTTCCAAGCAGTCAGCTTCAGAGAAGTTAGATTTTGATGTTTGAATGGACCCTGTATCAGAAGGTCCTGTCTTAGAGGTAGAGACCAAGGCGGACAGGATGACATGTCCACTAGATCTGCATACCAAGTCCTGCGTGGCCATGCAGGTGCTATTAGAATTACTGATGCTCTCTCCTGTTTGATTTTGGCAATCAATCGAGGAAGCAGCGGGAAGGGTGGAAACACATAAGCCATCCTGAAGTTCCAAGGTGCTGTCAAAGCATCTATCAGAACTGCTCCCGGATCCCTGGATCTGGACCCGTAGCGAGGAAGTTTGGCGTTCTGGCGAGACGCCATGAGATCTATCTCTGGTTTGCCCCAACGTCGAAGTATTTGGGCAAAGACCTCCGGATGAAGTTCCCACTCCCCCGGATGAAAAGTCTGGCGACTCAAGAAATCCGCCTCCCAGTTCTCCACTCCCGGGATGTGGATTGCTGACAGGTGGCAAGAGTGAGACTCTGCCCAGCGAATTATCTTTGATACTTCCATCATTGCTAGGGAGCTTCTTGTCCCTCCCTGATGGTTGATGTAAGCTACAGTCGTGATGTTGTCCGACTGAAACCTGATGAACCCCCGAGTTGTTAACTGGGGCCAAGCCAGAAGGGCATTGAGAACTGCTCTCAATTCCAGAATGTTTATTGGAAGGAGACTCTCCTCCTGATTCCATAGTCCCTGAGCCTTCAGAGAATTCCAGACAGCGCCCCAACCTAGTAGGCTGGCGTCTGTTGTTACAATTGTCCAGTCTGGCCTGCTGAATGGCATCCCCCTGGACAGGTGTGGCCGATAAAGCCACCATAGAAGAGAATTTCTGGTCTCTTGATTCAGATTCAGAGTAGGGGACAAATCTGAGTAATCCCCATTCCACTGACTTAGCATGCATAATTGCAGCGGTCTGAGGTGTAGGCGTGCAAAAGGTACTATGTCCATTGCCGCTACCATTAAGCCGATCACCTCCATGCATTGAGCTACTGACGGGTGTTGAATGGAATGAAGGACGCGGCATGCATTTTGAAGCTTTGTTAACCTGTCTTCTGTCAGGTAAATCTTCATTTCTACAGAATCTATAAGAGTCCCCAAGAATGGAACTCTTGTGAGAGGAAAGAGAGAACTCTTCTTTTCGTTCACTTTCCATCCATGCGACCTTAGAAATGCCAGAACTAACTCTGTATGAGACTTGGCAGTTTGAAAGCTTGAAGCTTGAATTAGAATGTCGTCTAGGTACGGAGCTACCGAAATCCCTCGCGGTCTTAGTACCGCTAGAAGGGCACCCAGAACCTTTGTGAAGATTCTTGGAGCCGTAGCCAATCCGAATGGAAGAGCTACAAACTGGTAGTGCCTGTCTAAGAAGGCAAACCTTAGATACCGGTGATGATCTTTGTGGATCGGTATGTGAAGGTAAGCATCCTTTAAATCCACTGTGGTCATGTACTGACCCTCTTGGATCATGGGTAAGATTGTCCGAATAGTTTCCATTTTGAACGATGGAACTCTTAGGAATTTGTTTAGAGTCTTTAAATCTAAGATTGGCCTGAAAGTTCCCTCTTTTTTGGGAACCACAAACAGGTTTGAGTAGAACCCTTGTCCTTGTTCCGACCGCGGAACCGGATGGATCACTCCCATTAATAACAGATCTTGTACGCAGCGTAGAAACGCTTCTTTCTTTATCTGGTTTGTTGACAACCTTGACAGATGAAATCTCCCTCTTGGGGGAGATAATTTGAAGTCTAGAAGGTATCCCTGCGATATGATCTCTAGAGCCCAGGGATCCTGAACATCTCTTGCCCAGGCCTGGGCGAAGAGAGAGAGTCTGCCCCCCACTAGATCCGGTCCCGGATCGGGGGCTCTCGGTTCATGCTGTCTTTGGGGCAGCAGCAGGTTTCCTGGCCTGCTTGCTCTTGTTCCAGGACTGGTTAGGCTTCCAGCCTTGCCTGTAACGAGCAACAGCTCCTTCCTGTTTTGGTGCAGTGGAGGTTGATGCTGCTCCTGTTTTAAAGTTCCGAAAGGGACGAAAATTAGACTGTCTAGCCTTAGCTTTGGCTTTGTCTTGAGGTAGGGCGTGGCCCTTACCTCCTGTAATGTCAGCGATAATCTCTTTCAAACCGGGCCCAAATAAAGACTGCCCCTTGAAAGGTATATTAAGTAATTTGGACTTAGAAGTAACATCAGCTGACCAGGATTTTAGCCACAGCGCCCTACGTGCCTGTATGGCGAATCCTGAGTTCTTAGCCGTAAGTTTGGTTAAATGTACTACGGCCTCCGAAATGAAGGAATTAGCTAGTTTAAGGACTCTAAGCCTGTCCGTAATGTCGTCTAGCGTAGATGAACTAAGGTTCTCTTCAAGCGACTCAATCCAAAATGCTGCCGCAGCCGTAATCGGCGCGATACATGCAAGGGGTTGTAATATAAAACCTTGTTGAACAAACATTTTCTTAAGGTAACCCTCTAATTTTTTATCCATTGGATCTGAGAAAGCACAGCTATCCTCCACCGGGATAGTGGTACGCTTAGCTAAAGTAGAAACTGCTCCCTCCACCTTGGGGACCGTTTGCCATAAGTCCCGAGTGGTGGCGTCTATTGGAAACATCTTTCTAAATATTGGAGGGGGTGAGAACGGCACACCGGGTCTATCCCACTCCTTAGTAACAATTTCAGTTAGTCTCTTAGGTATAGGAAAAACGTCAGTACTCGCCGGTACCGCAAAGTATTTATCCAACCTACACAGTTTCTCTGGTATTGCAACGGTGTTACAATCGTTGAGAGCTGCTAAGACCTCCCCTAGTAATACCCGGAGGTTCTCCAATTTAAATTTAAAATTTGAAATATCTGAGTCCAATCTGTTTGGATCAGAACCGTCACCCACAGAATGAAGCTCTCCGTCCTCATGCTCTGCGAGCTGTGACGCAGTATCAGACATGGCCCTAGCATTGTCAGCGCACTCTGTTCTCACCCCAGAGTGATCACGCTTGCCTCTTAGTTCTGGTAATTTAGACAAAACTTCAGTCATAACAGTAGCCATATCTTGTAATGTTATCTGTAATGGCCGCCCAGATGTACTAGGCGCCAAAATATCACGCACCTCCCGGGCGGGAGATGCAGGTACTGCCGCGTGAGGCGAGTTAGTCGGCATAACTCTCCCCTCGCTGTTTGGTGAAATTTGTTCACATTGTACAGATTGACTTTTATTTAAAGTAGCATCAATACAGTTAGTACATAAATTTCTATTGGGCTCCACCTTGGCATTGGAACAAATGACACAGATATCTTCCTCTGAGTCAGACATGTTTAACACACTAGCAAAAAACTTACAACTTGGTTATAATCTTTTTTAGCAAAAAACGTACTGTGCCTCAAAGAGGTACTAACGATTAAATGACAGTTGAAATAGTGAACTGAAAAACAGTTATAGCATCAAACTTTAAAACAACAAAACTTTTAGCAAAGGTTTGTTCCCATTAGTAAAATAACAATAATTAAATTTGACATAAAAAATACAAAGCAACGTTTTTATTCACAGTCACTATAAGAATTCTCACAGCTCTGCTGAGAGAATTTACCTCCCTTCAAAGAAGTTTGAAGACCCCTGAGATCTATCAGAGATGAACCGGATCATGCAGGAAAAATAAAAGTAACTGACTGGTATTTTTTGATGCGTAGCAAAGAGCGCCAAAACGGCCCCTCCCTCTCCCACACAGCAGTGAAGAGAAACGAAACTGTCACAAATAAAGCAAAAAAAACTGCCAAGTGGAAAATAATGCCCAAATATTTATTCACACAGTACCTCAGCAATGTAAACGATTCTACATTCCAGCAAAAACGTTTAACATGATAAATAGTTATTAAAAAGGATTAGTGACCTTTAACAGAGTAGTTCCAGTGAAATACCATCCCCAGAATACTGAAGTGTATACATACATGTCATTTTAACGGTATGGCAGGATTTTCTCATCAATTCCATTCAGAAAATAAAAACTGCTACATACCTCAATGCAGATTCCTCTGCCCGCTGTCCCCTGATCTGAAGCCTTTACCTCCCTCAGATGGCCGAGAACAGCAATATGATCTTAACTACTCCGGTTAAAATCATAGTAAAAAAACTCTGACAGATTCTTCCTCAAACTCTGCCAGAGAAGTAATAACACGCTCCGGTGCTATTTTAAAATAACAAACTTTTGATTGAAGTCATAAAAACTAAGTATAATCACCATAGTCCTCTCACACATCCTATCTAGTCGTTGGGTGCAAGAGAATGACTGGGACTGACGTAGAGGGGAGGAGCTATATGCAGCTCTGCTGGGTGAATCCTCTTGCATTTCCTGTTGGGGAGGAGTTATATCCCAGAAGTAATGATGACCCGTGGACTGATCACACATAACAGAAGAAATTGCCTTGTATACCTTGAGGGAAAATCATTCCATCTGTTTAATAAATTATGCCAAATGTTCCTGGCTTTGCAAAACTGGCTTCAGGTTTTCCAATAATGGAAAAAAAATTTTTTTGGAAGAATAAAAGAAAAAAAAAAAAAGATTAAGAAAATCTATAAATCTAAAATGTTCATCTCTCTTTAAAATTGCATGGGAATTGCCACATTTGCTCTCGATTTATAAATTATTAATACATGATAATATTATTACACTCAAGGACCTATTTTCAATGTAAACATAATGCATTCATATTTAGTGCTTCTGTTTAAGAACTCATTTCAACAGTGATTATTAGACAAATATGTGTGATATACAGAAATAAACAGATGGACAAAAAAAAAAGAGTTGTTCTAAAAGCCAAAATGGTGTTTATAATTACATGAATATTTTATGTGTAAGGATTTCATTAAAAAAAAAATCTGTTCAGTAAGCCTCTGAGAAATGTACTCTTTCTGTTTGGACTGAACTAGTTTGTCAGAAGGATCTATACTTATCCAACTGTATTTTTTATATAGTCATCAAAAAGGAATTAAGTCAACAGAAGCTGCCAAATTCTTTTTTAGAGGTTCTCTTCTCTCTTCAGTTCAGAGTGTTAATTATGTGAACAAAAGCCATGTTTTTCTTTCATTAGTGTCACTCTCAGAATTCAAAAAGGGTCACAAATGACTGTCAGCTCATTTGAGTTGGCAGAGAAGCAAAGAAACTGACATCTACTTGTAAAATAACTTTCATTTTATGAAACCTGGCAGCTTTAAGCGCATCATTTACTGACTCCCGGTAGGTGTTAAAAGTTCTGAACGTTAAAGTTCATAATTGTTTATATTTTATATATTAAAAGTTTCTAAAATATTGGCACAATATTATATATATAGTTCTCATCATATAAATATTTATATTTGTTTTCATTTTTGTTTTGTTTAATAAATTAACTGTCAAAATGTGACTTCATTTACTGTTATCTCCTTTGTTTAGAATAAAACTAATTAAAATTGCCATGGGGCTTGTCCAATTAGCATACGAAAATGTCTTTCATTTGAAATATACCCCACTGAAAGTTAAAATAATTATAAAATTGCAAATGTAATTAAATTTCCATCAAATAAATGCTTTATGAACAGATTTACATAGGGCAATAAACCATTTTAAAATTAAAAGTCATAACCATTTTTCAGAAAACAACTTTTCAATTGATTTTAACTGCTACAATATATTTGCTGTAAGCTGGTTTACAAAACTGCAGTTGTGTTTTGTTTCTTAAACTTTCATGCAAATTTAATTTAAAGGGGCATTGAGGTAGAATTATCAAGCATGCTGCAATCTACCCCTAAAGTTTCAGGTCCGTCTGAAACTTAAGTTAGGAAGCAGCAGTCGTAAGACCGCTGCTCCTTACCTCATTCGCTACCTCTGAGGTGGCGGACAGCAATCATCCCGATCAGAAAAGATCTGGATGACTGACACCCCCTGCTAGCGACCGATTGGCCGCAAATGTTAAAGGGGTGGCATTGCACAAGCATGTCACCAGAAATGCTTGTACAATGATAAATGCAGACAGCGTGAGCTAATAAGGATTAGTAGAGCATACAAAACCAATACTACATTATTACTTTTTAATTAGAAACCACCAAATCAAAATTAAACTTTCATGATTCAGATAGGGCCAATTTTTAACAACTTTCCAATATATTGTCATCATCACATTTGCTTTGTTCTCTTAGTATTCTTTGTTGAAAGCTAAACCTTGGCAGGCTCTTATGCAAATTTCTAAGTGCTTGAAGGCAAACTCTTATCTCAGTCTATTTTGACAATTTTTCACAACTAGACAGCACTAGTTCATGTGTGTCATATAGATAACATTGTGCTCACTCCCATGGAGTTATTTATGGGATAGAACCGATTGGCTAAAATGCAAGTCTGTAAAACGAACTGAAATAAGGGGGCAGTCTACAAAGGCTTAGATATAAGTTAATCACAGAGATAAAAAACATAATTTATGCTTACCAGATAAATTCCTTTCCTTCTGGATAGAGAGAGTCCACGGCTTCATTCCTTACTGTTGGGAAATACAACACCTGGCCACCAGGAGGAGGCAAAGACACCCCAGCCAAAGGCTTAAATATCCCCCCACTTCCTCATTACCCCAGTCATTCTGCAGAGGGAACAATGAAAAGTAGGAGAAACATTAGGGTATAAATGGTGCCAGAAGAATAAAATAAATAATAGGGGACTGCCTATAGACAAGAAAAAACTGGCAGGGGCTGTGGACTCTCCCTATCTGGAAGGAAAGGAATTTATGTGGTAAGCATAAATAATGTTTTCCTTCCTAAGATAGGGAGAGTCCACGGCTTTATTCCTTACTGTTGGGAAAACTATACCCAAGCTCCAGAGGACACTGAATGAATAACGGGAGGGAACAAAAAAAGAGGCAGACCCTATTCTGAGGGCATCACAGCCTGCAAAACTTTTCTCCCGAAAGCTGCTTCAGCCAAAGCAAAAACATCAAACTTGTAAAATTTTGAAAAAGTATGTAAGGAGGACCAGGTAGCTGCCTTACAAATCTGATCCATAGAGGCCTCGTTCTTAAAGGCCCAAGAGGAAGCCACTGCTCTAGTGGAATAAGCCGTTATAATCTCAGGAGGACGATATCCTGCTGTCTTGTAAACTAAGTGGATGACTCCTTAACCAAAAAGATAGGGAAGTCAAAGTAGCCTTCTGCCCCTTACGCTTCCCCAAATAGACAACAAATAGGAAGATTGTCTAAACTCCTTAGTAGCCTGAAGATAGAACTTCAAAGCGCGAACCACATCCAAAATCTCAGAAACTCTGCACGCAGAGGCAATAGCCAATAAAAAGAGAACCTTCCAAGATAACAATTTAATGTCAACGTAATGCAGAGGCTCAAACGGAACCTGTTGCAAAACCCGAAGAACAAGATTTAGGCTCCAAGGAGAAGCCCCAAATCTTAACACAGGTCTGATCCTAATCAGAGCCTTAACAAAGGACTGCACGACTGGAAGCTCAGCCAGTCTCTTGTGCAATAAAACCGACAGGGAACTAGCAGAAAGGCCCTTCTTCAGCCCATCCTGGGGGAAAAGATAAGATCCTGGCAACCTTAACTCTGTGCCAGGAAGATGAATAATTAGGTCCTCCACACCTTGTGGTAGATACGCCTCTTACGAGCTTGAATAAGAGTATCAATGACACTCTCAGAGAAACCTCTCTTGGCTAAGACTAAGCGTTCAATCTCCACGCAGCCTCAGAGAATCTAGATTTTGATGAACAAATGGACCTTGTATCAGCAGGTCTTTGCGACAAGATAACTTCCACGGAGTAGATGAGGACATCCTCACTAGTTCCGCGAACCACGTCCTTCACGAAAATGATGGAGCAATTAGGATTACTGATACCCGCTCCTGCTTGATGCGGGCCACCACTCAAGGAAAAAGCGGTAATGGAGGAAAAAGATACATGAGTTTAAACCTCCAGGGCACTGCTAGTGCATCTATTAGATCCACTTGGGGATCCCTCGACCTTGACCCGTACCTGGGTAGCTTGGTATTGAGACAGGACACCATGAGATCTATCTCCGGCGTCCCCCACTTGCTGCATATCTCTGCAAACACCTCTCGATGGAGAGACCATTCCCCTAGGTGGAAGGATTGCCTGCTGAGAAAATCCGCCTCCCAGTTGTCCACACCCGGAATGTGGATCGCTGACAGAGAACAGATGTGGGCCTCCGTCCAATCTAGAATCTGAGATATTTCCTTCATCGCCAAGGAACTTCTTGTTCCCCCCTGATGGTTGATGTAAGCCACCGAGGTTATATTGTCTGATTGGAATCTAATAAACTGGGACAACCCCAGAAGTGGCCAAGCCTTCAAGGCCTTGAAGATTGCCCGTAGTTCAAAAATATTGATCAGGAGGGAGTACTCCTCCTGAGTCCACAACCCCTGTGCCTTCCTGGCTCCCCAAACAGCTCCCCATCCGGATAGGCTTGCGTCCGTAGTCACAATCTCCCAGGATGGTCTTAAGAAGCATGTCCCTCGGGACAGATGATCTGGACAGAGCCACTAAGAGAGCGATTCTCTCGACCGGCTGTCTAATACAATCTGTTGAGACAGATCTGAATGATTGCCGTTCCACTGCCTCAGCATGCACAGTTGTAAAGGTCTGAGACGGAACCTGGCAAAAGGAATGATGTCCATGCAGGACACCATGAGACCAATCACCTCCATACACTAAGCCACAGAGGGACTCAAGAAGGTCCAGAGGGCAAGACATGCTGAAGTTAGCTTGCAACGTCTCTGGTCCGTTAGAAATATCCTCATGGATATGGAGTCTATTATAGTACCCAGGAATTTCACCCTGGTACTTGGGATAAGAGAACTCTTTTCCAAGTTTATCTTCCATCCATGTGATCGAAGAAGATTGAGAAGGGACTCAGAGAATTCTTCTGCAAGATGAAAGGATGGTGCTTGCACCAGAATATTGTCCAAGTATGGGGCTACTGCAATACCCTGAGTTCTGGCAACGGCTAGAAGAGCCCCCAGAACCTTCAAAAACATTCTTGGAGCAGTAGCTAGGCCAAACGGAAGGGCAATGAACTGGAAGTGCTGGTCCAGGAATGCAAACCTCAGGAACTGAAAGTGTTCCCTGTGTGTTGGAACATGAAGGTAAGCGTCCTTCAGATCTATAGTGGTCATAAACTGACCTTTCTGAATTAAAGGAAGGATGGACCTTATCGTCTCCATCTTGAAGGAAGGGATGCTGAGAAATTTGTTTAAGCACTTTAGGTCCAGAATTAGGCGGGTAGTTCCCTCCTTCTTTTGGACCACAAAAGGTTTGAATAAAACCCAAAACCTCTTTCTTCGATAGGCACCAGGACAACAACTCCTAAGGAGGATAGATCCCGAACACACCCTAGAAAGGCATCCCTCTTTTTTGGTCTGGTAGACAGATTTGAGAGAAGGAATCTGCCCCTTGGCAGATGAGATTTGAAGCCTATCTTGTATCCCTGAGATACCACTTCCAGGACCCACGGATCCTGTACGTTCTTGAACCAGGCGTCTGAAAAAAAGAGAGAGTCGGCCCCCTACACGATCCGAACCCCGGATCAGGGGCCGCCCCTTAATGCCGATTTGTTTTCGGTGGGCTTCTTATTCTGCTTGGATTTATTACAGGACTGAGCCAGCTTCCAAGTACTCTTGGGTTGCTCGGGCTTGGAGGAGGATTGTTGTTGGGATTTGTCAGAACGAAAGGAACAAAAATGAGAAGATTGTCGTCCCTTAGACTTCTTCTTCTTATCTTACGGAAGGAAGGCACTCTTGCCTCCGGTAACCGTAGAAATAATGGAGTCCAGGCCTGGACCAAATAAAATCTTTCTCTTGAAGGGAAGAGAAAGGAGTCTGGACTTAGAAGTCATATCCACAGACCAAGACTTCAACCAGAGCGCCCGGCGGGCTAGAACCGCAAAGCCAAAGGCCTTTGCATTTAGGCGAATAATTTGTCTGTTCGCATCACAGATAAAAGAATTAGCAATTCTCAGAGATTTAATTCTTTCTTGAATATCCTCGAGGGAGACTCCACCTCAATGAGTTCCTACAAAGAGTCGCACCAGTAGGTAGCCGATCCGTCAACCGCGGCAACTGCAGCCACCGGTTGAAACAAAAAATCCTGTATGTTGAAACATCTTTCTCAGAAAGGTTTCCATTTTCTTATCCATCGGTTCTCTGAACGATGAACTATCCTCAAGAGGTATAGTAGTACGTTTAGCAAGCATAGCGATAGCACCATCCACCTTAGATATAAAGCACCACAAATCCAGTTGAGAGTCCGGGACCAACTTTTTAAAAGTAGACGAGGGGGAAAAGGAAGAATCAATTCTTTCCCATTCATTCTTAATAATGTTTGCCATCTTAACCGGCACAGGAAAAGTCAAAGGAACTTTCCTGTCTTCATAAACTCTGTCTAATTTAGGTATCATAGGTTCTTTAGGCATTGCAGCCTCTGGAACCTCTAACATAGACAAAACCTCCTTCAATAAAAAAACGCAAGTGCTCAATTTTAAATCTAAAGGACGGTTCCTCCACAGCAGGAGGCTTAGACGCTAAGGACTCCGACCCAGAAAGTTCACCCTCTGAAGCTACAGAGGTTAAATCACCATCGGATAACTGGGACATAATATCTAAATCCGATAAATATTTAGATGACTCCAGGTCAGAAGAGCTATGTTTAACCTTTCTGTTGCATTTTTTTTTTTGAAAGAGGTAATGCACTAGGGGGCCGCAGACACCGCAATTTGTAACTGTGCAGCAAAGTCCGCAGGAAGAAGGCTTAGATGTGCTATGGGGAACTGGATGTGGAGTGGATAATGTAGCAAGGGTAGTAATCTCACGGGACGCCGAGTCCTGAGAGGCAGATGGCTCAGAGGGACTAAGAGCCTTAGCAGGCTTGTCTCCTTCTTAGACTTTATAACGGTGTTAAGGCATGTGGAACATAATTGAGTGGGCGGGAAAACCACGGCCTCCTCACAATATAAACAGGTATGATTTAGTACAGAAGGAGAATCTTCTAACATGTTAGATTCCTCCATAGCTCAGGTTATATCCACAGAACGACACAAATTAAAACGTTTTTTATTACAAAAAACTGCACCTTTATACTCCCAATGGCTGGGGCACTCACCACCTCCTAGACCCAGACAGTTAACAGAGGAAACGCTCTCCTCAGGTTCAAGTCTCACCCGGAATGGAGGAAATGAAAATAGACCACACCCGGTCACATGGAGTACAAATACAGCAAGTAATAGGAGCTGTGCAACACTTTAAAAAACGAAAGTGAATCACAGTCTATCAGCCCAGGAAAAAAAATCACACAAAGCAGCATGCAAATAATGAATACACTGATTAATTAACCCCAACTGTTCAATAAACCCTGGATCCTATCAAGGTATAAAAGGAGCCACACTGTGACCCTGTTATAGCGTTTTATGTGTAAAAATTGAAACAATCTTACCTTCAGGATCCATGCTGTGGAACAGAACACAGCCTCTCAAGTGTGACAGTCTTATAGCAGCGCTACTGAGATGGGGGGATATTTATCAAAGGTCTGGCGGACCTGATCCAGACCTCGCTGAATGCTCTTGTGAGCTGCTGGTGCAACGCCGCCACCTGCAGATTCGCGGCCAATCGGCCGCCAGCAGGGAGGTGTCAATCAACCTGATCGTACTCGATCGGGTTGAATTGCAGCGATGTCTGTCCGCCTGCTCAGAGCAGGCTGACAAGTTATGGAGCACTGGTCTTTAGACTGCTGCTTCATAACTGCTGAAGGCTCGCCAGAAACACGGGCCCTCACGCTCCATCCGGAGCTTGATAAATGGGCCCCATGGACTTGAGTAAGAGAAAACAGGCAGTGAAACTCGTCAACATTGATTGCTTTGGAGCTGTTAGCAGTAGTCTGGATGGTTTTGCACAAAAAATGTCCCTGCATCTCCAGACTCTAACTTTCATCAATACTCTGACTGAGAGGTTGACATGACTATTTAAAACTACAGTCCTATCTCAAAGGGCAGATACCCTTTTTCAGGACTCTCTCTGAATCTTCTGACACTTCTCTGCCACCTCCTAACGTGACGAAAGGCAAAGAATTACTGGGGTAATGAGGAAGTGGGAGGGATATTTAAGTCTTTGGCTGAGGTGTCTTTGCCTCCTCCTGGTGGTCAGGTGTTGTATTTCTCAACAGTAAGGAATAAAGCCATGGACTCTCCCTATCTTAGGAAGAAAAGTATATTAATATGACAGTGGGAAATGGGTAATAAAGGGATTATCTTTGTTTTTAAACATTACAAATTCTGGAGTAGACTGTCCCTTTATAATTTTTTAAGACTAAAAAAATAAGTAATTTTTTTTTCAACATTTATAAATGTTGCCTTTTTGTATGCATGATAGAAAACATTTGAGTAGAATGTCCCTTTAATTTCAATTACTGTAAATCGTAGTTATCGTTTTCAAAATATTTTATTTCCTCTACTTTACCCTTTTAGAAATAGTTACTATTTAAGAAAACTTCGATATCATCCGGATACAGATAATGAAGCAACATCAGAGTAATGCACGCACCACATTATATTGTGACATGGAGATCAACATGACAATCTTTATTATGGAGTGGGTGGTATATTTTCTCATTGGCTTAGCTACATAATGATGCGTATAAAGAAAAAAATAAAGGATTTATATGTGTATACGACCATAGGGAATTGTGAGAAATGTTGTGGCGTAAAAAAAAAAATTATCCAAAAACAACCAACATCAAAGTAAGATGAGACCTTAGAGAAATGAAAACAGCATAGAATGTAGTATATGATTTCAACAACTTTTTAGGTACTCGGTATGATTTCATTCTTTTCAAGGGGAACTGGAACAAACACAATTTGGTTATAGTTTCATGAATTAAATATTTTATGGGGGTAATATTAATGTTCCTTTAAAGTGGGCATATTAAAGGGATATTAAACAGTCTGTTTTGTTGTTATAATAAACACAGCACTAATCAGTGTGTTATACTTAATAGAAATCATTGCAATATGCATTATTCATCATTTTAAAATAAATGTACCCTTTATTTCCTTTTTTTAGCTTTATTTGGGCAACGTCCATTACTTCCTGTTACAGCCTTACAAGGGGGCTGGGGTCTCTACAGAAAGGCTTATCTAGCTTGATGTCATAATTCTTCTAGAAATAACAAGCTTATTTACTATTCAGATAAAGCAAGAGATTCAGCGAGTCTGTTTTGCTCATGCTCAGAAGAGGCAGAATGCAACTTAAAGTGAATGAAAACTTTGAGGAATGTGTGCCCGGTTTTTAAAAATCCTATTAAAAACAGGGACACTTGCATTCATCAAAGTTTACATTTTAGCTGTTTTGTTAAAATACTTCCCTTTTCTTCTTGCAAAGCCGGAGCAGCTCTTCCACCGCCAATCGCTCATCTCTTCATAGGTCAGAAATGAAGACTCCGGCTTCCTCCAATCACGGCATGGGCTCAGGCAATGTTTGCTCGGGGGGAAAGCCGTGATCGGTTAAAGACGGATTCTTCATTGCTGACGTATGCAGAGACAAGCGACGGCGGGGTGGGGGGAAATGCTGCCCCGGCTTTGCAAGAAGAAAAGTTAAAGGGACAGTTAACACCAGAATTTTTGTTCTTTAAAAAGATAGATAATCCCTTTATTACCCATTCCCCAGTTTTGCACAACCGACACAGTTATAATAGACATTTTACCTCTGTAATTACCTTGTATCTAAGCCTCGGCAAACTGCCCCCTTATTTCAGTCCTTTTCACACTTACATTTTAGCCAATCAGTGCTCACTCCTAGGTAAATTCACATGCGTGAGCTCAATGTTATCTATACGAAATACATGAACTAAAACCCTCTTGTGGTGGAAAACTGTTAAAATACTTTCAGATTAGAGGCAGTTTTCAAGGTCTAAGAAATTAGCATATGAACCTCCTAGGTTTAGCTTTCCACTAAGAATACCAAGAGAACAAAGCAAAATTGGTGATAAAAGTAAATTGGAAAGTTGTTTAAAATGACATGCCTTATTTGAATCATTAACGTTTATTTTAGACTTGACTGTCCCTTTAAGTATTTTAACAAAACGGCTAAAATGTAAACTTTAATGAATAAAAGTGCCCCTGTTTTTAATAGGATATTTAAAAACCGGGCACACATTCCTCAAAGTTTACATTCACTTTAAGTTCCAAAAATGTCTCCTATCTTAATTCCCTGAGGGCAGGGTCTACAATGAGAAATTCTACGTGCTCTTTTTGAAAGAAAACAAGTAAGTTGTTGGCTGTTTTTTTAAACAATCTGTTTCTTTTTATATTTACTTTGATTTAACATACTTGTTTTTACTTAAGGAGCACCGTTTCATATCCCGTTAAATGATCAACATGTAAGTGTAGATTGAAACCTTTTAGTTTTTTTATTGGGTGATGTGCATACTTGAAGTTTAGTTTCTGGTTCTGCTCCAGTAGGCCTCTAACCTGGTATTAAACAGGGGACGTGCATTCAGCAGTTTAACTCACTGCAAAATGCAGAAGAAGGCAGCCCCTAGCAGCATTTACCTTTTTTTAGAGCCGATGTTCTGTAATATTTCCCTACCTTGTTACGTTTTCCTACCTACGTAACGCATACGGCCAAGCCTACATCTAGATAGAGAACTTTCATATCCGCCATATTTGTTTCAAAAGGAGGCTGATGTTAAAATAGTGATCGGATTCTGTATAATTTTCCGACCATGTTATATTTGGCTGTTTTGAGTGCAGAGCTTGCTCAAACATAAATAATTAAAACATAAACACAAAATATTATGTATGGTATTAGTTAGTGATGATAGCGTTCATTTTATAAATGTATTTTTTAGGCTATGTAACAATAAATAATGGAGACATATCTGTACCCTGAAAAAATACATTTAAAAAATTAATGCTATCATCACAAGCTAATAACATACATAATATTTTTTATTATGTTTTAATGTTTTATGTTTGAGCGAGATCTGCACTCAAAACATTGAAATATCACCATCTGATCAATATTTTGATATCAGCCTCCGTTTCAAACAACAATGGCGGATATGAAAGTGCTCTATCTGCCCATACGTGTTATGTAGGTAGGAAAACGTAACACAGTAGGCAAATATACCAGAACACCGGGTTTATTCTTATGAAAGTGCAAATCCAGATCTTAGTGTGTTGCACTTTCACATGAAGAAATTCAGCTCCAAAAAGAGCTGAATATCGTGAGTGGCCGCCTTCTTCTGCATTCAGCAATGAACAAAACTGTGGAATACAGGTCTATTAAACAGCAACTGACTTGAAAAGTAGAGAAATAAGCATAATGTTATTTGACTGGAATAATATTTGTGCTAGAGCTGTGTTTAGGTGTTTGGCACTTTTGTCGTTTACAGGTACATTTAAAAAATGTTTTTCCATGAGTTACAAACATTATTTTAACTTGTTTTTTTCAGCAGACCAACCATTTTTGGAAAATAGCTTTAGTCTGCAGAAGCACTATAATATGGGAAACCAGAGCCATATGAAAGGCATAGAACATTTTATGATCCTGCATTTATAATCAGTTCATCTTCCAAAACACCACATTTGAGATCTCATATCCATATAGTTCAATAACAATTAATCATTGAAGTTGTCTTCTATGTCTTGTGGCAATATAGAGGTCCACACCACCTGATCTTGTTCCTTATACCTATGGTTCTGTCAGGTTATCACTGTTGCCATGGTTATCATCTGATAGCACCTAGGCATGTGACTCCTTATTTCAAAAAGGTGCATCACAAAAATTTTATTAAAAGCATTACAAAAGAGAACAACAATTCAAAAGTTCAACACCATTAAAATAAAAATATTGCAACCTTGCTTTGTAATAGTGAGACTGGATCACAAGATGAGATACTTGACAAAAAAATGAATCTGGGGTTGCCATTTCCCTTGTTAGGAGGAGAATTGCCTGATATTTCGGGGCTGGACTGACCTTGTGAGGTGGGATCAGACTTATATACTTCAGGAAAGTTTTGCTCTGTGAAAAGCACAACTGGGACAAAAGAAGCTACTCTCAGGTGGTAACAGGTCCATAGAACAAGCCACTGAGCTCTTGTTCGTTCCTTGCAGATTGCTTTTCTTTCTGTATATCCTTTACATGGGTAATCATGTCTTTTTGAATCCTGCATGCTGAGTTCATGTTTTGGCAAAAAACAAAATTTATGCTTACCTGATAAATTTCTTTCTTTCTTGACACGGTGAGTCCATGGATCATCATCAATTACTGTTGGGAATATCACTCCTGGCCAGCAGGAGGAGGCAAAGAGCATCACAGCAGAGCTGATAAGTATCACTTCCTTTCCAACAAACCTCAGTCATTCGACCGAAGGAAAGGAGAGAAAGGAAATAACACAAGGTGCATAGGTGCCTGAGGTTTATATAATAACCCCTGTCTAAAAAAAGTGAGGGTTGTGGACTCACTGTGTCAATAAAGAAATACATTTATCAGGTAAGCATACATTTTGTTTTCTTTCTAAAGGCACGGTGAGTCCACGGATCATCATCAATTACTGTTGGGAATCAATACCCAAGCTAGAGGACACACATGATATGGGAGGGCAAGACAGGTAACCTAAACGGAAGGTACCACTGCCTGAAGAACCTTTCTCCCAAAAGAAACCTCAGCCGAGGAAAAGTATCAAACTTATAGAACTTACAAAAAAAGTGCAAAGAAGACCAAGTTGAAGCCTTACAGATCTGTTCAACAGAGGCTTCGCTCTTGGAGGCCCAAGAAAAAGACACCACCCTGGTGGAATGAGCTGTAAATCTCTCAGGAGGCTGCTGTCCAGCAGTCTCATATGCCAAACAAAAAATAATACTTCTTAACCAGTAAGAAGAAAAAAGGCAGTAGCTTTCCGACTTTAACTTTCCCAGAAAGCAAACAAACAAGCAAAAGGCTGACAAAAGTCCTTGTAGCCTGCAAATAGAACTTAAGGGCATGCACAAAGATTAGGTTGTGTAATAAAACGTTCCTTATGAGAAGAATTAGGACAAAGAGAAGGAAAAACTATTTCCTGATTAATATTCCAGTCCGAAACAACCTTAGGAAAAAAACAAACTTGGTACGGAGAACTGCCTTATCTGAATGAAAAATTAGATAAGGAGAATCACACTGCAAGCTGAGAGTTCAGAACTCTCCGAGCAGAAGATAGCAGTAAGAAACATCACCTCCCAAGATAATAACTCAATATCTACGGAATGCGAAGGCTCAAACCTAGCCTGTTGTAAAACTTTAAGAACAAGGTTAAGACTCCAAGGTGGAGCAACTGAATTAAACACAGGCCTGATTCTGACCAGGGCCTGACAAAAGATTGTACCTCTGGCACGCCCGCCAGACGCTTGCGTAGCAGATGTAAAGAGCAGAATTCTGACCCATCAGGGTACTGACAGGTAATCCCTTCTCAAGGCCATCCTGGAAAAAGGATATAATCTTTGAAATCCTCACCTATTCCAAGAACATCCTTTAGACTCACATTAAGCTATTTACACCATATCTTATGGTAAATCAGTCTAGTAACAGGCTTACGAGCCTGAACCATGGTCTCAATAACCGATTTGGAAATCCACGCTTGTCAATCCTAAGCTGTACCACTAAGCCACAGGTAGGCTTATCAGCTGATCCATATAGACTTCAACCTAAGCCCGGCGGGCTAGTACAGCAAGTCTAATAAGACAAGGCATTGCTCTAAATGAACAATTAAACCTGCAGCTTCTGAGCCAAGGATCCGTAAAGGAGCAACTACTCTCCCAGAGGATCGAAGACTGAGTCATAGTAGAAAATTAGCCCATTGATCCCTACTATGGTCCCTACTACTTAAGGCACTGTACTAGATTTCCAAGCCCAACCTTGCTTAGCTTCTGAGATCAGGCTTTAGGGTGGAGTGGCCGTAGGCTCCTCCACCCCAGAGAAAAATCCCACTGAGGAATCTTAGTGATTATAAAGTTTACTAGATTCTTTGGTTTGACAATGCCAAACGTAACAGAGTCGTTCCATCGTAGCCAAAAACCTCCTTAAACAATACATGAAGGTGATAAGGCTTAAATCTGAAGGATACTACTTCAGTATCAGGTGAAGCAATTATACTGGCCGAGTCAGAGATTTCACACTCAGAGGCTACTAACGTATCCTCCTCATCAAACCTATGAGGAAGAACAACCTGTGAGGCAGAAGGCAGAACAGAAACCTTACTAACTGGATTCTCAAATATTCCTCTTGCAATTTCCCTTAGTATGGGAAAAGCAGATGATGCCACAGATACCGCAAGATACCTAGATAGCAAATCCTGCAGGCAACAACTCCTCCAGGAGATTTAGAGGAACTGCAGGGCACTGCATGTGATGCCATACAAGGCTTGGGACCTTGAGGAGAAAGCTACGACAATGCCTGAACAGCATCATCCTGAGAGACATGAGGCTATAACAAAATAAAAATACTATAATCTTTAATGTCCATTTCAAACAAAAAGACAAATAAATGGGCTATCACTTTAAAAGATTATAAATTAGCCTAAAAACAGGGCAATTTAAGTAATCATATATTTATGTAGCAGCATGCTAAATATACACAAGTACTCAGGTTTGAATAATAGCTGATTATATGTTCTTTTATGACATTGATTGTAACGGTCTGAACAACTGCTAACAACGGAGCAGAATAGTCTCAAGTACACTGAGACTCTTAAATAAGACCGCCGCTCCCTTCTCATGTCAGAGAAAGAGCTGGGTCACATGTTCCTACGGGAGCAGCCAAAAATGGCGCCGCTCCGAACTACGGAACAAGAAGAATGCTGGGTCAAATAGCTAGTGAGAGGATACAGTGCACCACTGACTAATGGTGTGCAAACTCCCGCTCCCTGCATCATACCTAGCTAAGAGCCAGATTACCTGCCCAAGGACCTAAAGCGAGGTCGGTAAAAACTGACTAGCTTGATCTCCCTAACAGTGCGCCACTGGCTAAAGGCGCGCAAAACTCCAGCTCTCCCTTTTTCTCCAAAAAAAAAAAAACTGGATACACACACAACAAAAAGACAGACTGCCTGCCCAAAGTTCTAAGCGAGATCTGTAAAAAACGAATAGCTTTCTCACAAGAATAGAGAATCACATAGCGACCCAAATCATAACAGGCATCAACATCCTCTGTTTAGACCTCTTAGAACAGCTTCAAACCTGGGTTTAACCTGACATAGCTCTGTTCTCTGCTGGATTAGACACAGCAGAGTATTCTTATTAAAAAAATATGACAGAAAACCTGGCCCCTCAGATTGTCATCTACAATCAATTAACCCCTTCATCTCTGATAAAGGGAAAAAGTCTCTCTCCAAAGTCCCATGAAGTGCCTGCTCACTGTATATATGTATGTCCCCATAAAAACTTTGCAGGAATCCCCTAAAGTGCCTCTTTTAAACTCCCATCCTGGAAAGTAAACAGCACTTACCTGCATCTAGCCATCCGGCAGGAGGACAGCTTACCTGGCGTGAGAGGATGCCGCTCCTCACATAGGCCTGTAGAAAAAAAGAAAGATCAGAATAAACTTATTCTGGCTTTCTGTACTAGGGCAGCAGAATGTTAGGAAAACGCAGCAAGGCCCACCCTACAAGTTCCTAACTGCTTTAAAGCCACCACTGCCCTACTGAAGAGACTAACGTGGAGTAAAGGTAGACCCAATCTTGAGAGGAAAGATCAGAGCAAGCCTGCTCTGACTTTCAAAATAATAAAATCTTGATTGAAGTCAGACACCAAAATTTTACCTCCTCCTTCCACTGAAGACAAAGAAAATGACTGGGGTTTGTGGGAAGGGAAGTGATACTTATCAGCTCTGCTGTGGTGCTCTTTGCCTCCTCCTGCTGGCCAGGAGTGATATTCCCAACAGTAATTGATGATGATCTGTGGACTCACTGTGTCATTAGAAAGAAAAAAGAAAGACCACGCCGTTGCACTTGTAAAACCATGGCAATAACACCATGTTCACTTCTACTAGATTGCTAATACAAAGGGTCTCCTAACCAACAACTGATAGTTACTTAACAAAATGGTCTATTTAATAATTACGTGTTTAAAGAACTTGTAATTTTTTTATTTACGGCTTTTAAGCGATTCCCATATACAGTGTAAAATAATATATGTTGGGCTACTTCTTACAATGATTGATGTTAATTGCAAGAACGCACAGTGATGTTCGGCTAGACAAGTTAGGTGAAGTGAGGTTCCATGAATTTTGAACATAACCTTGAAGATGTGGCAAGATCCTACTGGAGAATAGCAAGCCTACATGAATCTAGCTTAATGTCTAACCCTGATCTGTTTCCAGTAAAGATTCCCAGTGGAGATTACTTGTATCATCAAATTTTAATCCTCTCCAATTATTCAAAAGGCAACATATTGGCTTGGAGGTCTGGCATAGGTTGATACCATCACTAGATGTTATCAGGCTTATGTTTTACATCCTCACAGTTCCTTTTTGTTCAGTGAGTCTTGTCCATATTTTAACCAACACACAGTTTCCCCTTGTTCCCTAAGATCAGTTGTTTGAGACTAAATTTCAGTCTTTTTCTTATTCTACTATAAGGATGCCGATTCTACATTTCATGTATTTCATGTGTAGTTCCTGTATTATATTATTACAATTATATATACATTAAGTCTGTGGCATTAAAACTCCTTGTCTATACAGATTTTGCAGTTCTGGTCTCCCTTGCGATATTTATTTTGTAAACATATCTATAGTATCACATCTTGTTTTATAGAAGACAAAACCTTTACATTAATTATGGCCAATATAGGGCCAGCTTATAAGTGGCAGGCTATTTAGTGCTTTAGCTTGCGCGCAAAAACTACCACAAGTAAATACGCAGCTTAGTTTTGAAAAGTTGAAAATAAAATGTTTGCACGTGAGCGAGAGCCGAAGCGTGCTAACTTAAGGACTTCAGATATCGCGGCCACGTTAACTTCTTCTCCCCATAGACTTTAATGGAGCACGCAAATTGAAGAAAAAAAAAAAATAACTATCAGTTATAGCTCGCTTGCTAACCCAACAACGCATTCAACCTACAGTGCTAACCCGAAGGTAGTTATGAATATTTTACATTCCAATGTTCTTAACATAATAGAAAATATTCTATTTATTTTGAAAAACAGAATTTATGTTTACCTGATAAATTTCTTTCTCCTACGGTGTATCCGGTCCACGGCTTCATCCTTACTTGTGGGATATTCTCTTCCCCTACAGGAAGTGGCAAAGAGAGCACACAGCAGAGCTGTCCATATAGCTCCCCTCAGGCTCCGCCCCCCAGTCATTCGACCGACGGTTAGGAGAAAAAGGAGAACCATAAGGTGCAGTGGTGACTGTAGTTTACAAAAAATAAATTTAAACCTGACCAAAATGCCAGGGCGGGCCGTGGACCGGATACACCGTAGGAGAAAGAAATTTATCAGGTAAACATAAATTCTGTTTTCTCCTACATTGGTGTATCCGGTCCACGGCTTCATCCTTACTTGTGGGAACCAATACCAAAGCTTTAGGACACGGATGAAGGGAGGGAACAAGTCAGGTAACCTAAACGGAAGGCACCACTGCTTGCAAAACCTTTCTCCCAAAAATAGCCTCCGAAGAAGCAAAAGTAATGAATTTGTAAAATTTGGCAAACGTATGCAGTGAAGACCAAGTCGCTGCCTTACAAATCTGTTCAACAGAAGCCTCATTCTTGGAAGCCCATGTGGAAGCCACAGCTCTAGTAGAGAGAGCTGTAATTCGTTCAGGAGGCTGCCTTACAGCAGTCTCATAAGCCAACCGGATGATGCTTTTCAGCTAGAAAGACAGAGAGGTCGCAGTCGCCTTTTGACTTCTCCTCTTGCCAGAATAGACGACAAACAAGGACAATGTTTGTCTGAAGTCTTTAGTTGCTTTTAGATAAATCTTTAAAGCATGAACCCCATCAAGATGGTGTAACAGACGTTCCTTTTTAGAAACTGGATTAGGACACAGAGAAGGAACAACTATTTCCTGGTTGATATTCTTATTGGAAACCACTTTTGGAAGAAAACCAGGTTTGGTACGTAAAACGACCTTATCTGTATGAAACACCAGATAGGGTGAATTACACTACAAAGCAGACAATTCAGAAACTCTTCTCGCAGAAGAAATAGCTACAAAAAAACAAAACTTTCCAAGATAGTAACTTAATATCTATGGAATGTAGAGGTTCAAACGGAACCCCTTGAAGAACTGAAAGAACTAAATTTAGACTCCATGGAGGAGCCACAGGTCTGTAGACAGGCTTGATTCTGACTAAAGCCTGTACAAACCCTGAATATCTGGCATGGCTGCCAGACGCTTGTGTAACCAAACAGACAGAGCAGATATCTGTCCCTTAAAAGAACTAGCTGACAGACCTTTCTCCAATCCTTCTTGGAGAAAAGATAGTATCCTTGGAATCCTAATCTTACTCCATGAGTAACCCTTGGATTCGCACCAGCAAAGATATTTCCGCCATATCTTATGGTAAATTTTCCTGGTGACATATTCACCAGGTCTGCATACCAAGTCCTGCGTGGCCACGCAGGAGCTATTAGAATTACCGAAGCCTTCTCCTGCTTGATCCTGGCTACTAGCCGGGGGAGAAGGGGAAACGGTGGAAAGACATAAGCTAGATTGAACGACCAAGGCGCTACTAAGGTATCTACCAATGTCGCCATGGGATCCCTGGACCTGGACCCGTAACGTGTAGCTTTGAAGTTCTGACGTGACGCCATAAGATCCAGATCTGTAATGCCCCATAGCTGGGTCAGCTGAGCAAAAAACCTCCGGGTGGAGTTCCCACTCCCCCGGATGGAAAGTCTGAAGACTCAGATAATCCGCTTCCCAGTTGTCCCTCCTGGGATGTGAATTGCTGATAGATGGCAGGAGTGATCCTCTGCCCATTTGATGATCTTGGATACCTCCCTCATCGCCAAGGGAACTCCTTGTTCCCCCCTGATGTTTGATGTACGCAATAGTCGTCAAGTTGTCCGACTGAAAACTGATGAATTTGGCCTCCGCTAGTTGAGGCCATGCCTGGAGCGCATTGAATATCGCTCTCAATTCCAAAATGTTTATCGGGAGAAGAAATTCTTCCCGAGACCATAGACCCTGAACCTTCAGGGACTTCCAGACCGCGCCCCAGCCTAAGAGGCTGGCGTCGGTCGTGACAATGATCCACTTCGGTCTTCGGAAACTCATTCCCTGAGACAGGTGATCCTGAGACAACCACCGGAGGAGTGAGTCTCTGGTTTGCTGGTCCATCTGAATCTGGGGAGAAAAATCTGCATAATCCCCATTTCATTGTTTGAGCATGCACAGTTGCAATGGTCTTAAATGAATTTGAGCAAAAGGAACCACGTCCATTGCCGCATTCATGCTGTCTTGGTAGCAGCAGCAGGTTTTTTGGCCTGTTTACCCTTGTTCCAGCCTTGCAATGGTTTCCATGCTGGTTTGGGCTGGGGTGCGTTACCCTCTTGCCTAGTGGCTGTAGAGGTAGAAGCCGGTTCGTTCCTGAAATTGCGAAAGGAACGAAAATTAGACTTATTTTTAACTTTGAAAGGTCTATCCTGTGGAAGGGCATGGCCCTTTCCCCCAGTGATATCTGAAATAATTTCTTTCAACTCTGGCCCGAATAGGGTCTTACCTTGAAAGGAATATTTAACAATTTTGTTTTGGATGACACATCCGCCGACCACGATTTTAGTCAAAGCGCTCTACGCACCACTATTGCGAAACCAGAATTTTTCGCCGCTAATTTAGCTAACTAAAAAGCGGCATCTGTAATGAAAGAATTAGACAACTTCAGGGCGTGAATTCTATCCATGACTTCATCCTAAGAAGTCTCCTTCTGGAGCGAGTTTTCTAATTCCTCAAACCAAAAAGCAGCTGCAGTGGTTACAGGAATAATGCAAGAAATTGGTTGAAGAAGAAAACCTTGTTGAACAAAAATTTTCTTAAATAAACCTTCTAATTTTTTATCCGGTCCGGATGTCCTCTTCTTGCCGGATAGGAGGAAGACTTTGGAGCCTCTTCTGGACCTCTTCAGCACCGGATGATGGATCGCCAACCCCCGCTTGGGTTGGATGAAGATGTTGGAGCCAGGACGGATCGGTGAACCTGGTATGGTGAAGACAAGGTAGGAAGATCTTCAGGGGCTTAGTGTTAGGTTTATTTAAGGGGGGTTTGGGTTAGATTAGGGGTATGTGGGTGGTGGGTTGTAATGTTGGGGGGGGGTATTGTATTTATTCTTTTACAGGCAAAAGAGCTGAAATTCTTGGGGCATGCCCCGCAAAGGGCCCTGTTCAGGGCTGGTAAGGTAAAAGAGCTTGTAACTTTTTTAATTTAGAATAGGGTAGGGAATTTTTTATTTTGGGGGGCTTTGTTATTTTATTAGGGGGCTTAGAGTAGGTGTAATTAGTTTAAAATTGTTGTAATATTTTTCTTATGTTTGTAAATATTTTTTTATTTTTTGTAACTTAGTTCTTTTTTATTTTTTGTACTTTAGCTAGTTTATGTAATTGTATTTATTTGTAGGAATTGTGTTTAATTAATTTATTGATAGTGTAGTGTTAGGTTAATTGTAGGTAATTGTAGGTAGTTTATTTAATTATTTTATTGATAGGGTAGTGTTAGGTTTAATTATATCTTAGGTTAGGATTTATTTTACAGGTAAATTTGTTATTATTTTAACTAGGTAACTATTTAATAGCTATTGTACCTAGTTAAAATAAATACCAAGTTGCCTGTAAAATAAATATTAATCCTAAAATAGCTATAATATAATTATAATTTATATTGTAGCTATATTAGGATTTATTTTACAGGTAAGTATTTATCTTTAAATAGGAATAATTTATTTAATAAGAGTTAATTTATTTCGTTAGATGTAAATTATATTTAAGTTAGGGGGGTGTTAGTGTTAGGGTTAGACTTAGCTTTAGGGGTTAATCAATTTATTAGAATAGCGGTGAGCTCCGGTCGTCAGATTAGGGGTTAATAATTGAAGTTAGGTGTCGGCGATGTTAGGGAGGGCAGATTAGGGGTTAATACTATTTATGATAGGGTTAGTGAGGCGGATTAGGGGTTAATAACTTTATTATAGTAGCGCTCAGGTCCGCTCGGCAGATTAGGGGTTAATAAGTGTAGGCAGGTGGAGGCGACGTTGAGGGGGGCAGATTAGGGGTTAATAAATATAATATAGGGGTCGGCGATGTTAGGGCAGCAGATTAGGGGTACATATGGATAACGTAGGTTGCGGCGGTTTACGGAGCGGCAGATTAGGGGTTAATAATAATATGCAGGGGTCAGCGATAGCGGGGGCGGCAGAATAGGGGTTAATAAGTGTAAGGTTAGGGGTGTTTAGACTCGGGGTACATGTTAGAGTGTTAGGTGCAGACGTAGGAAGTGTTTCCCCATAGGAAACAATGGGGCTGCGTTAGGAGCTGAACGCTGCTTTTTTGCAGGTGTTAGGTTTTTTTTCAGCTCAAACTGCCCCATTGTTTCCTATGGGAGAATCGTGCACGAGCACGTTTTTGAGGCTGGCCGCGTCCGTAAGCAACTCTGGTATCGAGAGTTGCATTTGCGGTAAAAATGCTCTACGCTCCTTTTTTGGATCCTAACGCAGCATTTGTTTGAACTCTCGATACCAGAGTTAATTTTATGGTGCGGCCAGAAAAAAGCCCGCGGAGCGTTAACAGCCCTTTTACCGCCAAACTCCAAATCTAGGCCATAGTGTCATGAAATTATAATTTGTGCATGAAAGGAGAATATGTTGCTAAGTGAATAAAAAAAATAACAACCACAACTTCAGAAACAAGCTGCAAACACATTTAATCTAAATAGTTATATGTTTAAAATATTTGCATCTCTGTTTAGCTATAAAAAGTAGTCTTGCTGGATAAAACACGTTGCATACACAGAAGATCTGACCATGGGGGGGGGGGGGGTGATGCCTTTTCCAACTACACTAATGCTAAAAATGGAGTCTCTATAACCTTTGCTATGTATTTCATTCTTGCTGTAGTGTGTGTTTAACTATTTCAAAGCTAGATTTTTTTTTTCCTCTCAAGTTTTCTTTCTCCATAGGTTAGAGTGGACTTTATTTTCATCAAGGTTGGTTTTCTTTGTTTTTATCAGTTTGCTCTGTAAAGTTTTGAAGGCGTTTTTATGATTCTGGTATCCTTCAGAATGGAATGCAATCTAGGGCTCCATTGTCGATTTAACAAGCAGCGGATGCTACATCGACGGCCCATCGTTTCTGATCCGCTAGAAATAGAAGTTAAAAAGCAGCGGTTAACTTCGCAGCCACCTTTTAGGTGGTGGACTGAAATCCGCCCAATCTGATCTGGATGATTGACTGCCCCAGCTAGCAGCCGATTGGCCGCGAATGAGCAGGGGACAGCATTGCACAAGCATTGCAGTGTACACTATCGGCATTTAGCGAGGTCTAGCAGACATGATATGCTGCAGCGAATGATGTCTGCTCGACCTATGGTAAATCTACCCCTTAAACTTGAAGATGCAATCAGCAACGGATACAAATGTATTTGCATAATAGTTGTGATAATGTGGTGAGCTTTTTTTCTGTGAGATTTTAGTTTGACAGGCCAGTTTTAACAGGAAATTAAAGCCAAACAGTTTTTTTTGTGATTCAGACAGAGCATATATATATATATATATATATATATATATTTACTTCTATTATCAAATTTACTTTGTTCCCATGTTGTTCTTTGTTGAAGAGATGCCTAGGTAGGTGTCTGGAGCACTAAATGACAGGAAATAGTGCTTGAAGCAGTGCATTAGGTCTGTAATTGTCCATGACCGTGCCGTGCCAGCACTAAAACAGTCTGTAGGTGGGTTTCCACAAAATGCCATCGGGGCCACAAAGAGACATATTTATAGTATTGTAGTCTAATCTGATGACATCACTAAATATAAACATTTTTTTTTCTTTTGTCCTTTAAAGGGATACTAAAACCAATTTTCTTCTTTCAGGATTCGTATAGAGCATACAATTTTAAGCAACTTTCTAATTTACTCCTATTATCAATTTTACTTAGTTCTGTTGGTATCTTTATTTAAAAAAACAGGAATAAAAGCTTTGGAGCCGGCCCATTTTAGGTTCAGAACCTGGGTTGCACTTGCTGATAGTGTTAAGATTACTGCAGCTTTTACTGTATCTTTGCACTAACTGTGTCTCATAAGTATATGTTAGAAGTGCTGCAGCTTTAAGCTCAGCTCACCATACCCTCTGGATATGTCTGGGTCTCTGTGACATCATCAGAAGCCATGTTAGTTTTACTGATAGAACCTGCTAGAGAATAAGCCATGTGGCTGTAGCTGAATAAAAGTTATCTAAAGTTCCTGCTGCAGAGTCTTCATGATATGTGCAAGAGACATCAGACACAAGGTAACAGCACACAACTGAATGTTCTAATCCTGACTACACAGAGAACATAACAGCTGGCGACGAGGATCTGTGGTCTGACCCTATAATGGCACTTATTGGCACCTTACCTGTGTTTGCAGCAGACACAGACAGATGGGACACATGGGTTGAACAGTTTGGGCTATATTGTACAGCAAATAACATAGGAGCTGATAAGCAAGTGGCTGTGTTTCTGACAACTATAGGCTCAGCAGCTTACACTACATTAAGGGACATTCTCTCACCAGATAAACCTAATGCTAAACCTCTGTCTGACCAGATCTGCCTGTTATCTGACCACTACCTACCTAAGCCTCTAGAGATATCAGAACGCTTTAAGTTTTACACGCGCAAGCAATTGCAGCATGAGGACATTAAAACTTATGTGATCAGTTTAAAGAAACTAGCAAGTAGCTGCAGATTTGGTGATTATTTAAACACTGCTTTACGTGATATGTTTGTTATTGGACTCATGGACTGTACAGTACAAAAGAGACTATTAGCAGAGGATGAGTTAACACTAAAACGTGCTATAGAGATAGCTACAGTCATGGAACTTGCTGCTAAAGATACACAAATGCTCCAGGCCCCAGCACAGGCAGTTTGTGATAAGGAAAAAGATGTTTTTCATACAAGTATGCACCTTAATAAACAGTATCCAGCTAGACAAGGGTCACAGACAGCCTGTTACAGATGTGGTGACACAAATCACACAGCAAATGCCTGCAGGTTTAGGAACAGCACCTGCTATGGGTGTGAAAGATTGGTCATACAAAGAGAGTGTGCAGAAGTTCCTTAGACAGAGATAAAAGTAAGAAAGGCAGCAAGTCACGTGTAGCTTTTCATGTGCAAGTAGATACACCACACACTGATTCAGAGGAAGACAAACCATTATACACATTACAGATCTACAGTCTTGAGAATAAAATTCCAGAACTGCAAGCAAAGGTGAATATAGATGGTAAACCTCTCATTATGGAAGTTGATACAGGAGCAGCAGTCTCTGTTATCACAGCTGCTGATTGGAACTGCCTGGGACTAAGGCAACCAATTGTTCCAACAGCTGTCACAATGCAAACATATTCAAATGAAATAATAAAGCCTATTGGGTATGTATCACCTACAGTGACATTTAATGGTATAACTAAAAAGCTACGCCTCTACATTTTACATAAAGGAGGACCACCTTTGTTTGGTAGATCCTGGATCCAAGCATTGGGCATGCCAAAGTTACCACAACAGTTACTGCTTAACAAACTGCTGGACCAAAGTGGGACATGTGGCTGTAGCTGAATAAAAGTTATCTAAAGTTCCTGCTGCAGAGTCTTCATGATATGTGCAAGAGACATCAGACACAAGGTAACAGCACACAACTGAATGTTCTAATCCTGACTACACAGAGAAGATAACAGATAGGATGGCTAAATGTAGCCACCAATAAGAAAGTGCTATCCTTGTTGTTGAACCAAAAATGGGCTGCTCCAAAGGCTTCATTCCTGCACTTTCAAAGAAAGATACCAAAAGAGTGAAGCATAAATTGATAATAGGAGTAAATTAGAAAGTTGCTTAAAATTGCATGCTCTATCCAAATCATGGAAGAAAAAAAATGGGTTTAGTATTCCAAAAGCAAAAGAGAGATACCAAAAGAGTGAAGCATAAATTGATAATAGGAGTAAATTAGAAAGTTGCTTAAAATTGCATGCTCTATCCAAATCATGGAAGAAAAAAAATGGGTTTAGTATTCCAAAAGCAAAAGAGGGGGGGGGAGAGGGAGAGCAAAAGAGAGCGGAGAGAGAGAGCAAACGAGGGGGAGAGAGAGCAAGCAAAAGAGAGGGGGAGAGAGAGCAAACGAGAAGGGGAGAGAGAGAGAGCAAAAGAGGGGGGAGAGAGCAGAAGAGGGGGGAGAGAGAGAGAGAGAGCAAAAGAGGGGAGAGAGAGCAAAAGAGGGGAGAGAGAGCAAAAGAGGGGGGAGAGAGAGCAAAAGAGGGGGAGAGAGAGAGCAAAAGAGGGGGAGAGAGAGAGCGGGGGAGAGAGAGAGCACAAGAGGGGGAGAGAGCACAAGAGGGGGAGAGAGAGAGCACAAGAGGGGGAGAGAGCGGGGGAGAGAGAGAGAGCAAAAGAGAGGGAGAGAGAGCAAAAGAGAGGGAGAGAGAGCAAAAGAGGGGGAGAGAGCTCAAAAGAGAGGGGGAGAGAGCGCAAAAGAGAGGGGGAGAGAGAGGGAGCAAGGGTTGGAACCGCTGTATTTTAAAAAATTGGCCCATGTACACGGGCTTTAGGACTAGTATACTGTATATATATAAACCAATATCAATTGTGTGTGTGTGTGGGGGGGGGGGGAGATGGAAGTCTTGGGGAGTTCCCACACTTTTTTTTGTAAGGCTTGACTCCTGGTTGATTACAACCATAGCACAGTTACTTTTCCATATTGAACTATATCTTAATAAAACAGTAGTACAGTGTGTAACATGATTTCAGCAAATAGATAGCATGAAATATGCAAGTCGTAGGCCATTCCTAAGAAAACATGGTAGAAACTAGGTTTAGATCTAAAATTAAACCGTTCTTCTACCTCATGCCGGTTTAATACTTCCTCTTTATATTTTACACGCAATAAGACTCCCTTACACAGTTCCTATGCTTAAGATGTTTGACAAAGAGGCACAAAGTTTTTTCTCCTCCTTTCGGCCTAAGGGGGAGTCTTTTATGTCCAGCAAAGAAGCTAAGTAATCTGGAGTAGAATCTAGAGATTTATGGGAAAAAATTGAGTGGCCTCAGGTTTTGGTAAGGGAAACCAACACATAAATAGTGGGAAAAGGGTAAGAACTCCCAAACCGGGGCATTAATGCAAATTGGGAAATGAACCTCAGCCAGAGAATTCTGTAACAAAAGAATAAACATAAATGTCATCATAAGAGGTCTCCACTGAAATCAAAGCAATGTACAAGCACCACAAAGCTTGATTTGAACTCCTACAATAAAATAAGCCATGAACACTGCAAAGTATCTCACCCTAGTAGAAGATGTCTAAACATCAACATAATCTACAGGAGTAGTCCTGCCTCTTCAAGCAAACAATCACCCTTGTGACTAAAGTCCACTCATTCTATTATAAAGAAGGTTGGGAAATACCTATGTTCCACTCAAAATAAAATTATAATCTTAATTATGCATTGAAAATATTGAGCTGCATACCTGACCAATAACATTCCAAATTAAACACTTTTAAAAAGTCTTCAAGCCAATTTTAAAACATCTTTTAATTAAAACTACAACAATAATATTTGTAACGTGACAAAAAAATGACAGGGCTCAGAAATGTCTCCCCCCCCCCTTTCTTATGATGATTTTTAAAGTAACGGTTTATTCCAGTTTAGCCCAGCTGAGGACCAGTAAATACAGTCGATTTGCATAATCAACATATACATAATAAAAAGACAATCCAATATTACTTAGGGGTAGTTTTAATAAGCAGTGGATGCGGCTATCTACCCCCCTTTTAGGTGGCGGACTGCAATCACCCCGATCCGATTGGGATGATTGGCCTTGAATGTATAGGGGGCAGAATTGCTTGTGCAATGTTAAATGCCAACAGCTGCGATTGTAATAGCTGGTTAATTATTTTGCTCCTGCAAATGGGCAAATTTGCAACATTTTTATTTCTGCACAAGGATTTTAACTTCACTTAAGCTGCTATTAACATAAGCTGGGGTGACAGTGAAAACCACCACTAGAAATAATAACGGTTTGCTGTAATTGTGGTCATATTTAAACAGGAGTCCAGCAGAGGAAGGCTGAAAGTGATTGACTAAATAGGAGCGGATAATAGACTTTATACTGTTGTCACCAGGCTTCGTCTACAGGGCTAGCAAGGTGTTAACTGGAGTTTGTGGGAGCTACATGGAGTGTTATTACAGAGTCTTTGCAATATGATTGGCTGAAGCATGCAAAATCAACGTATCAGGATCAATTGGAGCTTATAGACTTACTGAAATTAGACTATTGGAGGTGGCAGATTTGGGGTAAACCAATGACAAAATCTATATATTAAGCAAATTAGATAAAAGAAGTAAATTGGAAAGTTGTTTAAAATCCCCATACGCTGTCTGAATCATAAATGTTTAATTTTGAGTTTACTGGCCCTTTAATTCAGTACTTCACGGAATGACTGAATAATTAACGGAATGTTTAATAAAATAACTATGTATACATGTTCCTATTAATATCGTGCTGTTTAAATGTTTTCTTCACAAGTCAGATCCCTTCTGCCACTTTGCAAATGGATAGGACAAACGTGTTAATAAATTCTTGCTTGAAATCCGATCTTGTGTAGTTTGCTCATTTGCAATTCATTCCCTTGATGAAACCCGTCTTCCTGTAATCTTTGAGACTTTTGTAATCTGTCAAGTCTCACAGAGCAATAATGTTTTAACACAAAACAGAAATAGTAATTTGCCAGATCATGTAATTAAAACATGCTCAGTTTTTTTTTTCTCTCTACAAAATTTTAGTAGGCACAGTTTAACATAGTCGGTTGTAAGCTCTTTTAAAGAAGCAGAACAGCACCAATTTAAAGGACCACTAAATAATAATGTAATAATCAGAGATAGGCAAGGTGTCCATACACGGACACTGGTGTCCGTGACTATCCCCTGCAGTGTCCGCCACAATCTTAGTATATCTTTTGTTTCCGAGTAAATAATAGGAATAAATAAAATATGTAGTATGAATAAAGTTAGTGGCTTGTCAAGAGACTGCTAGCGATATTGGGTGATAAGTTATAAAATAAATAAAGCCTGAGTGAAATACTGGATGTGTATCTGCATTTATATAATAACACCCAGCTCTATACAAAGACACAGTAGTGACACTGGCACATGCGTATAGTACTATAAAATAATGTTTTTACTTTCAAATGTACCTTGGTGTCCTTAACTAAGGTCTGTACTTTGGAAAATGTCTACTACAGCCTTTGTCTGTGCCTATCCCTGGTAATAATTGACAAATACGCACACAAAAAAAAAGATAATGCAAAAGAGCTTACTTTGAATTTGAAATAAGCAGTAGAATATTTTAGTTAATCCAATTTTCATTCGCCCTGTATCATGTGACAGCAATCAGCTAATCACAAAATGCATTTACTTATATACTGTGCACTTTTACACTCAGTAGGAGATGGAGCCTCAGAAAGTGTGAATATAAATATAGTGTATATTGGAAAGTGTTTTTAAATTGTGTGCTTTATCTGAATCATAAAAGTTTGACTTTAGTGACTCTTCCATTGTGGTTTAAGTGATTTTCATATGAGGTAACGCATTCCATTTTCAAAGCCAGTTCAATGCATCATGAACACTGGTTTTAGCATTGATCTCTAATAAACTTTGCACCATATTAACTCATTGGAGACCCCTTGCAAACCTTACTCTACAACATTCATAAAATAGTTATCTCCCATATATTTAAATATCTCTTAAAAAACAATTTGTAGCAAAATATATAGGGGTGTACCCACTATAGCAATACCACTTCTTCAAGTTAGACTCGTAAGGGGACAATGTTTTACAAGAAGTATAATTAATCCCAACCTCAACTACTATAACTAGTGTACAAGAAAGGGTTAAATAAACTTGCACACAATGCTCTGCTTTATTACAGGCAGGGCTAACCCCCAGCCTCTGCCTCAAATTTGCCACACACAGGACTCCTTGTCCAGCTGTGAAAGTGGAAAGAGTGTAGGGATTAACAGCACAGAGTCTCCAGCTACAGTATTTCAATTCCTTACCAGGGTCTACGTGCCACCTACATTAATCCCCAAATCCTGCCTACACCACCCCAAAAATTTTAACAAATATCGAATTCTGATAACAGCTTGCCATAGACAGAGCTACTTGCCAAGATGTGACAACACGGAGAGTGTGGGCATGAAGGGGTTAGCCTCACAGGATCACCAGCTACCTTATACCAAATCCTTACCTGGGCATAAGAGCCAACTCAATTTTGGTCTTCCGCTAAATCAATATTTGCTCTCAATTTAGTAATACCAGCGCACGCAAATTGCATGGAAGTAATGTGCTCACAAGAGCCCCCATATAGGTATGGGGGTGGTTAAGTGCCTACTAAATGCTAGCCAACACTAATCACCTAATGAACCACCATATAGGTATGGGGGGTAGCTAGGTGCCTACTAAATACTATTCAACACTAATCACCTAATGAACCACAATATAAGTATGGGGGGTGGTTAGGTGATGAAGGCCTACTAAATGCTAGCCAACACTAATCACCTAATCAACCCCCATATGCTTGTGCAATGTTAAATGCCGTTAGCATTTGCTGTCGGCATTTAACGATGTCGGGGGGACATGATTCACTACAGCGAATCATGTCCGCCCGGCATTTGTTTAATCTACCCCATAGACTTATTAACAAGTACTCTAAAGTTTTTTGAATGAGCATTGAGAAAACACACTGAAATTAGCCCCTGTCCTTGTGGAAGAGATTAGGAAGCAACATCTTCAGACAAAAAAAGAGAACATTTACACTGACATAATAGACAACCCAACAAACATACATATCTACTTCTACGGTTTTGGAGAACAACAGATTCATTGCTCACTTGTCACCTATTTCCATCACTACACACTTTAAAAAAAAAAAAACAACATACAGGCCCTTCAACCTGTGACGTAGTCAATAAACCTGCAAAACCCAACATTTTGTTTATCAATAATAGTGCATATTTAATTTTTCAATGATGAAATCACATGATATATAACCCAGATAACAACTGATAACACCAGCCGAATTTCAGATTTAGCTATCTGCTAAAAACAAGCAAAAGATGGTGATCATTCACATTGGTTCCTGTCAGGCTTTTAGTGGTTGCCAATGTTGGGTTAGGGTTCTTGAGTTAATCTCTGCACCATCACAAAAACATAAATTATGCTTACCTGATAATTTCATTTTCTTCCGTGGGAAAGAGTCCACAGCCGAATTCATTACTTTTGGAAAATAAGAACCTGGCCACCAGGAGGAAGCAAAGACACGCCAGCCAAAGGCTTAAATACTCCTCCCACTTCCCTCATACCCCAGTCATTCTGCAGAGGAACAAGGAACAGTAGAAGAAATATCAGGGTGAAAAGGTGCCAGAAGAACACAACTAAGACCCCTTACATAAAAAAAAGCGCGGGAGGCTGTGGAGTCTTTCCCACGGAAGAGAATGGAATTATCAGGTAAGCATAATTTATGTTTTTCTTCCTAATGGGAAAGAGTCCACAGCTGCATTCATTACTTTTGGGAAAACCATACCCAAGCTAAAAAGGACACTGAATGCTATAATGGGAGGGTACAATAGGCGGCCCATTCTGAGAGCACAAAGCCTGAAACCATTACCCAACAAAAACCCTGCTTCGTCCAAACCTGAGAAAACTTTAAAAGGGAAAGGCCCCAAGGACACTCACCAGCAGATAGTCCAGAAGCCTAGCTAGAGACCGTAAAATTGGACTCAACTGAACCAACAGTCCTCCAGGAGACATCGTCGCCCAACAGTTGGTCCCCCACCGCTCACCCCTCACTAAAGAGGGGAACACCAGCCTAAACTCCCCAAGGGATAGGGCAAGGAAGAACCAAGGGGAAACCGAATGGTCACCACAAAATCCATAAAAGGAAAACCCCCAAAAAGAGCCCAGCTCACAAAGATCCAAATGGATCCTGAGAGACAAGGGGAGGCTACACCCAGACCAAGCAGAAACCAGAGATTTAACCGGGCATCTAAGCAGAGAAACCCTTCTCTGAACATTGTGCAAAGCACCAAAAGACAACTGAAGGCGGAGTCCTCATATTATCAGGACTAAGAATACTAAAGTATTCAGACAAAAAAAAGAACGTGTAACAGACCCGGACAAAAAACATGCAGCCATCATCAGGATGGCACAGAAGAATACTTGCTGAGAACTAAAAAGTAGCCAGCAAGAGAACAGATTGCAAAAGAAAACTCCCAGACAGAGGGCACACTCTAGGCAATCGAAGCTGCCAGACCTACACACAGGGCTCCAAAAGGAGAAACACATAACCTCAACGAGGCCCACTGCAACCCCAATAGAGAGAGGTTACACCCAGAACCCGAAGGAGTATAGTAACCCTGGACCTCCTGCTTGCAAGCCCAAGGAGCTAGCTACTATGCCAACCTAGATCCTGAAGATGACAACACATCTCAGAACCCACTTCCAGCCAGGCCAGCCCAAGCATCGGCAGGTCTAAAACAGGGGAACAGAAGAACCCTAACACCAGCTCAAAAACGAGCTGAAGAATGGCCACAGCCATCCCAACACAGCACAGATGTCAACCCGACTCCTTAGAAACAGACGATAAGGCCGTAGACCCAAAGGAATCTGAAAACAGGCCCACCATAGTCTTGACACGGAGCCAGCAAGACTCAAAATGGAACGTAACAACCCAGAGAAAAACACCAGTCGCTGAAAGGTTAACTCTCAGTTCCAACCTCCTGAATCCAAGAGAATCCCTAGAAAATGGACCACATCTCCATAAGAAGGAGAATAAGCCCCCACCCTAAGAAAAGGGATGGGACCAAAAAGGTAGAGCACCTGCCCACAAGACACAAAGCCACAGGCTAAAGGAGAGATCAATCTCCAAAGCAGATGAACTTGGAAGGAATCCCCCTAAGGAAATTAGCTTGCTAACACACATCCAATGTGCAATAGCTGCAGCAGAGACACTGCAAACCCATTCGCCTGCAGAGCAGTGAATTCATAAGGTTACCACAGCAAGCTGACCAAGGGAAGCTGACCATAAAGGTGTAAGTCCAGCCCAATGAGCATCAGCACACTGACAACCTGGCCAACCGTGACCAGGTCAATTAGTCCAAGTAAAAGGACATAGCCCAAGTTCCCAGGAACTGGGGAACTCCAAACCAGCCCTAGAGCCAAAAAGTCTGGCAACAACTCCACAAAGGAAAACACTGAGCGAAGCCTCAGCAACCGGAAGCACCAGGGAGAAAACAGATCCGAGCCCCCAATTGTTTAAACAAACAATATCTGAGAACTTAACACCCCATCTGATATAAAAAACCAGACCACAGGGAGATATCAATGCAATATCCAGATCAACCCAGATAACGAGATAACTCGCAAGTCCCGAACCCAAGGAAGAGACCTCCCCTTGTCAAAGTCCAATGCTTCAAAGGAGCTAAGGCGTTAAAAGTCGTACAACGACACTAGAACCCATAGACTCTCGAACAGCAGAAGGACAACAAGCAAAAGGTCTCATAAAACACAGCTAGACAGTACACAGTCAATGTGTAATAGCTGCAGCTGGTCACATTCTGCAACCCATCTGCTGCAAGGCAGCTGAACTACCCAATAAACTACTAGCTGCTGAGAACTAAGTCCAGAAGGACAATTCCCAGGGCCTCAAAAGAAAAAAGGCCAACCCTCCCAACTCTGCGGCAAGAGGGTGCAAGCCCACCAACCCTCCACTACATGGGAAGGAGCTCTAGGGTCTGACAACCCCAGACACAAAAGAGAGAGACGCAGCGGAACTCCACTGACCCAGTCATCCAAATTGAAGGCTATAAGGACTGAGACAATCCTTCCTGCCTCACGGACCCACAGGTCTTCTAGAATGCTTAGTTGAACACAGAGGATAACATGAGCACTCAGTGCCTCTACCGGACCAGCCAAGCAGAGTGGCGCTACGTGTCCGAACAGCTACCAGACAGAACTGAACCCAAACAGGACCAGCCTGCAATCTGGGTCCTAACCGTCAAGCCGCATAAATCCTCCCTCAGAGGGGAAGAAGGAAAACACACAGGACATTCTATCAGATGAAAATAAAATACAAGGCAACCAGTAGGTTAACCCAAAAGAAACAGGCCAACCGCAGGACCAGCCAAACAGAGCCCTGATCTTCCAAAAAAACTGGAAAAGATCTCAATACATGGACAATCAGGAGATTACATCATCCCCACATGTCTAATGAGGTGCGCCATTCGAAGAGCGGACTGAGTATTCCCGTATCCGATAAGGATAGGGTAGTTCAATAACTGAAAAAACATGTCTGAGTAACACGCGAAGGCATGCAATTCTGTAACGAAAAGGCGCAACACTCAGGGACAGTCGCACCCACAGGGAACTGTACAGTCCAAGGTGGAATACCCAAGACAACAGGAGTAGGGAAGGGAATGCACCACTCTGTCCTCAAACTCTATTCAATTTAGGAAATAATGGTTCATCAGGCAATATGACCTCTGGAACCTCTGAATTTGTCAAACACTTCCTTTAGAAGAAGAGCAAATTCCTAAAACTAAAGTCTGGTTCCTCCGCAGATGGAGGTTGAGAGGCAACAGACTCCGACCCAGAAAGTTCATACTCTGAAGTCTCAGAAAAAACGTCATCCTCGGATAACCCTATCAGTTAAAACCAAAATCTATTTGATGTACTCTGGGAAGGAATGCAATATGTAACCCTTCGCTTGCGCTTAGCAGGGCGAGGTAAAGCATTAAGGCCGCAGAAACCGTCGTCTGAACTGCGCAGTAACTTGTGGAAAAAAAAAAAAAAAAAAAGGCCCCCTCCAGATAGAGGATCCGCAATGCTACGGCAAAACTGCATGTCTATAGAGATAACAATGTAGGGTACGCACCTCACTGGACAACAACTCTTCAGAGGTGGACGGCTCCGTGGTATCAAACATGTTTGATATTATCACATTTTCAAGGCATATGGAACATAATTGAGAGGGGGAACTAGGGCCTCCTCACTATATAAACAGGAATTACTCTTTAGGAATAGAGGGAATGCCCTCTAAAGTAACAGAATCCTCCATTGCTAGTGCAATAACCGGAGAACTAGAGAAATAAAACATCTTATTTTATTTTAAAAAACGGCACCCTTATACCCCAATGGCTGGGGCACTCACCACCTCCTATGACCCAGACAGTACAGAGATTTATGACTCTTCTCTGATAGTCCGATCAGGAAATAGATAATGAACCACATAGTACACAATGCAGTACAGTTTGAGAGAAAGTGCACCAAGCTTGTAAGCTGCATGGCTCTCAAAGTGAAAGTGAAACCTGTATATTGCATAACAGCCTATGAGCCTAACATCTCACACATAAAGCAGCATACAATCAAATAAACATATAAGATTATTATTCCCCCCTGTTCAATAATCCCCTTAAGGAGATATTAACCCTTGATTCTATAAAGATAAAAGGTGGCACACTGTGACCCTGTCTTCTGTGTTAACATTATATAATAAAAAAATGAAACAATCTTACCAGAATCTACGCCGTGAAACAGGAACACGACCCTTCAAGAGTGACAGGTTAGTAGCTTCGCTCCTGACATGGACTTGAGTGTAAAAAGCAGGCAGTGAAACTCGTCAACGCCGAGTGCTAAAGGAGCTGTTAATATGAGTCGGAATGGTGTCGCAAAGGGAAGCTCCCCCTGCCTCTCTGGACTCTAACGTTCACCCAGATCATCAAGTTGAGAAGCTTAAAGGGCTACTTAAACTCCTGTCCTATTGCGAAGAGTAGAACCCTCCATAAGAGACAAAACTAATTCTGGCACTTCTCTGCCAACCTCCTAGGACGAAAGGCAAAGAATGACTAGGGTATGAGGGCAGTGGGAGGAGTATTTAAGCTTTATGCTTACCAGATAAATTCCTTTCCTTCCTGGCAGGCAGAGTCCACGACCCTGCCCCTAATTTATTTTTTGTTGGGCGTATCCCTTCTATATTTTTTCTTCTGGCACTTTTATACCCTGATGTTTCTCCTAATTTTCCTTGTTCCCTCGGGAGAATGACTGGGGGATAGAGAAAGTGGAAGGGATATTTAAGCCTTTGGCTGGGGTGTCTTTGCCTCCTTCTGGTGGCCAGGTTCTTATTTCCCAAAAGTAATGAATGCGGCTTTGGACTCTTTCCCATTAGGAAGAAAACAGTCCAAGATCACTATCTGAAATGTTTGCATCAAACTACATGAGTGTGTGCATGAGATAGCCAGTGCCTTTAAACGTGACACTGGTGACATCAGGATGGAGCCTGAATAAGCACTGCCACACAGGATGAACCTTCAGGTTCACTTCTAGTCAAGACTAACCATACAAATGTTCTAATATCCTGGAGTCAGACTACCTTTTCCCCAGAAGTTTCCTGCCTGCTCTGTTTCTCCTTGTCTCAAGTGGTCCCAAGACTCTTGGCCTGTATTTTGCATTATGTTACATGCAATAACCCTTTTGCCTCTTTGTCTTGACCTTGTTTTAGTCACTGAATTTGGATTATTCATCAAAATTGATTTCTACAGTGAACTGTACATAATTGGAATCCCCCTTTACCTACACTTTGTCTAGACAGAAGGGTATGTAAGGCTTCTCTATTCTCTGCATCAGGTACTTAAACCAAATGTAACCAGTTACAATTATAATTCTTGTCCTTAAAATTGTTGAAAAGTTTTGTTGTAGCAAAAAGTAGTACTGTATATCGATATACCAAAACTCTGTTTTCCTTAAAGGGATATTAAACCTAATTTTTTTATTTGATGATTCAGATAGAGCATGCCATTTTAAGCAACTTTATAAATCTCTTTATTTGAAAAAGTAGGAATGTATGCATAGGAGCCAGCCCATTTTAGGTTCAGCACCCTGGCTAACACTTGTTGAATGGTGGCTACATTTGGCCACCAATAAGCAAGTGCAACCCAGGTTCTAAACCAAAAATGGGCTGGCTCCTAAGCAAGAAAAATTGATAATAAATTAGAAAGTTGATTAAAATTGCATGCCCTATCTGAATCGTGAATGTTTAATTTTGAATTTAGTGTCCCTTTAATGATGATCCTATAAAATAAAATGACAATCAATTAACAATAAAATCTTGTAAAAATATACAGTGAATAAAACTGCTACCCGCAAAAAATAAAGGATAGGGGGACTATATAAATACTACTGTGTTCAGCTTCACTAAAACAACTAATAGTACCTCTTGCCTGAAGGCAAGCAAAAGTAATTTCTAGGTCAGAAATCTTTGCTGGAGTAATCTGGCCGAAAAATCTACTTGTTTTTCACCTAAGGACATAAACATTTTATACAGCAACTACATATATCTTATAAACCGTTACCTCACATAAGAGCAACAGTCGATGTAAAGTTAAAAAATGCAATGGTTCAGGATGCAAACGATGTATGAGAGGAAACAGGAAATTTAATTGTCAACAAACGAGACCCTGATTGAAAACAATTATGTTCCAAATGGATACTTAAAAGAACAGGCTAAGTCAAATTATCATGATTTAGATAGGACATGCAATTTTAAACAACTTTTAACAATGTACTTTTATCATCAGAATTGCTTTGGTCTCTTGGTATTCTTTATTGAAAGCTAAACCTAGGTAGGCTCAAATGCTAATTTCTAAGCCCCTGAAGGCAGCCTCTTAGGAGCATTTTGACTGTTTTTTTTTTACAGCTAGACAGTGTTAGTTCATGTGTGACATATAGATAACATAGTGCTCACTCCCTTGAAGTTACCTAGTAGTCAGCACTGATTGGCTAAAATGGAAGTCTGTCAAAAAACTGAGATAAGGGGGCAGACGGCAGAGGCTTAGATACAATCGTCTGGGGTTGTAATTTTATGTAACTTAGGGGGTTTAGATTAGAGGGGGGTTAGGTGATAGGTAGAGTAGGGTTAGTTTTCATTGGGGGTTCTGGCGGTTTAGGGGTTAATAGTGTAGGGTACTTGCGGTGGGCTAGTATAATTTTAACCCCTAAACTAGCCCTCTTAAAGGGACAGTCTAGTCAAAGTTAAACTTATGATTCAGATAGGAACATGCAATTTTAAACAACTTTCCAATTCACTTTTATCATCAGAATTGCTTTGTTCTCTTGGTATTCTTGGTTGAAAGATAATCCTAGGTAGGCTCATATGCTAATTTCTAAGCCCCTGAAGACCGCCTTTTATCTCAGTGTGTTTTAAATGTTTTTTTTTTACAGCTAAACAGTGTTAGTTCATGTGTGCCATATAGATAACATAGTGCTCACTCCCTTGGAGTTACCTAGGAGTCAGCGCTGATTGGCAAAAATGCAAGTCTATCAAAAGAACTGAGATAAGGGGGCAGTCTGCAGAGGCTTAGATACAATCATCTGGGGTTGTCATGTTTCTTGTTCAGAAGAGGATTGCCTGGTATTTCGGTGCTGGACTGATCTTACTAGGCGGATTAGACTGATATGCTTCAGGAAAGTTCTGCTCTGTGAAAAGCACAACTGGGCTAAAAGAGGCTGCTCCTGGTGGTAATTTACCATATAACAAGCTACTGAGCTGTTGTTCATTCTTGGTAAAGTGCTTCTCTTTCTGTATGCATTTTTTTATGACCCTGGGGAGGTCTCTCTAAGGGTGATGGGGGAAACCAGAAGTGGACTTCTAGCCCAATGTGCTTAGAGGAATATGGCTGCACCTCACTGACGAGGCCCAATTAAGTTTGTCTGGGGTTGTCATGTTCCTTGTTCAGAAGAGGATTGCCTGGTATTTTGGCACTGGACCGATCTTACTAGGCGGGATTAGACTGATATACTTTTTGAAAAGCACAATTGGGCTAAAAGAGGCTGCTTCGGTAACCGGGCCATAGAGAAGCTACTGAGCTGTTGTTCATTCCTGGTAGAATGCTTCTCTTTCCGTATGCATTTAGATACAAGGTAATCACAGAGGTAAAAAAATATATTAATATAAGTGTGTTGGTTATGAAAAACTGGGGAATGGGTAATAAAAAGGATTAACTAACTGTTTAAACGATAACAATTCTGGAGCAGACTGTCCCTTTAACTTCTAATCAATTGAATTACTTTTATAATATTATAGGAACATCTGTTTTCTTTATACTTGGATTGGGTAAACACATTGGGGCATATGTATCAAGCTACGGATGGAGCTTGATGCCCCATGTTTCTGGCAAGCCTGCAGACTCGCCAGAAACAGCAGTTATGAAGCAGCGGTCAAAAAGACCGCTGCTCCATAACCTGTCCGCCTGCTCTGAGCAGGTGGACAAACATCGCCGCAGTTCAACCCCATCGAGTACGATCGGGTTGATTGACACCCCCCTGCTGGCGGCCTATTGGCCGCGAGTCTGCAGGGTGCGGCGTTGCACCAGCAGCTCTTGTGAGCTGCTGGTGCAATGCTGAATACGGCGAGCGTATTGCTCGCCGTATTCAGCGATGTCTGTCGGACCTGATCCGCACTGTCGGATCAGGTCCGACAGACATTGATAACTAGAGGCCAATAAATCTATACAAAACAATCTTTACTCAAGCATTTAAAAAATGTTATGAGGTTTTTCATACTATTAAATATATTCTAGATCAGTCCAAACAACAATACTAATTGATTAAAAAACAATCATGGCTGCTTAAACCGGCATGAGGGTATAAAAATTGACATGCTCTTATTCATTAGTAAAGAACCACTTGGACGTTCAGAGAATTACTGCTCCCGAGCGGAATCTGCCGCTTAGCCAGTCAGCAGGTCTACTTGCACAACTGGGTCAGCGCTGCTGATTTGGACAAGAATCTTCTGAAGCTGGGTGACCTGAAGGAGAATATTCAGAATTTCCAAGTACTGAGTACAGTGGCTGCTAAATAGCTATGTCAGTTACACCAGTCCTACTAACACAGTGGTTGCTTGTTGTCACATTAATAATGGTGGGTGAGAATACCATTTTGTGGTTGTGTTTGATCAACCTAAGTGGAAGGTGCAAAAGATCAGCACCGAGGTAAAGCCACTTATATGTTTTCTCTGCACACTTTAGCAGTGCTTGGAACATTGCCCCAATATAGTGGACAGTTTTAATCTGCAGGGGATGTCACATATAGGAAATATATTATTCCACATACTAGGATATAGTTTCTTGCTAACTATACACCTGCCCAAACATTTAGTAGCTGGGTAAAGTCTTCATTTTTATGGTGAACATAGATGACGAATAGATAGACAGAAATTTAGATTGATAGATAGATACTGTAGATGATAGATAGATTCATAGATACTGTAGATGATAGATAGAGAGATAGATACTGTAGATGATAGATATATACCATAGACATATATTGTAGATAGATAGAAAGATACTGTAGATAGATAGATAGATACTGTAGATAGATACCAATGACAGATAATGTAGATAGATACTGTAGATAGATAGATATTGTAGATGATAGATACTGTTGATGATAGATAGAGAGATAAATACTGTAGATAGATAGCTAGCTAGCATAGACGGATGTTGTATGCTGTAGATAGATAGATACCATAGACAGATACTGTAGATAGATAGATACTGCAGATAAATAGATAAGTAGGTAGATATTGTAGACAGATAGATGCTGTAACTAGATAGATAGGTAGATAGATACTGTAGGTAGACAGATAGATAGAGATACAGTAGACAGATATTGTAGATAGATAGATAGATAGATAGATGATAGACACCATAAAATATTTATTTGAAAAGGTAGAGCTTTGTATATAAACAATAAAATAATATTTATTTTAAAGGTAGAGCTCTGTATATAACCTCTTGAATAATTTAGATTAAATAATAAAAATATTAACCATTACAAAAGCTAAATAATTAAAATAAATAACTTGCAGATCTCTATAAAACACAGACAGTTCAGCTAGCCATAAAGAAGGGATATGATACAAAAATAAATTGTTTCAGATTGTGCTAAACACGAAAATGGAAAAATAGATAAAGTACTATCCACGGTTACTGGAAAGGTACACGCAGCTGAGATGAGATTGAGATGAAGATTTGCAAAATCCATAAATCAAAGCTCATATTTAAAAGAAATTATCCTAAAATAGTTTTATAGCAATATCTATGGTCATTTTACCTTCCTGTTATAAGACCCCTCCCGCTCATAACTTAATAATCTAAAATGTGAAACAATTCATAAGCACATGAACCCATCTATCAATTTGCCTGGGTATTGGTAAAAATGTTATAATACATTTTGGGCTTTTAAAATGTTTTTATTTATAGAAAATGTTCATTATCCTTCAGAGAAAGTGTTTAATATTTATGATTTTCTACTTTCATGGATATTATGAAATCATTTTTTTGAACTAGTATAATTTTTTATAAATGTCTAATTTCATAGCAGTTGCTATAATTAGAATCAACCCACTAATGAGATAATGACCGACAATCCATCAGAACCGTTTCTAAATATAAAATGCTTTAATGATCTGTAACTGGATATATTTGAAAAGCCTTTGAAGTAATAAGTGCTTATATGAAATGAAACCTTTAGACAAAAAAAGCATTCAATTCACATTCATTTTAAGTGCTATTAAAGAAGATGGAACTCCAAATATTTCTACATGGAAACATAAACTGAAGGCATTTAAAGGGACATTAAACACTTTGAGATCATAATATAAAATGATAAATCATATATATATAAAACCAACTCTGCAATATACTTTCATTATTTATTTTGTTCTCTTTTCCTGTAATTCCATTTTGAATTTGTGATCTTATTAATTCCTGTTAGAAGTGAAAGTGTAGAAAACTGTTATATTCGATTTCACACAGCCATTGGCTGCACACTCTAGTGACTTATTTATAACTATCTATAATTGGCCTCAGCAGAGAAGGTAACCTAAGTTACAACATGGCAGCTCCCATTGTTTTATAGACATTACAATTTTACACAAATTTTGTCATTATTTAAAAAAAATAAAAAATATATCTACATGTTAGTCTCAGTCTAATTTTTCCTTTGAATGCATCATTCTATCTAGCATTTATTTAGTGTTTAATGACCCACGCTTCCATAGCCTTGAAAGAGCCGACATACAGGGTACAGCAGCACTCACAACGTTGGTTAAAAGGATATGAAGCCCAAATTTTTTCTTTCATGATTCAGATAGAGCACATAATTTTAAGCAACTTTCCAATTATCTATTATACATTTTCTTCATTCTCTTGGTTTCTTTATTAGAAAAAGCAGAAATGTACGATTAGGAGCCGGCCCATTTTTGATTCAGCACCTGGGTAGCGCTTGCTTATTGGTGGCTACAAAAATTAATAATAGGAGTAAATTAGAAAGTTGCTTAAAATTATGTGCTCTATCTGAATCACGAAAGAAAAAAATAGGGTTTCATATCCCTTTAAATAAGTTTTAAAGTCAAGTGAACAATAATGATTAAAAGCCGGAATACTAAAATGTATAAATAAACCATGGATAATCTGCAAATTCATCTACCCCAGATAGTGAACAGTTTGACCTGCAACACCCAAGTTGAAACACACAGCCGTTACTAAAATCTAAGGCTTCTGGTTTAGTGTGCTTACACAATGTTTATATGACAATACTGAATCATACAGACTCACAGTATGGCCATAACATTCATTCACAGATGCTATACCACGGTTTATGATAATTTAATATAGGCTCATTATAAGTTAGCTCTTTCACTATATGGTGAAGCAATCCCTCAAAAATACACACTCCTGATCTATCAAGATGTATCTTCCAGTCTATATTTAGCATATTGGTTTCTCAAACAATTATAACCTTGCTCTTCCCTGACATTTTAGTTATTTATTCTTCTAGTAAACTGTCTTATCCTTTACCCTGTCCTGAAGACTTATATACATATATCCCTTAACCAAAAAAACAAAAACACTGAGGATTGCCAGATACCATACAGAGACACCCAGCAAATAACGGGGGGGGGGGGAGTTATTTAGTGTTAGGGGAAAAAACAAACAAAAACAAAACAAAGAGAGAGAGAGAGAGACAACAATAAAGAAACACATACAGAGAAACCATTTCTAACACCACTATTTATTTCAAGAAACTGTCTTTTATATTATACTTATTAACCCCTTAATGACCACAGCACTTTTCCATTTTCTGTCCGTTTGGGGCCAAGGCTATTTTTACATTTTTGCGGTGTTTGTGTTTAGCTGTAATTTTCCTCTTACTCATTTACTGTACCCACACATATTATATACCGTTTTTCTCGCCATTAAATGGACTTTCTAGAGATACCATTATTTTCATCATATCTTATAATTTACTATAAAAAAATTATAAAATATGAGAAAAAAATGGAAAAAACACACTTTTTCTAACTTTGACCCCCAAAATCTGTTACACATCTACAACCACCAAAAAACACCCATGCTAAATAGTTTTTAAATTTTGTCCTGAGTTTAGAAATACCCAATGTTTACATGTTCTTTGCTTTTTTTTGCAAGTTATAGGGCCATAAATACAAGTAGCACTTTGCTATTTCCAAACCATTTTTTTTTCAAAATTAGCGCTAGTTACATTAGAACACTGATATCTTTCAGGAATCTCTGAATATCCATTGACATATATATATATTTTTTAGTAGACATCCCAAAGTATTGATCTAGGCCAATTTTGGTATATTTCATGCCACCATTTCACCGCCAAATGCGATCAAATACAAAAAATAGGTAACTTTTTCACAATTTTTTTCACAAACTTTCGGTTTCTCACTGAAATTATTTACAAACAGCTTGTCCAATTATGGCATAAATGGTTGTAAATTTTTCTCTGGGATCCCCTTTGTTCAGAAATAGCAGAAATATATGGCTTTGGCGTTGCTTTTTGGTAATTAGAAGGCCACTAAATGCCACTGTGCACCACACATGTATTATGCCCAGCAGTGAATGGGTTAATTAGGGAGCATGTAGGGAGTTTTTTGGGGTAATTTTAGCTGTAGTGTAGTAGACAACCCCAAGTATTGATCTAGGCCCATTTTGGTATATTTCATGCCACCATTTCACCGCCAAATGCGATCAAATTAAAAGAAAACGTAAAATTTTTCACAATTTTAGGATTCTCACTGAAATCATTTACAAACAGCTTGTGCAATTATGGCACAAATGGTTGTAAATGCTTCTCTGGGATCCTCTTTGTTCAGAAATAGCAGACATATATGGCTTTGGTGTTGCTTTTGGGTACTTAGAAGGCCGCTAAATGCAGCTGCGCATCACACGTGTATTATGGCTAGCAGTGAAGGGGCTAATTAGGTAGCTTGTAGGGTTAATTTTAGCTTTAGTGTAGAGCTCAGCCTCCCACCTGAAACATCAGACCCCCTGATCCCTCCCAAACAGCTCTCTTCCCTCCCCCACCCCACAATTGTCCCCGCCATCTTAAGTACTGGCAGCAACTCTGCCAGTACTAAAATAAAAGGTATATTTAGGCTTTTTTTTTTTAAGCATATTTACATATGCTGCTGTGTAGGACCCCCCCCCTTTAGCCCCCAACCTGACTGATCCCCCACCAAACAGCTCTCTAACCCTCCCCCTCTGCCTTAATAGGCGCCATCTTGGGTACTGGCAGCTGTCTGCCAGTAAAATACCCCTTTCTCCCACTTATAAAACCAAAACTTTTCTGCAGTGTAGCGGTTCCCACCCGCTCCCGCTCCGTGCACGCCCGCCGCCCACCGTGCATGCGCGCCCCCATCGGCCCCACCCCCGATCACGCCCCCTCTACATTACCCGGCCCATCGATGGCTGCCCACCCGCCTCCCAAGTCGGCTCCCACCCACCAACGATACCGGCCATCGATGTCCGGTGCAGAGAAGGCCAAGGGGTGTTATTGCAGGATCCAGACGCTTTAAACCCCTAATGTCGTACAGGGTACGTCGCTGGTCTTTTAAGACCAGGTTGTGTGCGACATACCATGTACGACTTATGTCGTTAAGGGGTTAATAATATGTCATACATAGGCTTCTGGTGCTGTGTATTAACTCCAACATTTTAAAGTCAACATGCAACTCCAACATTTTAACAAAATATTTTGTGGCAGATTACAAGTGGCGCGCTATTTAGCATCTTCGCTTGCACGCAAACACGGGCAGAAGTAAACTATGAACGCGCAAAAGAAAGCCGACACACTCATTTGAGGACTTTGGATATTATGACTATGCTAACTGTTTCTCCCGCATAGACTTCAATAGAGAGAGCAAACTGAAAAACCCTTATAACTCACACGCTAACCTTACACTGCGTTAGACCAACTGCGCTAACCCGAAGGTAGTAATGAATATTTTACATTCCAATTTTCTTTGCATTGAAGAATATGTTCTATTTATTTTTAAATATATATTTCTATATATAGCTGATGTTTTTTTTGTAAAATATATATGTAAAATATATATCTATACCTATAATATATATATATATATATATATATATAGTCCAAATAATGAATCTGCCCTCTAGCATACAACCACCTGAAAGTTCAACTTGCAATCATATATTCAAAACAGACAGCAACATCCCAGGAATGTTATCAAATAAATTTGACACAGATTTGACAAAATTCCTGGGATCTCGCTGTCTTTTTAAAAATATTTATATATATATAACGGTTGGGTCTGAGGAAGGGGTCTGTGTACCCCGAAACGTCACCATTGAATAAATAATTTATTATTTGAACTGAATCCAGCGAGTGCAGTCCTTACTTTTGGATACTTATATATATATATATATATATATATATATATATGTGAATACCTATTTGAGAATACATTTTCCCCTAAGTGAAGAACATTGGAATGTGAAATATTTACGATACATACACAGTAAAACACATTATTAAATATTAAAGTTGAATAAAAAATATTATTTTGTGTTTTCAAGTATTTGAGTAGAAGGGACTCCAAAGTATATATATATATATATATATATATATATATATATATATATATATATATATATATATATATATATATATATATATACATATACTGTATATATATATAACCAAGTTATAACACAAGCACTCACTGGACTTGATACAGGTAAAATAAAAAGTGTTTTATTCCATATAAACAAGTGATGTTTCGGGGTGATCAGACCAACCATGATGAAGGGGTGAACACCCTGAAACGTCACTTGTTTATATGGAATAAAACACTTTATTTTACCTGTATCAAGTCCAGTGACTGCTTGTGTTATAACTTGGATATCTGAACTTTCTATAGCACCCTGGCAAAATTGAAATTTACTGTTCGTGGGAGTGCACTTATTTCAGTGGATTACATATATATATATATATATATATATATATATATATATATAATATATATATATGTGTGTATGTATGTGTATACATATATACATACATACATAAATAAACACATACACATATTTAGACATGTATATGTAAGTATATATACATTATAGCCCTTTTCATCTAAATACCTTGTCATATACCATATACCTGTTAACCATATAACCTTTTTATTTTTAATATTTATATGAATATTTTTTATTAGATAGTGTATATATGAGTGTAACACTTTATTTCAATGTAATTTATGTTGTGTTTGGTGCAACTTTTTATTTAGCCCTAACCCTTCAAGCGAGGACTTCAGTTGTGCTAACCCGGCGAAAACAATTATCCTCTGTATGCCAACAAATAAACAAATTAATAAAATGGTAACAGGCAATTAAAAGGCTATTTAAGATTTTATTGCTGAGTAACCTGTAAAAAACAAAAAAACTAAGTAAAACTTATAAAACACACTGTTTAAGCCTGGTCACTGCTAGATAGGATGCACATCTGCTACATAATGTATGGCCGCACTCTTTGTTTTCATCAGAAACTGTATGATATATTATTACAAACTGTATTATGGCTCACAGCACGGTATTTACAGCTCACATAAGCAGTGTACATAGGTGAGAGGAGCGTTGCAGTACTTCTATAATTGTGTATGGAGTAAGTTTGCTGAAAATAAACTGAGCAACCATTCCATGGACTTCCCTTTTATTCTCTGCAGACGTAAAAGATGACCCGCCCCCCCAGACCATAGACCTGTAAACTGTTACAGGTCTCTGAAAAGGGAGGGAAATACAACCAAATATCCTACTTTTGTGCTGTAAAGCATGGGGTCCCTGTTCTCCAGTTGCCCTTGATAAAAGGGGCATGGATGCTACTGCAGGAAACCATTGAAAAACAGAGTTCTACGGATTTTTCCGGGTAGCCAGCTGAAAAAAACTAACTTATGTCAAATATTGGATATCTGGCAACTCTTCCAGTTACTTTCTATATGGGGACAAAACTAGACCTCACTGAGCACGACGACATAGGCTGTGGAGCGGCCCCCTATTTATTATTTATTTTTAGAAATCAATGATCTCTGGTAGTGCAGTAGGGATGAAACGTGGACGGACTGTTATCCAACGGATATTTGTGCGACGGATATTAATTCGACAGAAAATTGTCCGTCGGAAAACAGTCTGGCCGTGGCCAAATGTGTCCGATTCTACTCAAGCTCCACTCCGCATGGAACCATCACAGCCTTACTCTAATGTCATGACATATAGTGAATCTTTATTAAAATATTACAAAAAGCACAAACATAAAACAATTAAATTAGCTTATATTTTACTTTTATAATAACTTACATACACCTAGATTGCGAGTTTTGCAGGGTGCGAAAATAACGCCCCAAAAATTTCGTTATTGCACTCTCCATAGCGCTGCCACTACAAGTTACTGAAAGGCCTCCTTGTTCTGTGCGTTAAGCTCCATACCACACAAAAGCCAAGGGCTGAGTTTACGTGCTCGTGCACGCTTTCCCCATACATAACAATGAAAACGAACACCTGCGATCGCGTAATGGAGATCGCCGTAATGCAACCCCATTGATGTCTATGGGGAAAAATAAAGTTACGTTTAAATCTAACGTAAACCCCAATTCTAAACGCCCCTAATCCCCCCCCCCCCAACATCGCTGATAGTAAATAAAATTATTAACCCTTAATCCGCCGCTCCCCGGCATCACCGATGCTAAATAAAGTTATTAACCCCTAATCTGCCGCCTCTGACATAACCGACACTATGTAAATAAATCAACCCCTAAACCGCCGCCCCCACATCGTAACTAAATAACTAAATCTATTAACCCCTAAACTGCCGGCCCCCCACATCGCAAAACACTAAATTAACATTAAATTAAACATTTAAATTACAATATAACTATCGTTAAATAAATATAAACTTACCTGTGAAATAAAAAAAAAAACTATAATTAAACTATAAATTAAACTAACATTACTATTTTAACTAAATAAAATAAACGAAAAATAAAAAAACCTAACATTACAAATTTAAAAAAACCTAACACTACGAAAAAATAAAAAAATTTAAGATTACAAAACAAACACTAAAATTACAGGAAATAAAAAAACTCTAAGATTACAAAAAAACATAATTTATGCTTACCAGATAAATCCCTTTCCTTCCTGGCAGGGAGAGTCCACGACTTCATTCCTTACTGTTGGGAAATACAACACCTGGCCACCAGGAGGAGGCAAAGAGATAACCCAGCCAAAGGCTTAAATATCCCTCCCACTTTCCCTATCCCCCAGTCATTCTGCCGAGGGAACAAGGAAAATTAGGAGAAACATCAGGGTATAAAGGTGCCAGAAGAAATAATATAGAAGGGATCCGCCCAACAAAAAATAAATTACGGGCACTGTCGTGGACTCTGCCTGCCAGGAAGGAAAGGAATTTATCTGGTAAGCATAAATTATGTTTTCCTTCCATAAGGCAGGGAGAGCCTACGACTTGATTCCTTACTGTTAGGAAAACTGTACCCAAGCTCCAGAGGACACTGAATGAATAACTGGAGGGAACAAAAAAAGAGGCAGACCCTATTCTGAGGGCACCACAGCCTGCAAAACGTTTCTCCCGAAAGCTGCATCAGCCGAAGCAAACACATCAAACTTGTAAAATGTAGAAAAAGTGTGTAAGGAGGAACAGGTAGGCGCCTTACAAATCTGATCCATAGAGGCTTCGTTCTTAAAAGACCAGGAGGAAGCCACTGCTCTAGTGGAATGAGCCATTATCCTCTCAGGAGGCTGTCGCCCCGCTGTCTCATAAGCTAAGCGGATAACACTCCTCAACCAGAAAGATAGGGAAGGCGTAGTGGGCTTCTGCCCCTTACGCTTCCCTGTATAGATGACAAATAAAGAGGAAGATTGTCTGAATTCCTTAGTAGCCTGAAGATAGAACTTCAAGGCATGAACCACATCTAGATTGTGAAGCAAGCGTTTCTTCGCTGAAGAAGGATTAGGACACAAGGAAGGAACAACAATTTCTTGATAAATGTTACGATCCGAAACCACCTTAGGGAGGAACCCTAATCTAGTAGGTAAAACTGCCTTATCAGCATGGAAAACAAGATACGGGAAGTCACATTTCAAAGCAGAAATCTCAGAAACTCTGCGCGCAGAGGCAATCTCCAGCAAAAAAAGAACCTTCCAAGATAACAATTTAATGTCAACAGTATGCATAGGCTCGAACGGAGCCTGCTGCAGAACACTAAGAACAAGATTTAGGCTCTAAACACAGGTCTGATCCTGGTCAGAGCCTTAACAAAGGACCGCACATTCGGAAGCTCAGCCAATCTCTTGTGCAGTAACACCAACAGGGCCGATATCTGTCCCTTCAGGGAACTAGCAAATAGACCCTTCTCCAGTCCATCCTGGAGAAAAGATAAAATTCTGGCAACCTTAACTTTATGCCAGGAAAATCCATGCTCTTCACACCAGTACAAGTAAGTCCTCCACACTTTATGGTAGATACGACAAGTAACTGGCTTATGAGCTTGAACCAGAGTGTCAATAACACTCTCATTGAACCCTCTCTTGGCTAAGACTAAGCGTTCATTCACCCCGCGGTCAGCCTCCGAGAATCTAGATTTTGATGGTACGAAGGGACCCTGTATCAGCAGATCTCTGCGACAAGGTAACCTCCACTAAGGCGATGAGGACATTCCCCACAGATCCGCAAACCACGTCCTTCACGGTCACGATGGAACAATCAGAATCACTGATGCTTGCTCCTGCTTGATGCTAGCCACCACACGAGGGAGAAGCAGTAATGGAGGAAAAAGATATATGAGTCTGAATCTCCATGGTGCTAATAGGGCATCTATCAATTTCGCCTGAGGATCCCTCGACCTCGATCCGTACCTGGGTATTTAGGCAGGATGCCATGAGACCTATATCCGGCGCCCCCCACTCGCTGCATATCTCTGCAAACACCTCGGGGTGGAGAGACCATTCCCCTGGGTGATGGATTGCTTGCTGAGGAAGTCGGCTTCCCAGTTGTCCACACCCGAAATGTGGATAGCTGACAGCGTACATCTGTGATTCTCCGCCCACTCTAGTATCTGAGATACTTCTCTCATCGCCAAGGAACTTCTCGTTTCTCCCGATGGTTGATGTAGGAAACCAAGGTTACATCTGTTGAGACAGATCTGAATGGTCGCCGTTCCATTGTCTCAGCATGCATACTTGTAAGGGTCTGAGATGGAATCTGGCAAAAGGAATGATGTTTATACAGGACACCAGGAGTCCGATCACCTCCATACACTGAGCCACTGAGGGTCTCAAGGAGGCCAGGAGGGCAAGACATGCAGTAGTTAGCTTGCAACGTCTCTGATCTGTGAGGAATAGTCTCATGGATATGGAGTCTATTATTGTCCCCAGGAAATTCACCCTTGTACTTGGAGTAAGAGAACTCTTTTCCAAGTTTATCTTCCATCCATGTGATTGAAGAAGACTGAGAAGGGACTAGGAATGTTCTTCCGCTAGATGAAAAGATGGTGCCTGCACCAAGATATCATCCAGGTAAGGCACTACTGCAATACCTCATGTTCTGGCAACGACTAGAAGAGCCCCCAAAACCTTCGAAAATATATTTGGAGCAATAGCTAGGCCAAACAGAAGAGCTATGAACTGGGAGTGCTGGTTCAGAAAGGAAAAACTCAGGAACTGAAAATGTTCCCTGTGTATCGGAACGTGAAGGTATGAATAAGAGGGAACACTCAGAAACTTGTTTAGGCAATTTAAGTCCAGAATTAGACGAAAGGTTCCCTCCTTCTTTGGAACCACGGAAAGGTTTGAATAAAACCCCAAACCTCTTTCTGCTGAAGGTACTGGGACAATTATTCCTAGAGAGGAGAGATCCCGTACGCAACCTAAGAAGGCAGCCCTCTTTTCTGGTCTTGTAGGCAGACTGGAGAGTAGGAATCTGCCCCTGGGCAGATAAGACTTGAATCCTATCCTGTATCCTTAAGATACAACCTCCAGGACCCAAGGACACCCTGGAACCAAGCATCTGGAAAAAAAAAAGACAGTCTGCCCCTTACTCGATTCAATCCTGGATCGGGGGCTGCCCCTTCATACCGATTTGTTCTTGGAAGGCTTTTTAGTCTGTTTGAACTTATTCCAGTACTGAGCCGGCTACCAAGTACTCTTGGGCTGCTCGGACTTGGATTGCTTTCTTTGTGATTTGTCAGAATGACAGGAACGAAAATTAGACAATTGCCATCCCTTAGGCCTATTTTTCTTATCCTGCACTAGGAAGGCACCTTTCCCTCCGGTTACCGTAGAAATAATGGAGTCCTGTCCTGGACCGAATAAAACCTTCCCCTTGAAAAGAAGAGAAAGGACTCTTTAGAAGTCATATCCGCAGACCAAGACTTCAACCAGAGAGTCCGGTGGGGTAGGACCGCAAAGCCAGAAGCCTTTGCATTTAGGCAAATAATCTGCATATTCGCGTCACAGATGAAGGAGTTAGCAATTCTCAGAGCCTTTATTCTCTCCTGAATATCCTCGAGGGGAGTTTACACCTCAAAGAGCTCTGACAGAGTGTTGCACCAGTAGGTAGCTGCTCCAGCAACCGCGGCTACAGCAGCCGCCTGCTGAAATAAAACCCCCTTATGTTGAAACATCTTCCTCAGAAAGGTTTCAATTTTCTTATCCATAGGATCTCTAAAAGAAGAACTATTCTCCAGAGGGATAGTAGCACGCTTAGCCAGCGTAGAAATAGCGCCATCCACCTTAGGGATGGAGCCCCACAAATCTAATTGAGAGTCAGGGTCCCGGGAATATTTTTTTAAAAGAAGACGAGGATGAAAAAGAAGTTCCTATTCTTTGCCATTGGTTACTAATAATGTTTGGCATCTTAACTGGCACAGGAAAAGTCAGAGGGACCTTCCTGTCTTCATAAACCCTGTCTAATTTAGGGATCTTAGGTTCCTTAGGGAGTGTACCCTTTGGAACCTCTAGCTAAGACAGAACCTCCTTTAATAAAAAATGCAGATGCTCCTCCGCTGAAGGAGGTTTAGAAACTGAAGTATCCGACTCAGAAAGTTCACCCTCTGAAGCTACAGAGGTTAACTCATCCTTAGATAGCTGGGACATAGTAGCTAAATCCGACAAATATTTAGATGACTCTAGGTCAGAAGAACTATGTTTAACCTTTCTCTTACGTTTGCTAGAGCGAGATAAGGCACTCAGGGCCGCAGACACTGCCGATTGTAACTGCGCGGTGAAGTCCCCTTCAGATGGAGGATTAGTTGAGCCGTGTGGGACTGCATGTGGAACGGGTAGTGTAGGAAGGGTAGTAATCTCTTGGGACACAGATTCCTGAGAGGTAGACGGCTCAGAGGGGCTAATAACGCTATGGATATTAGCAGGCTTGTCTCCCTTCTTAGACTTTAGAACAGTGCTTAGGCAAATGGAACAAAATTGAGCAGGCGGGGAAACCACGGCCTTCTCACAATATAAACAGGAATTATTAATCAGTACAGAAGGAGCGGAACCTTCTAATGTAGTATCAGAGTCCTCCATAGCTAAGATATATTCACAGAAGGACAGACAAAAAGTAAACACTTTTATTAAAAAAACAGCACCTTTATAATCCCAATGGCTGGGGCACTCACCACCTCCTAGACCCAGACAGCAAACAGTGAAAACGCTCTTCTTAGGAGTGATGTCCGCAGCAGGATCATAGGAAAATGAAAAAAAAAAAATGCACCTGGTCACGTGGTGAGTAGGACAGGACTTCCCCTGCTATGGAAAAGGCACTAAGCTATTATTGGTTGGAGAATCTATTCTTGGTTGGAGACTCTATTCTCGGTTGGAGGCTCTATTCTCAACACCTCACCCCAGGTCCGCTGTCTTGGGGTCACACTAGACTCAGAACTCACATTCAACCCACATATACAAGCACTTACCAAATCCTGCCGTTCACACCTACGCAATATTTCCAGAATTTGTCCCTTCCCTACTCAAAAAAACTACAAAAATACTTATTCATTCCCTCATTTTTTCATGCATTGATTACTGCAATCTACTCCTAAATGGACTTCCAAAACATTGCCTCTCCTCCCTCAAATCTATTATAAATGCCTCTGCTACACTCATCCACCTAAGTCGCCAAACTACATCAGCTGCTCCGCTCTGCCAGTCTCTACACTTGCTCCCCTTACACTCCAGAATACAATTTCAAGTATTAACCCTAACTTACAAAGCACTTAACAGTCTAACTCCCAACTATATTTCTTCTCTCATAGTGAAATATTCCCCATCCCGTCCTCTATGATCAACCTTTGACCTACGTCTCTCCACTCCTGTTATCTCTACGTCCCACTCCCGCCTCCAAGACTTGGCACGTGCTGCTCCTGTCCTCTGGAACTCTCTACCACTTTCTATAAGACTGTCTCCAACCTTGTATAGCTTCAGACGGTCCTTGAAAACCCACCTATTCAGAGAGGCTTATCATCTCTCCTCCATCCCTCATCCAAACCAAACTAATACATGAACTGCCTGACTCACTTCTGCAACTACAAACAATGTGATAGGCTACCCCAACCTTATGTCTCTGTACCCTAAACCTATAGACTGTGAGCTCTCCGGAGCAGGGCCCTCTTCCTCCTGTACTAGATTTGTTTAGTTTTGTATTTTATCACAAATCCTTGTCATTGTATACCCCTATCATTGTACCCAGTGCTACAGAATTTGGCGGCGCTATACAAATAAATTATAATAAAATAATAATAATAATATTATAAGCTGCGCAACACTCAAAACCAAAAGTGAAACCTGTTTGTTCCAAGCCAAAAGCACACAGTCTATGAGCCCAAAAACTCTCACATTAAAGCAGTTATAAATAACCCCTAGCTGTTCAAATAATCTCCCTGAAGGAGATAGTAACCCTTGATCCTATCGAGGCATAAAGGAGTCACGCTGTGACCCTGTATTAAAGGTGTATATATAAAACGGTCTTTACCCTCCAGGATCCATGCTGTGGAATAGGCACAGCCTCTCAAGTGTGACAGTCTTGCAGCGACGCTTCTGACATGGACTTGAGTGTGTAACAGCAAGCAGTGAAACTCGTCAATACTGAATGCTTAGGAGTTGTTAGGGGACAGTCTGGATGGGTTTGCAGAAAAACTTTCCCTGCATCTCCAGACTAACTTTCATCAATACTCTCACTGAGAGGCTGACATGATTACTTAAAACTCCATTCCTTTCTTGAAGGGAACATACCCATTACAGGACTATCTGTTGTATTTCCCAACAGTAAGGAATGACGTTGTGGACTCTTCCTGCCTTATGGAAGGAAATAATAAACGAAAAGATAAAAAATAAACATTTTTTACCTAATCTTATAGCCCTATAAAAATAAAAAAGCCCCACCCCCCCCAAAATAAAAACACCCCCTAACCTACAATAAGCTACAAATTGCTCTTAAAGGGGCCTTTTGTAGGGCATTGCCCTAAGTTAAACAGCTCTTTTACCTAGAAAAAAAAATACAAAGTCCCCCCAACAGTAAAACCCACCACCCAACCAACCCCCCAAAATAAAAAAACGTAAGTCTAAAAAAACCTAAGCTACCCATTGCCCCTAAATGGGGATTGACCTTAAAAGGGCATTCAGCTATTTTACGGTGCCCATCCCTAATCTAAAAAAAAAGCCCACCCAAAAAAAACTACAAAAAACAAACACCTAACACTAACCACATAAAATCAACTCACGGTTCCTGATGTCTGGACATCCATCTCCATCCAGGCGGTGAGAAGTCTTCATCCAGACGGTGACACCTTCATCCATCTTCATCCTGGCTGTGCGGAGCGGAGCTATCCTGGACGGTAATGACATCCTGTGCGGAGCGTACTCTTCATACGATCACCGCCGTACACTGAAGTTGAATGCAAGGTACCCGTTTCAAAATGAACCGGTATTACAATCAACACTTATCAGTAGCTAAACGCCACAATATTTTAAAGTTAACGGCTTATTAGGTAACCAAAGTATTGTAACAGTATTTTGATACAACATATCCTTTAGTGTTGACAAACCAGCGCTACAACTTGTAATCACTAGCACCGGAGCGGTTAAGAACAGTAATATCAATAGCTCAATACTTATACAAAATATACCAACAGAATTTGTCATATGAAATTGCTGCTACACTCATTATTACCTTGAGTGTCGTCAAGGATAAGACCATATTAGAGCATGTTACAAGACATTAGAGTGTGTTACAAGCTAGGATCAGTCACTAGTAACAATGCAATACAAGTACTAATCCATAACATCACTCTTGGTTACTAAAACACTACATGCACCTAGTAGTTTCGTAACCAGCAGAGCTCAATACTCATATTATTAAAATATGTAACAAGAGATTAAAGTGTGTCACAAGCTATGATTAGTCACTAGTAACAGTGCAATTTAAGTACTAATCTATAACAACGCTCACAGTTACTAGTAAACTACGAGCACCTATTATTTTCGCTAACCAGCAGAGGTAACACATGCTGTTAATCAGAATTATTAAGAAGCCCGTAGCCAAGCATCTAACCTTAATGCGCAATACCGATACAAAGGTTCTACAAATAATAAGGTTTAAATACTAGTCACACTAACATTTATTTCTGGTGACTATCATATAAACGTTGAAGTTAGTGTTACAATGTCTCTCATATTTTCTCAACGGTGTGTTATTAGTTAACCTTTGTTACTGTGTGTGTAACACAAATATAAGGTCCTCTACACATAAGAGGTTACCTTAACGGCTAGATAACGAGTTTTGCGTTATGAGGGGTGCGGTGCTAACTTGCACGTTATTGTCACCGCTCACTTTCCTACAGCGCTGGTATTACAGGTTTTCTTCAACCCGGCGTTATCAGGCAAGAAGTGAGCGTAGAGCAAAATTGAGCTCCATACCGCACTCCAATACCAGTGCTGCTGAAAGCTGCGGTGAGCCGGTTTTACGTGCTCGTGCACGATTTCCCCATAGACATCAATGGGGAGAGCCGGCTGAAAAAAAGTCTAACACCTTCAAAAAAGCAGCGTAAAGCTCCGTAATGCAGCCCCATTGATTCCTATGGGGAAACAAAATTTATGTTTACATCTAACACCCTAACATGAACCCCGAGTCTAAACACCCCTAATCGTACACTTATTAACCCCTAATCTGCCGCCCGACACCTACATTATACTTATTAACCCCTAATCTGCCGCCCCCGACATCGCCGACACCTACATTATACTTATTAACCCCTAATCTGCTGGACCCAACATCGTCGACACCTACATTATATTTATTAACCCCTAATCTCCCGCCCCCAATGTCGCCGCAACCTACCTACACTTATTAACCCCTAATCTGCCGCCCCCAACGTCGCCGCCACTATAACATATTAACCCCTAAACTCCCGCACCGCAAACGCTAGTTAAATATTATTAACCCCTAATCTGCCGCCCCTAACATCGCCGCCACCTACCTACATTTATTAACCCCTAATCTGCTGCCCCCAACTTCGCCGCCACTATACTAAATTTATTAACCCCTAAACCTAAGTCTAACCCTAACCCTAACACCCCCTAATTTAAATATAATTAAAATAAATCTAAATAAAAATTACTATCATTACCTAAATAATTAATATTTAAAACTAAATACTTACCTGTAAAATAAACCCTAAGCTAGCTACAATATAACTAATAGTTACATTGTATCTAGCTTAGGGTTTATTTTTTATTTTACAGGCAAGTTTGTATTTATTTTAACTAGGTAGACTAGTTAGTAAATAGTTATTAACTATTTACTAGCTACCTAGCTAAAATAAAACCTAACCTGAGTTACACTAACATCTAACCTTACACTACAATTAAATAAATTACCTAAATTAAATACAATTACCTAAATTACAAAAACAAACAAACACTAAATTACACAAAATAAAAAAAGAAATGATCAGATATTTAAACTAATTACACCTAATCTAATAGCCCTATCAAAACAAAAAAGCCCCCCAAAATAAAAAAAACACCTAGCCTAAACTAAACTACCAATCGCCCTTAAAAGAGCCTTTTGCGGGGCATTGCCTCAAAGAAATCAGCTCTTTTACCTGTAAAAAAATGCAAACACCCCCTCAACAGTAAAACCCACCACCCACACAACCAACCCCCTAAATAAAATCCTAACTAAAAAAACCTAAGCTCCCCATTGACCTGAAAAAGGCATTTGTATGGACATTGCCCTTAAAAGGGCATTTAGATCTTTTTCAATTGCCCAAACCCTAAGCTAAAAATAAAACCCACCCAATAAACCCTTAAAAAAGCCTAACACTAACCCCCGAAGATCCACTTACAGTTTTGAAGACCGGACATCCATCCTCAACGAAGCCGGGAGAAGTCTTCATCCAAGCGGCAAGAAGTCCTCAACGAAGCCGGGAGAAGTCTTCATCCAGACAGGCAGAAGTCTTCATCCAGACGGCATCTTCTATCTTCATCCTTCCGACGCGGAGCGGCTCCATCTTCAAGACATCCGGCGCGGAGCATCCTATTCAATCAAAGTCTTCTTCCCGAATGAAGGTTCCTTTAAGTGACGTCATCCAAGATGGCGTCCCTTGAATTTCGATTGGCTGATAGAATTCTATCATCCAATCGGAATTAAAAGTGAAAAAAATCCTATTGGCTGATGCAATTAGCCAATAGGACTTGAGCTTCAATCCTATTGGATGATCCAATCAGCCAATAGGATTGAGCTTGCATTCTATTGGCTGATTGGGCGGCGGATTAGGGGTTAATAGGTTTATTTAATAGTTGTGATGTGGGTGGGCGGCAGATTAGGGGTTAATAAGTTTCTTTAGCGTCGGCAAGGTCAGGGGGCGGCGGATTAAAGGTTAATAGGTTTATTTAATAGTTGCAAAGTGGGTGGGCGGCAGATTAGGGGTTAATAAATTTAGTATAGTGTTTGTGATGCGGGAGTGGCTGCATTTTAGGGGTTAATAGATAGTTTATGGATGTTAGTGTACTTTGTAACATTCTAGTTTTGAGTTTTGTGAAACATTTTTGTTTTGCAAAATCCATAACTACTGGTCTCAGATGGCGGAATGGATCGTGTCGGTAAAGGCTGTAACAAAAGCATTTTAGATGGACCGCACAACCTGTAATACGGCGCTATGGAAAATCCCACACTCAAACGTAATTTTTTTGAGTGTGGAATGGACATTGCGTTAAAGGCTAAAATGCCTGCGGTATAGCTATACCGCTGCGACTCGTAATATGCGTTCCCGACCATTCCACGCGCAATGGCCAATTTTTCAGCGGCATAGCCGTAGATGATATAGATGATAGAAAAAAATATGGGATTTATGTCCCTTTAACCTCTTTGCATAAAAAAAATCCAGATTGTATAGCTGTTGTTTGCAAATTCTTTAAACAATAACTAACCTATACACACTAAAATGAAGCTAGGGATTATCTTTGACATACTTATTTATACCCAGATGACTCATGCATAGGATTTCTGAGTCAGTCGACAAGCTGTATTTTTAGCAAGGGAATACTGATCTTTAAAATAATACCAGAAAACTTGACTATGAGTGTACTGCCTAACTTCTTAAAAACCCTTTCCCTAATTAATAAAAAGATGTTCATACAATCTCAGTTTTCCTTAGAACATTTTACCTTTTCGGTTATATTAAACTTTTAAAATCATCTTATGATTTAATTGAAGAGCCATTCATCTTAAAGGGATATAAAACTGCCAAAAGAAAATGCTCTAATATGTAAAATTATTTTAATATTGCTGAACTGTTGCTTGTATATAACTGTCCGTTTAGCCCCTACAAATGGATTAAACACAGTTAAAGTTGGCTTCAAATCAGTAATGCACTCCTAAAAAACTAGCATGAATAAATCTGGTGAGCCAATCACAAGACACGTGTAGCGACCAATTACCAGCTAGCTCCCAGTAGTGTAAGCCAGTGTCCAGTCCTCATGTAATTGCATTTTATTACTACAGTATTGCTTGCATATAATTATAGCCTCAATCTTTCTGAAATTTTTGTTTTGATATCGAAACCCCCTAACAAATAAAACGCTTCTGTGATCATTGTTTTATTACTTTTTATCAAAACAATCACAATTTAACCAAGTCAATCACAACTGTGCACATTAACTCCCATGATATTCGATTTAATTTCCATTTCCCGTCAAGGACACAGTTTACGACCAATGTTGATCACCGAAAACCAAAATGACACACAAAAAATTCAACTTCTCTCCAGGCTGCCCAGCCACACTCACTAACTGATCAAGTTACGCGTTCTTATTCTGATGGTCCAGCATTCTCTCCTATCTTGACTGTCTCCTCTCTAACCCCATGTCACAACTGTCAATGTTTTCTTCATTTTTTTAAAAAAAATTGATGGTGATGACGTCTTCACCATGTTTTTTTGTATTTGGTGTGATTCCACTGCTATCAAAAAGTCCTGTCGCCATTACTGGCATGGGCAGCGCCATCTTGTTTTTCAGATCCAAGCCTAGACAGGCTATTGGTTGATATTGCTATTGTTATCTGATGTGTGTTATTGGTCACTTAGTGGGTGTTGAACATTTATCAGGTATTTTTGGCTTTTTAGTACTAAATAATGTGTAATAAAGTGCACAAAGCATATAGTCCCAATGTCAATACTGATCTTCTCTTGATATCTGTCAATAGTAGTAGTTAGTTATGGATAAGAACCATACTCACGTTCTTCTGAGCTGTAACTTAGCTCTATGTATTTTAGCATAACTGCTATTCCTTAAAGGCTTACACAGACACACTTGAACAGAAAATGGTAGTTACAGCTGGTAATTGCAGTCTGGTCAGGTAAGTGCCATCCGCCAAGTGACGTCAGTCCGTTACATCCAACGTACATTTCACCGGATTGGCTTTTTCAAGACTGTCTCTTGTTACACCAATACTTCTTGTATAGTCCATCTTCTATCTTTTGGCTGCTTAATTTGATGTGTCCATTTTGTTGTCGATATTTAGTTGATAACTTATGGTTGGGTGGACTGTCGAAGTCTATGCTGTCAATGCATCATGCATGACTCCGATATCGGATCCAATATTTTTCCAAAATTAGAATGTTATTGTTTGCATTGTGACCGTTCTGATGTCTAAAAAGGTGTATTAAGAGCTGAAAAACATGGTCCACTAGATAGGAATTGACCCCTATGTGTTTAACTTCACAGCTCCAGCAATGCACAACTGGAACTTAGCTCAACACACCTGTTAAGCAAATGACAAAAGGCATGTGTGTGTAGCCACCAATCAGTAGCTAGCTCCACTATTGGATCTAGGTATGTTTTTCAACATAAATTACCAAGAGTACAAAGTCAATTTGATAACATAAGTACATTGAAGTCTTTTACTGGACTGGATTAGGGATCTCTGACTTTTTATTATTATGATTAAAGAGGCATGGTACACAGATTTTTTTCTTTACTTGACTCAGATAGATCGTACAACTTTAAACAAGTTTCTAATCTACTTCTATTCCCAAATTTGCTTCATTCTCTTGATATATTTTGTTGAAGGAGCAGCAATGCACTACTGGGAGCTAGCTGACCACATCTGGTGAGACAATGACAAGAGGAATACATGCAGCCACCAATCAACAGATAACTCCCAGTAGTGCATTGCAACGTCTCCATTCCAGTCCAGCAGATAATGCCATGAGAAAACTTTGCATTCAACTCACAAAGTCTTTGTTTCTTTTTCATTCAAACGTATCATCATTTTTTGCGCCATCTAAAATATGTATGAGAAAAAAACCAATAGGTGTAGTTTTCTTACATTTATAATGGGAAACACAAAAAACTAAGATTTTTCATGGAGGTTTCGACATAAATAATAAATGTACAATATACATAGGCAGAGCAAGAAAACCAAGTCGGAGAAAATAATCAGTACTGATTATCTGAATGCAATTCATCCTAGTGAATAATATCAATTAATAACTTGTTTAAGGGACAGTCAAGTCCAAAAAAAACTTTCATTTTTCAAATAGGGCATGTAATTTTAAACAACTTTCCAATTTACTTTTATCAACAATTTTGCTTTGTTCTCTTGGTATTCTAGTTGAAAGCTAAACCTAGGGAGGCACATATGATAATTTCTAAGCCCTTGAAGGCCGCCTCTATTTTATTTACTTTTCACAGCAGGCTCATGTAGGCCATATAGATAGCATTGTGTTCACGACCGTGGCTAGTGGCAGACACTGTACTAATTGGCTAAAATGCAACTATATGCAAAATAACTAAAAGTCATGTGATTAGGGGCGGTCAGAAGATGCTAAGATACAAGTTAGTCACAGAAGTAAAAACTGTATTAATATAACAGTGTTGGTTTTGCAAAAAACTGGGGAATGGGTAATAAAGGGATTATCTATCTTTTTAAACAACAACAATTCTGGTGTTGACTGTCCCTTTAACTATTTCATATAGATTTTTATGTAATTTTGTAATTAACATTTGTGAAATATACAGACACTTTAAAGTTGTGCACAAGTTGTATAGTTTAAAAATGTGAATTTACGTTACTGTTTTCGGCGCTCTCCTTGCATATCTTTTTTCCCCACAATAAGTTTTCACCTAGGCTGTTGGATTTAATTAGTACAATTAGTTATGTTAAAATCCATTCAAACACTGATCTTGGAAAGATATCTTATCTGAGAACTCTGCAAAAAACACACAAGGCATCTAATGGTTTGGAATAGACCCCCATGGGAAACGTATTTAATTTAGAACGCTGACCTCAAATTTTACGTAAACTAATTATGTGATCCTACATATAAGAAGCTGGAAAAAGGGGTATTATCCATACTAGTTGAGGATTTTAATATCTCAATTATAGTTTGAATATACCTTTGGCAGTTCATAAATTATAATGTGCATTATTTAGAAGCCAATTTTACAATAAAATACATCAAACTAGCTATAAGCTTGTGAACACAAATACTCATTATCAGTAGCATCTTGAAATGGAAAGACACGTCTTTTGGTTTTGATCATAACATACAACAAGGTCAAAGCCTTTTACATTGCCAAGACCCAGTATTTAAATATGTTTTATTTCAAACCAGTCAGAGTGTTCTAAGCAAGTGTTCTGAAAAGAAAAGGAATCTGCCATTACCTGTAATAACTGAGCTATCATCAGTAGGAAACTAAATATTACTTGGAATAATTTAATTAACCTACATTTAAATTCCATTTAATTTTAATAAAACTAAATAGACAAATATTTAAAGGCATAAGAGCCAAGTCTTTGCAAATGATTGTCATTGCTTTAAAACTTTAACAATATTACATTTATGTAAGAATGTTACAAACAAATAGTTTGGGGGTTAAATTTACACCTCCAGAAAAGCAAAATTAAAGTGATTTTGTAGTGCAAAATCTACATGCTCCTAAATTTACCCTTTGGCATCTACTTAACAAGCCGTCAACTTACTTGCATGCGACGGCACCAATACGCTCGCCTAAGATCGCCTAACATCGCTGCCGCTGACCTGAATATGTTCTCCAAAGTTACCAAAAAAGCTGTCAAAAAGCTGCGAACTACGTACGGGGCGATGAGCAGCGGACTGTTGTTAACTAACAGTCATCGATCTCGCTGCTCTTCGGCTTTTTCACAGCTTTATTGGTATACTGTCACTAAACACCCACACTATACTATACTGTTTACCCCCTATACCGCCGCTCCCGGAGCCCACCGCAACTCTAATAAATGTATTAACCCCTAAACAGCTGCCCACGGACCCCGCCGCAATTAAATAAAGTGTTTAACCCCTAAACCGGCGCTCCCGGAGCCCACTGCAACTCTAATAAATGTATTAACCCCTAAACTGCCGCTCACGGACCCCGCCACAACTAAAGTGTTTAACCCCTAAACTGCCGCTCCCGGAGCCCACCGCCACCTACATTATACTTATTAACCCCTAATCTGCCGCCCCCTACATTATTCTTATTAACCCCTAATCTGCCGCCCCCTACATTATATTTATTTACCCCTAATCTGCCCCCTCATTTACCGCCGTCACTATATTAAATTTATTAACCACTAAACCTAAGTCTAACCCTAACACCCCCTAACTTAAATATAATTAAAATAAATCTAAATAAATATTTCTATCATTAAATAAATTATTCCTATTTAAAACTAAATACCTGTAAAATAAACCCTAAGCTAGCTACAATATAACTAATAGTTACATTGTAGCTAGCTTAGGATTTATTTTTATTTTACAGGCAAGTTTGTATTTATTTTAACTAGGTAGAATAGTTACTAAATAGTTATTAACTATTTACTAACTACATAGCTAAAATAAATACAAATATACCTGTAAAATAAAACCTAACCTATGTTACACTAACACCTAACACTACACTATTATTAAATTAACTCCCTACATTAAATACAATTAAATAAGTACAACCCCCCCCACTAAATTACAGAAAATAATAAACAAATTACAAGATTTTTAAACTAATTACACCTAATCTAATCCCCCTAACAAAATATAAAATCCCCCCAAAATAAAAAAAGCCCTACCCTACACTAAATTACAAATATCCCTTAAAAGGGCCTTTTGCGGGGCATTGCCCCAAAGTAATCAGCTCTTTTACCTGTAAAATAAAATTACAAATCCCCCCCCAACATTAAAACCCACCACCCACACAACCAACCCTACTCTAAAACCCACCCAATACCCCCTTAAAAAAACCTAACACTAACCCCTTGAAGATCACCTTACCGGGAGAAGTCTTCACCCAACCGGGCCGAAGTCCTCAACGAATCCGGCAGAAGTGGTCCTCCAGACGGGCAGAAGTGGTCCTCCAGACGGGCAGAAGTCTTCATCCAGACGGCATCTTCTATCTTCATCCATCCGGCTTGGAGTGGCTCCATCTTCAAGATATCCGACACGGAGCATCCTCTCCGGCCGACGTCTTCTTGCTGAATGAAGGTACCTTTTAAGTGACGTCATCCAAGATGGCCTCCCTTAGATTCCGATTGGCTGATAGAATTCTATCAGCCAATCGGAATTAAGGTAGAGAAAATACTATTGGCTTGCATTCTATTGGCTGTTCCAATCAGCCAATAGAATGCGAGGTCAATCCTATTGGCTGATTGCATCAGCCAATAGGATTGAACTTAAATCCTATTGGCTGATTGCATCAGCCAATAGGATTTTTTCTACCTTAATTCCGATTGGCTAATAGAATTCTATCAGCCAATCGGAATCTAAGGGACGCTATCTTGGATGACATCACTTAAAGGTACCTTCATTCAGCAAGAAGACGTCGGCCGAAGAGGATGCTCCGCGTCGGATGTCTTGAAGATGGAGCCGCTCCGCGCCGGATGGATGAAGATAGAAGATGCCGTCTGGATGAAGACTACTGCCCGTCTGGAGGACCACTTCTGCCGGATTCGTTGAGGACTTCGGCCCGGTTGGATGACTTCTCCCGGTAAGGTGATCTTCAAGGGGATAGTGTTAGGTTTTTTTAAGGGGGTATTGGGCGGGTTTTAGAGTAGGGTTGGTCGTGTGGGTGGTGGGTTTTAATGTTGAGGGGGGATTTGTAATTTTTTTTACAGGTAAAAGAGCTGATTACTTGGGGGCAATGCCCCGCAAAAGGCCCTTTTCAGGGCTATTTGTAATTTAGTGTAGGGCTTTTTTTTTATTTTGGGGGGCTTTTTTATTTTGTTAGGGGGATTAGATTAGGTGTAATTAGTTTGCAAATCTTGTAATTTGTTTATTATTTTCTGTAATGTAGTGTTTTTTTTTGTACTTTAGATAATTTTATTTAATTGTATTTAATTGTATTTAATGTAGGGAATTAATTTAATTATAGTGTAATGTTAGGTGTTAGTGTAACATAGGTTAGTTTTTATTTTACAGGTATATTTGTATTTATTTTAGCTAGGTAGTTAGTAAATAGTTAATCACTTTTATATAACTATTCTACTTAGTTAAAATAAATACAAACTTGCCTGTAAAATAAAAATAAATCCTAAACTAGCTACAATGTAACTATTAGTTATATTGTAGGTAGCTTAGGGTTTATTTTAAAGGTAAGTATTTAGTTTTAAATAGGAATAATTTATTTAATGATAGGAATATTTATTTAGATTTATTTTAATTATATTTGAAGTTAGGGGGTTTTAGGGTTAGACTTAGGTTTAGGGGTTAATAAATTTAATATAGTGGCGGTGGTGTAGGGGGTGGCAGATTAGGGGTTAATAAGATAATGTAGGTGGCGGTGGTGTGGGGGGGCAGATAGGGGTTAATAACTTTATGTAGGTGGCGGCGGTGTCGGGGCGGCAGATTAGGGGTTAATAAGTATAATGTAGGTGGCGGCGGTGTAGGGGGGCAGATTAGGGGTTAATAACTTTATGTAGGTGGCGGCGGTGTCGGGGCGGCAGATTAGGGGTTAATAAGTATAATGTAGGTGGCGGCGGTGTAGGGGGGCAGATTAGGGGTTAATAACTTTATGTAGGTGGCGGCGGTGTTGGGGCGGCAGATTAGGGGTTAATAAGTATAATGTAGGTGGCGGCGGTGTAGGGGGCGGCAGATTAGGGGTGTTTAGACTCGGGGTACATGTTAGGGTGTTAGGTGTAAAGACATTATGGGTGTTAGGTGTAAACATTACCATAGGAATCAATGGGATATCGGGCAGCAGCGAACATGAGCTTTCACTGCTTTCAGACTATGGTATCCGCCGCCTCCAGGGGATTGAAAACCAGGTAGACTGGGCCGGAATAGTGGCGAGCGTACCTGTTAGGAATTTGTTAACTAGCAAAAGTAGTCAGATAGTGCCGAATTTGCATTCGGAACATCTGTAATGACGTAAGCATCGATCTGTGTTGGACTTTGCCCGGCGGATCATATATTACGTCACAAAATTCTACTTTTGCCGGTCTGTAGGGTTTGATAACTAAGGGGAATCAGACTCGCTACAAATACGCTGCAGAATTCCAGCGTATTTGCGGTTGACGGCTTGATAAGTAGATGCCTTTGTCAGGATTCCATAAGCTCTGTTCAGGTCAAAATGCAAACTGCACAGTGGTACTTCCCCTGCTGTTCCCTGCCTGGGATTGAACCAGGAGACTCCTGGTTCGAGGTCCAGCTTGCTTGTTTTAATAATGTTGTCAGCAGTAGGTTTGTCGCCCAGCTCCACAGTCTCTGGATGCCAGCCAATCATGGAAGTGCTCTCTGACTATATATAGAGCCGTTTAGGCCTTTATTCATTGCTCTGGCATTAAAGTCTTTCCTGTGATTGTGTTCCTGGTTTCTGTCTGCTCAGTGCTGGATTTTCTGGCTGTGACCTTGCCTGTGTTTTAGATTTGATACCTACTGCCTGCCTTTGAATCTTGGACTGACCTGACCTTGCCTCTGCATTTTACCCTATCAGTACTGTTGCTTCGCCTTTCTCTACCAGCTCCAGTACCTTTTTGCCTGCTGTGCTTGCTTGTCCTGTCTCCAGTTCTGCCTCTGTCTGCTGCTGCTTTCAGTCTGTATTCAGCACCCTAATATGTCTTGCTTGGTACAGAAGCAGGTATTTTCTTACTTGGCCCCAATGTGGCAGTCTCTGACCCTGAAGCGGGCACTGCAGAAAATGGCTCTTGTCTGTCTAAACTTGCTACTGAACGGCGTATACCAGCTGTCATCTACTATACTGCTTTGTACAGTTGGCTCAAGTTAACACTTACCTGTACCCATTCTTGTTTCCCAGTATAATCTGTTTCAGAACATTATTTACTATCTGCCTGTGTAACGTTCTCCTTATTTACTCATATCAATTAGTTGTATACTTTTTAAATATTTTGAGACACTTTGTCTTTTTAATTGTTGATTATAAATATCTGTATCATATAGGCATTTATAGAAGTTGACACTTCAGAAAATAAATTGGTTTTTTTTTTATATATACTCAATATCATCCTCCTGGTAGCTTCAGGATCTGGAACTCAAAAGAACTTTCAGGGTTATTCTGTATTTAGAAACCTTGACAAGTTTCTCAGAGTTCCATCCTTCAAATTGAAAACAATAAGAATTATTATTCTTTATGTTTTACAGGACCAATTCATGTTCACCTGGGATCTGAAGGATGTATATAAGGAGCATTATTAGTATTTCAGATTTGACTTTTGGATAAACATTTCCTCTTTGTAGCTTTTCCATTTGGCCTGACTACTGCACTCAGAATTCTCAAAAGGTTCTAGGATCCCTCTTATCTGTAATTTGAACTTAGGGCATTTCTATAGCTCCTCCCTAGACGTTATTTTGCTTCAGGCTAAATTTCAGATTTAAAAATTAATCATACAAGCAATATGTTGTTGTTTCTTCAACAACACAGATAGAAAATCAAGGTTCCTAAGAGCTCTCTATCTCCTCACGCCACAGTGTCTTTTCTGGAAGTCGTTACATACTATCCTTATCTGATCAGAGGAAGCTAGCTACTGTCAACTTGTGCGATTCTCCAATCGACTCACAATTCTGCCATAGTGTTCTGCATGGAACTGCTAGGTCTGATCATTGCGGCATCTGCTTCTTTTACGATTGCTCTGTTTTTATATGAGAACACTTCAACTTTGCATTCTGAGTCAATGGTGCAAACATTTCTATTTTCTTAAAAAAATAAAAATATTTTGGAACCTGTAACAATTTCCGTTCTGGTGGATAAATCACAAGTTCCTTTCTCAGAGATCTTCCTTTCTTCATCCAACTTGGACAATAATCACAACAGTTGCAAGTCTCTCAGGTTGAGGCATGGTATGGGGATCCAGAAGAAAGCAAAGAATTTGGTCTCCTCAGGAGGTAAAGTTACCAATAAATATTCTAGAACTCTAGAGCAATCTTCAGGGCTCTTCAGAGCAGTCCTCTTCTTAAGTAGGAAACTTACCTGCATTTTCAATTACACAACGTCACAGTGGTGGCATATATTAAAAATTAAGTGGGAGGGATGTTTCCGGGGCGGCGGCCATGTTGGTCACTTACTTTAGAAGCTGAAGAGTCAGACTAATACATCTACTTCATATCGCTTGACCATCCAGGGTCGAGAGAGCTATATACTTCAACTACAGATTCTACTGAGTAATTGAACCTAAAAAGTGGAGCCAACTTCAACTCTGAAGTACTGGAACAATGAGGTACGCAGTGGCAGCCTAGAACAAGGCCGGACCGTCATTTAACCCCCCGTGATCCGGGTATAACAACTTCTTCCGCTGTCTTCCAAACCTACCAAAACTGCATTTAAACTGGCATTCAACATGAGATTATTTGAAGCTGTTGTATGTTCTTTATTGGAGGAGCATTATCAGAGACTGTCCAATCTAATCATCAGTGGGTTCAGCATAAAACCTCAGATTATTATTAGATGATGAGGACCAACTCCATATAGCACCCACGGATGCCCCACCGAGCGCTGTGATACTCTTACTAAACTCTAACTACCACAGCTAATTAAGGGGATAACCCGGCTACAGATAAGGAACGGCGCATACCACCTATGGAATTACGGCCCAGGGACAGCTCGAAACCCTGTTGGATCAAACACAGCAGAGAGCAGTCGAGACAATCGGCCTTGAACTCCCCTACACTTCTCACAGACACCGGCTGATTCAGTGGCTACCAACATGAGGATCGGCTCAACCAAGTGGAGAAGCGGCTCAACAGGCTTCACCCTCTTCTAGCGACTTGCACAGTGTGCGAGGGCCGAAATAGTGGATCAAACAGGAGCAGGCTACCTTGCCAAGATTACCTGCCCTCGATCCATTTGCCAGAGGAAAAGAGCTCACCAACATGCGGCACTTCCATTTTCCAGAACTGGCATAGGCTAAGTTTTGTTTTCACATGATTTTTCTTGCCAAAGTTAAGAACTGTTTCAGTTTAGCTCTCAATTTGATGAATTTCAAGTCGGATTAACTTTGGCAAATTCACAGGTCCGCATACAGAGAGCAGAAGTAGGCTAACTGTATCGGGACATAGAACGGCACCTGTGGAGTCCGTGCTTCTAACTGTGATCCTTAAGCTCTCATGTATTAAGCCACTATTTGTGTATCCTAGTATAGTATATACAGTGTTTCTTAATGTTTGATTTTCTACTGTTCATACAGATTAGTTTTTTTAGTATGTACTAAAAGTCTTTATATAATTCAGTGGTTGTATAATGTATTATAAATGGCTGTATTAAATGTGTTGGGATAGATTGTGCCAATAAACTTAAACCTGCGTTATCCCTGATAGATGATAATACTTAGTTTAAACCTTATGGGAAGGGGCAAGATGGAAGATTAACAACTAAGATGTTTGACACTCAGCCTACTGTTACATCTTGCTAGTTATTGTTGCCACACTTATAAGCATTAACTGTGGGTCCTGGTCATCTGAGCAGTAAGCTTAAGACCCATGATACTTAATACCCCAGCATACTGCGTAATGTATCACGCCTATGTTATTACAGGTTAACTATTAGGTATAAGCGAAGCAACTAGAACATACAGGTTGTTGTTCACTATTCTCTTTTTAATACTCTCCCTATAGCAATAAGAGATTGAGGATGTGCTGTTTGCGGACAAAGCAGCACAGCGTTTACATTATATAAAGATGAGAGCAATACTTCTTTTATCTGCAATTTACTACTATTCTCAAACAGTTAGCAGAATTTTGCTTCCTAATCACATGTTACTGTTTTAAAGTCCTATGTTTGTTTTTCCTTTAAGGGTGAATGTGTTTAAATCCTACTTAACAAGTGCTACATGGGTTTTAACAGTTCCCCACTCTTTTGAATATTTTAGTATTTCCAGCAAACCTAATTTAGGCTTGTGTTATTAACTCTATCCAACCCTCTAAAACCACCCAGCAAGATCTAGATTCAGAGCTAATAACATATAAAAGGGATATCAGACCCGGAGAGGTGTTAGCAACTATCTGTTATCATTTCTGAAGAAATTCTTTTTTACATTGAATGCCATCTCTAACTCAACATGATAATCTATTTAGTAAAAGTACCCAATATCCACCAGATAATGTTTAAGTTCCATAGATAGTTCTTTCCTAATGTTAAAATAATACTAACGTTAAAATCTACATTATATGTTTGAGCCACAGACAGGTTCTATAAAAATAAACTGAGGTTCACCTTATGAGACCCAAAAGTGGTCTCCTATTATTTGAGATTACCCTCTACAATTTGCATTCTCTGCAATATTAAGAGGTCCAAGAGTGGCCTCATGAGTCATCTAGGGGGTAATATAGCCCATTAGGCAAATATTGATTGTTAAAAATGTGCAATTTGTCATACGAATACGAGGTACACTGTGCAATTATTTTTCTATATTGCTCAATGACTATTATATGTATGCCTTAATTTGAACCTCAATAAAAAAATAAATTAAGTGGGAATACGCAGTTCTCTAGAGATGAAGGAGGTCTCAAATTCTACAATGGGCAGAGAACAATCACCATTTGTGCTATTTATATTCTAGGCGTGATCATCTGAAAGCGTATTAACTCAGTCGCCAATACCATCTCCCAGGGGAATAATCTCTTCTCTTGTGTGTCTTCAATCAGATGATTAAGTGGGGTCTTTCAGAGATAGACCTTTTGGTTTCTAGTTTAAACACCAAACTTTCCAATCATTTTGTGAGGTCCAGCGTAGTTAGTAGATGCTTTAATTATTCCTTGGTTTTTTTTTTGCATTTTTCTTCCTTCTGTTCTGCTTCCAAGAGATGATAGCTCGAATCAATCAGGAGCTATCATCAGCAATCTGATAGTTTCCGCTTGGCATCGCAGAAAGTGGTTCTCGCACTTAGTGCAAATGACCAGTTTTTCTCCATGGTTTTATTCTTCTTTGTCTCAATCTTCTATATCCTGATCCATTTTATCTTCTCAATCTCTCAACTTGTCGGTTTGGAGAATGAACTCATCATTTTGATACAGCGAGGTTTCTCTGATTATGTTGTAATTACTTTATTCCTCGGGCCTTGAGGTAGATCTATTTCTAAGCATGGAAAGTTTTTATTTCTTGGTGTGGAAAGCAGGGTTTGCAATTGGCATTCTTTCAGAATTCGTTTCTATCAAACGGTCCTTTAGTTTTTCAATGATATAGCCAAAATACCTCTCTTTGTTTGAGTTTTCTCTCCCTAACCTCTCAGTTGGAACATATTCTATAATCTGGTACCTGAGTTGGTTTACTACATGTCCTGCCTCCTTAAAATGGCATGCAACTGGGGATTAGGGATTTTTTTGTCCTGATCTTGGATTTATGCTCCGTTATCCGATCCCGGACCCTCCTGGTTGTTTCACCTACATAAATTTTGGAACATGGGCATTTAAGGATATATATATATATAATGTATTCTGTATTACAAGTAATGTAATGTTCTGATGTACTTTTATAAAAATCTAAATGTATTCTGTATAAATTCTTAATTGATTAAGATGCCCTAATTCTGTTAATTTAAATATCCTATATAGATAAATGAAATGGTTAATAGCTGCTTTAGTAATTATACAATGTTTCATAATGTTTGAAAATGATAGGGATTGCAGTGTATTATATTGCTATCCTTCATGTGTTCATTGGTAGAGCCGAATTTCATATTGAAAAGTTTGAGTTAAATGGCTGTTAAATAACTATACAATGTTTTATAATTATGTATAATATGAGGGATTGGACGGCAGCATAATGTTATTCTGGGTGTATTCACTATGATAGGTACTGATAGAGTTAAATTGCGTGGGAGGTGTTAAGTAATTACCTGTGTAAGTCCATAATTACCTGTGTGATGTCATAATAGGAGGTGTCTGTATATGCTTCTTAAGGACACTTAGTGTGTTTTATTTTATACATGACTAAAGACCGATAGGTCCAAAACGTTGTAACTTTTATCCGGCTGCAATAAACATTGTTGATATTGGAACTTCGGTGCTGCTGTACCCTGCTTTTTGGATACTCTTTTAAGGTTTTGGTGGTGTGAGGCCTTACAGCGGGCACGTTGGTTGTTACACTGGTGATATAGGGTCTTGGACTTTTTATTCTTTCAGAATTCCAAGACTTCCTTATTTCTTTTCAGTGGGTTTAGACAAAAGCGTATCTTCTAGCTCTTTGAAAGTTTACAATTTGACTTGTTCGTTTCTATCCCATATGAAAATTGCTCAACTTCTTGATGTTGAGTTGTGTTTAAGCTTTTCTCAGATTAAAACCAGTTCTTAATCAAATTATCTTTGGTCAGACGAGTCTCTAAATTGTCAGCTCTTTCTTGTGAGCCTCCTTATCTAGTTTACCATCTAGATAAGGCTGTTTTTAATACAAAATGTTATTTCTTTCTACAAATTAATTTCTTCAGACAACTTCATTGGGAAATTTCTAGTTCACTCTCTTTGTTCTATTCCTCAAGATTCTTAAGAAGGGCTTCTTACACAATTTAGATGTAGTAACAACTTTAAAAATTGTATCTACAGGTTACTTGGGATTTTAGAAAATCCTCTACTTTGGGTCCACGCAAAGGCCAGAGCCGTTTCTTTAACCTCTTGGTTTAATCTTTTAATTCAAAAATCTCTCCCAATCCACATTACTGCTTATTCAACCAGACCATTTTTCATTTCCTGAGCATTTATAACTGAGGCTTATGCTATTCAAATGTTCAAGGCAATATGGTCATTCTAACAAACCTATACTAAATTCTACCTCTTTGTTTTTGCTTCCACTGAAGCGGCTTTTGGTAGGAAAGTCCCCCAGGAAGCTGTGTCTGGAAATTAGGTACCTGACTTTAAAAAAAATAAATAAAAAAAATGTATCCTGTCAAAAATTACTCGTGGACTCCACAGCTTGGGTATTAGTCCCCTGGAGTAATGGACCTGTGGACTCTCACCACCTTCTGAAAGAAAACAAAATTTACACTTACCTGATAAATTAAATTTTTAAGGTGGTCAGATTCAACGAGACCCGCCCAATTATTTCAACTTAGTTCATTTTTCTCTGGCAGCAGTTCTAGTTTTGCACCTCATTTTCCCTGTCCTTTCCTAGCTTTCTCCTTGGTTGGCTATACGTAAGAGTGGCTTACCAGAGAGGTGGGAGAGATTGAGTACTTTGGCAGTTTTGGGAATCTTTGCCTCCTCCTAGAGGCTAGGAGCTGAATCCTAGGAGTAATGGACTTGTGGATTCTCCCCACCGTGAAAGAAATTAATTAATCAGGTAAGCATAAATATTGTTTTCTGTGGACTTTTAAATTAAAAGGGATATGAAACAGAGCTCATTTAGTAAACAAAATGTTAAATCAAAGTAAAAAGAAAAAAAAAATTGTGTTGAAAACAGCAAACAACTTTCTTTTTTTTCTTGCACTGAGCACTTGTAGCAATTGCCTTTAGTGAGACAAGGGAATCAACCTTATAAAACTTAAGTTCTATTGTCATGCGATTTTTGCAGCAAAAGTCCTATACTAAGAATGGGCAAGAAACTGACTGGAGCTAGTAAACGTTTCCCCTAGCAACCACTTAGAATTGGAAAGCGACTCTTTTGCCTTCCTATTGAGACCACAGAACTAAGGCTGTGACAGGAAAAGGAAATTTATGCTTACCTGATAAATTGATTTCTTCTACAATAAGTCCACGGATTCATCCTTACTTGTGGGATATTATCCTCCTGCTAACAGGAAGTGGCAAAGAGCACCAAGCAGAGCTGTATATATAGCTCCTCCCTTCTCTCCACCCCCAGTCATTCGACCAAAGGTATAGGAAGATAAAATACACGCTAAAAGGTGCAGAGGTGACTGAAGTTTTGAAAACAAAAATATAATCTGTCTAAAATGACAGGGAGGGCCGTGGACTTGTCGTATCGTAAAATAAATCAATTTATCAGGTAAGCATAAATTTCCTTTTCTTCTACTAGATACGACGAGTCCACGGATATATCCTTAGTTGTGGGATACAATACCAAAGCAACAGGACACGGATGAACGGGAGGGACAAGACAGATACCTAAACGGAAGGCACCACTGCTTGAAGAACTTTTCTCCCAAAAATAGCCTCCGAAGAAGCAAAAGTATTAAATTTGTAAAATTTGGAAAAGGTATGAAGGGAGGCCCAAGTCGCAGCCTTACAAATCTGTTCAACAGAAGCATAATTTTTAAAAGCCCATGTGGAAGCCACCGCTCTAGTAGAATGAGCCGTAATTTTTTCAGAAGGCTGCTGTCCAGCAGTCTCGTATGCCAAGCGGATGATGCTTTTCAGCCAAAAAGAAAGAGAGGTAGCCGTAGCTTTGTGACCCCTACGCTTTCCAGAATAAACAATGAATAGAGAAGATGTTTGACGGAAATCCTTGGTCGCTTGTAAGTAAAACTTCAAGGCACGAACCACGTCCAAATTATGTAACAGACGTTCCTTCTTAGACAACAAATTAGGACACAAGGAAGGAACAACAATTTCCTGATTAATATTCTTGTTTGAAACAACCTTGGGAAGGAATCCAGGTTTAGTACGCAAAACCACCTTATCAGAATGGAATATAAGATAAGGCGAATCACATTGTAACGCAGAAAGCTCAGAAACCCTTCGAGCAGAAGAGATAGCAACTAAAAACAAAACTTTCCAAGATAAAAGCTTAATATCCATGGAATGCATGGGTTCAAACTGAGCCCCTTGAAGAACATTGAGAACTAAATTCAAACTCCATGGGGAGCAACAGGTGTAAACACAGGCTTGATTCTGATTAAAGCCTGACAAAAAGACTGAACGTCTGGGACATCCGCCAGACGCTTGTGTAGTAAAATTGACAAAGCAGAAATTTGTCCCTTTAAGGAACTAGCTGATAATCCCTTCTCCAATCCTTCTTGGAGAAAGGTCAAAATCCTAGGAATCCTAACCCTACTCCATGAGTAGCCCTTGGATTCGCATCAATAAAGATATTTACGCCATATCTTATGGTAAATTTTCCTAGCGACAGGCTTTCGAGCCTGAATCAAAGTATCAATGACCGACTCAGAGAATCCCCGCTTAGATAAAATCAAGCGTTCAATCTCCAGGCAGTCAGCTGCAGAGAATTTAGATTTGGATGTTGGAACGGACCTTGGATGAGAAGGTCCTGTCTCAATGGCAGTTTCCACGGTGGCAGAGATGACATGTCCACTAGATCTGCATACCAAGCCCTGCGTGGCCACGCAGGCGCTATCAAAATTACTGAAGCTCTCTCCTGTTTGATTCTTGCAATCAGACGAGGTAGGAGAGGAAATGGAGGAAACACATAAGCCAGGTTGAACGACCAAGGTACTGCTAGAGCATCGATCAGTACAGCTTGGGGATCCCTTGATCTGGACCCGTAACAAGGAAGTTTGGCATTCTGACGAGATGCCATCAGATCCAATTCCGGTGTGCCCCATTGATGGATCAATGCCGCAAACACCTCCGGATGGAGCTCCCACTCCCCAGGATGAAAAGTCTGACGACTTAGAAAATCCACTTCCCAGTTCTCTACTCCTGGGATATAGATTGCTTATAGGTGGCAAGAGTGAGTCTCCGCCCATCGGATTATCTTTGAAACCTCTATCATCAGAACTCTTTGTTCCCCTTGATGATTGATATATGCTACAGTCGTGATATTGTCCGACTGGAATCTTATGAATTTGGCCAAGGCCAACTGAGGCCACGCCTGAAGCGCGTTGAATATTGCTCTCAGTTCCAGAATATTGATTGGTAAAAGGGACTCCTCCTGAGTCCAAACATCCTGAGCCTTCAGGGAATTCCAGACTGCACCCCAGCCCAAGAGGCTGGCGTCCGTCGTCACTATGACCCATGCTGGCCTGCGGAAGCACATTCCCTGGGACAGATGATCCTGTGACAACCACCAAAGAATAGAGTCTCTGGTCTCTAGATCCAGATTTATCTGAGGAGATAAATTTGCATAATCCCCATTCCACTGTCTGAGCATGCACAGCTGCAGTGGTCTGAGATGAAAGCGAGCAAATGGAACGATGTCCATTGCCGCTACCATTAAACCAATGACCTCCATACACTGCGCCACTGAAGGCCGAGGAATGGACTGAAGTGCTCGGCAAGTAGTTAGAATCTTTGGCTCTCTGACCTCCGTCAGAAAAATTTTCATGTCTACCGAGTCTATCAGAGTTCCCAAGAATGGAACTCTTGTTAGTGGAACTAGTGAACTCTTTTCTATATTCACTTTCCAACCGTGAGTTCTTAGAAACGCCAACACGATGTCCGTGTGAGATTTGGTCCGGTGATAAGTTGACGCCTGGATCAGGATATCGTCCGGATAGGGCTCCACCGCTATGCCCCGCGGCCTGAGAACCGCCACAAGGGACCCTAGAACCTTTGTGAAGATTCTGGGAGCTGTGGCCAATCCGAAACGAAGGGCCACGAACTGATAATGTTCGTCCAGAAAGGCGAACCTTAGGAACTGATGATGATCCTTGTGGATAGGAATGTGAAGATACGCATCCTTCAGGTCCACGGTGGTCATAGATTGACCTTCCTGGATCATTGGTAAAATTGTCCGAATAGTCTCCATCTTGAACGATGGGACTCTGAGGAATTTGTTTAGGCATTTGAGATCTAAAATCGGTCTGAAGGTTCCCTCTTTTTTGGGAACCACGAACAGATTTGGGTAAAACCCCTGTTCCTGTTCTAGTTTTGGAACTGGACAAATTACACCCATGGTATAGAGGTCTTTTACACAGCGTAAGACCGCCTCTCTTTTTGTCTGGTCTACAGACAAACGTGAAAGATGAAATCTCTCTCTTGGGAGAAAATCCTTGAATTCTAGACGATACCCCTGGGTCACAATTTCTAATGCCCAGGGATCCTGAACGTCCCTTACCCAAGCCTGAGCGAAGAGAGAAAGTCTGCCCCCTACTAAATCTGGTCCCGGATCGGGGGCTGCCCCTTCATGCTGTCTTGGTAGCAGCAGCGGGCTTCTTAGCCTGTTTACCTTTATTCCAGGTCTGGTTAGGTCTCCAGACTGACTTGGATTGAGCAAAATTCTCCTCCTGCTTTGTGGCGGAGGAGGAAGCAGAGGGTCCACCTTTAAAGTTCCAAAAGGAACGAAAATTATTTTGTTTAGCCCTCATTTTAACAGTCTTGTCCTGAGGAAGGGAATGACCTTTACCTCCAGTAATGTCGGAAATGATTTCCTTTAGTTCAGGCCCGAATAGGGTCTTCCCTTTAAAAGGAATAGCTAAAAGCTTAGATTTTGATGACACATCAGCAGACCAAGACTTAAGCCATAACGCTCTATGCGCTAAAATGGCAAAGCCTGCATTTTTTGCCGCTAATTTAGCCATTTGAAAAGCGGCATCGGTAATAAAAGAATTAGCTAGCTATCTTGAGAGCCTTAATTCTATCCAAAATATCATCTAATGGGGTCTCAGGTCTCAGCCTTAAGAGACTCCTCTAGAGCCTCAAACAAAAAAACTGCTGTCGTAGTAACTGGAACAATGCACGCTATAGGTTGTAGAAGAAAACCCTGATGAATAAACAATTTCTTTAAAAGACCCTCTAATTTTTTATCTATAGGATCTTTGAAAGCACAACTGTCCTCAATAGGTATAGTTGTACACTTAGCCAGGGTAGAAATAGCTCCCTCCACCTTAGGGACCGTCTGCCAGGAATCCCGAATGGTGTCAGATATGGGAAACATTTTCTTAAAAGTAGGAGGGGGAGAGAACAGAATGCCTGGTCTGTCCCATTCCTTAGTAACAATGTTCGAAATCCTTTTAGGGACTGGAAAAACATTAGTGTAAGTAGGAACCTCTAGATATGTATCCATTTTACACAATTTCTCTGGTGGTATTACAATAGGGTCACAATCATCCAGAGTCGCTAAAACCTCCCGGAGTAACAGGCGGAAGTGTTCAAGCTTAAATTTAAAGGCCGTCACGTCAGAGTCTGTTTCAGGGAACACATTTCCTGAGTCTGAAAGCTCTCCCTCAGACAGCAATTCCCCTACCCCCAACTCAGAATACTGTGAGGGTACATCGGAGTTGGCCAATAAAGCATCAGAGGGCTCAGCATTTACTCTAATACCGGACCTTCTGCGCTTACCCTGTAAACCTAGCAGTTTAGATAATACCTCTGTAAGGGTAGTAGACATAACTGCAGCCATATCTTGCAGGGTAAAATAATTAGACGCACTAGAAGTACTTGGCGTCGCTTGAGTGGGCGTTAAAGGTTGTGACACTTGGGGAGAATTGGATGGCATAACCTGATTCTCTTCAGACTGAGAATCATCCTTAGACATACTTTTATCACCTAAAATATGTTCTTTGCAATGTAAGGCCCTTTCAGTACATGAGGGACACAATGTAAGTGGGTGTTCCAAATGGCTTCTAAACACATAGAGCATTGACTTTCCTCAATGTCAGACATGTTGAACAGGCTATTAATAACCACAAAAAGTCTTGAAAACACTTTATTTAATAAAAAAAACAACAATCTGAAAAACGGTATTGCGCCTTTAAGAGTAAAAATGCGTACAATTTTTCCAAAACTGCTTTAAAATGTTATAACTCTAAAAATTTTAGCATATATGTGTCTTATCTTGTAACCTAAGATTGCACCACAAGTAAGGGGCAATTAACCTTCTATGAGAAAAAACGTTACCCAAAAACGTTACAAAAAATAGGATAGCAACCCCCTGCACCTTGCCACAGCTCTGCTGTGGCGCCTACCTGCTCTCAGGGGTCTGAGAAATCTCACTATCACTTCGTTAGGCTATGTCTTCAGCTTAGGCCCACCGGAGCTGGAGCTTGCTGCCTTCATATGAAAATCTACTGCGCAACTGAGGCGCGATATTAGGCCCCGCCCATCCTATGCAATGTCTCTCTGCCTAGTAAAAACCGCTGTAAAGCAGTATAGGAACTAGCCATGTGGGTTTTTATTGTATTCCCCAATAACACCTATAAGGCATGTGAAACCCTCCAGTGCCATCAAACATAAAAACGTTTCCTCATAAAAACGTTATGTTACCATTGTCAACCATGCTGCCTTTCTTTGCTGCATTTTTAGCCCATAATATACAGTTCCCTGTAATACCCCTTCATACATGTAGGATTACTGCTTACCCCTTCCCTCATGGGAACTATGTCAGCCAGTTCTGAAATACCACAGTCTCTCCAGAAAAAAATGACTGAACATACCTCAATGCTTGTAGCATGAAAAACGTTCCCCACACTGAAGCTTCTCAAGTACTCCTCAGCCATTCTGTGGGAACTCCTCTTGATCTTAAGTGACAACTGCTAAGATCATCAACCTCCAGGCAGAAATCTTCCATCTGCTGCCTGAGGAAAAATAGCACTCACTGGTACCATTTAAAATAAAAAAGTCTTGCTTGAAGAAAAACATAATTTATGCTTACCTGATAAATTTATTTCTCTTGTAGTGTGTTCAGTCCACGGGTCATCCATTACTTATGGGATATATTCTCCTTCCCAACAGGAAGTTGCAAGAGGATCACCCAAGCAGAGCTGCTATATAGCTCCTCCCCTCACATGTCATATCCAGTCATTCGACCGAAACAAGACGAGAAAGGAGAAACTATAAGGTGCAGTGGTGACTGGAGTTATAATATTAAAATTTAGAACCTGCCTTAAAAAGACAGGGCGGGCCGTGGACTGAACACACTACAAGAGAAATAAATTTATCAGGTAAGCATAAATTATGTTTTCTCTTGTTAAGTGTGTTCAGTCCACGGGTCATCCATTACTTATGGGATACCAATACCAAAGCTAAGTACACGGATGATGGGAGGGACAAGGCAGGAACATTAAACAGAAGGAACCACTGCCTGTAGAACCTTTCTCCCAAAACCAGCCTCCGAAGAAGCAAAAGTGTCAAATTTGTAAAATTTGGAAAAAGTATGAAGTGAAGACCAAGTTGCAGCCTTGCAAATCTTTTCAACAGAGGCCTCATTCTTAAAGGCCCAGGTGAAAGCCACAGCTCTAGTGGAATGAGCTGTAATTCTTTCAGGAGGCTGCTGTCCAGCAGTCTCATAGGCTAAACGTATTATGCTACGAAGCCAAAAAGAGAGAGAGGTAGCCGAAGCCTTTTGACCTCTCCTCTGTCCAGAGTAAACGACAAACAGAGAAGAAGTTTGTCTAAAATCTTTAGTTGCCTGTAAGTAGAACTTCAGAGCACGGGCCACGTCTAGATTATGTAAAAGACGTTCCTTCTTTGAAGAAGGATTAGGACATAATGATGGAACAACAATCTCTTGATTGATATTCTTGTTAGAAACAACCTTAGGTAAAAACCCAAGTTTCGTACGCAGAACTACCTTGTCTGAATGAAAGATCAGAAAAGGAGAATCACAATGTAAGGCAGATAACTCAGAGACTCTTCGAGCCGAGGAAATAGCCATCAAAAACAAAACTTTCCAAGATAAAAGCTTAATATCAATGGAATTAAGGGGTTCAAACGGAACACCCTGAAGAACTTTAAGAACCAAGTTTAAGCTCCACGGAGGAGCAACAGCTTTAAACACAGGCTTAATTCTAGCCAAAGCCTGACAAAAGGCCTGGACGTCTGGATTCTCTGCCAGACGTTTGTGTAAAAGAATAGACAGAGCTGAAATCTGTCCCTTTAGCGAACTAGCGGATAAACCCTTTTCTAAACCCTCTTGTAGAAAAGCCAATATCCTAGGAATCCTAACCTTACTCCATGAGTAACTCTTGGATTCGCACCAATATAAATATTTACGCCATATCTTATGGTACATTTTTCTGGTCACAGGTTTCCGAGCCTGTATCAATGTATCAATAACCGAATCCGAAAACCCACGCTTTGATAGAATCAAGCGTTCAATTTCCAGGCAGTCAGCCTCAGAGAAATTAGGTTTGGATGGTTGAAAGGACCCTGAATTAGAAGGTCCTGCCTCAGAGGAAGAGATCATGGTGGACAGGACGACATGTCCACTAGGTCTGCATACCAGGTCCTGCGTGGCCACGCAGGCGCTATCAGAATTACCGATGCCTTCTCCTGTTTGATCCTGGCAATCAGTCGAGGTAGCAACGGAAATGGTGGAAACACATAAGCTATGTTGAAAACCCAAGGGGCTGCTAATGCATCTACCAGCACCGCTCCCGGGTCCCTGGACCTGGATCGTAACAAGGAAGCTTCGCGTTCTGGCGAGATGCCATGAGATCCAGATCCGGTTTGCCCCAACGACGAATCAGTTGAGCAAATACCTCCGGGTGAAGTTCCCACTCTCCCGGATGAAAAGTCTGGCGACTTAGGAAATCCGCCTCCCAGTTCTCTACGCCTGGGATGTAAATGGCTGACAGGTGGCAAGAGTGAGACTCTGCCCAGCGAATTATCTTCGAGACTTCCAACATCGCTAGGGAACTCCTGGTTCCCCCTTGATGATTGATGTAAGCCACAGTCGTGATATTGTCCGACTGAAATCTGATGAACCTCAGTTTTGCTAACTGAGGCCAAGCTAGAAGAGCATTGAATATTGCTCTTAATTCTAGAATGTTTATTGGAAGGAGTTTCTCCTCCTGAGTCCACGATCCCTGAGCCTTCAGGGAATTTCAGACTGCTCCCCAGCCTAGAAGGCTGGCATCCGTTGTTACAATCGTCCAATCTGGCCTTCGAAAGGTCATTCCTTTGGACAGATGAACCGGTGACAACCACCAGAGAAGAGAATCTCTGGTCTCCTGGTCCAGATTTAGCAAAGGGGACAGATCTGAATAATCCCCGTTCCATTGACTGAGCATGCATAGTTGCAGCGGTCTGAGATGCAGGCGTGCAAATGGCACTATGTCCATTGCTGCGACCATTAAGCCGATTACCTCCATGCACTGAGCTACTGATGGGCTTGGAACGGAATGAAGGACACGGCAAGCATTGAGAATCTTTGATAACCTGGACTCCGTCAGGTAAATCTTCATCTCTACAGAATCTATAAGAGTCCCTAGAAAAGGAACCCTTGTGAGCGGTAACAGAGAACTCTTTTCCACGTTCACTTTCCACCCATGCGACCTCAGAAATGCTAGAACTATCTCTGTATGAGACTTTGCATTTTGAAAACTTGACGCTTGTATCAGAATGTCGTCTAGGTACGGAGCCACCGCTATGCCTCGTGGTCTTAGTACCGCCAGAAGTGAACCCAGAACCTTCGTAAAAATTCTCGGGGCCGTGGCTAACCCAAAGGGAAGAGCCACAAACTGGTAATGCCTGTCTAGAAAGGCAAACCTTAGGTACCGATAATGATCTTTGTGAATCGGTATGTGAAGGTAAGCATCCTTTAAGTCCACTGTGGTCATATATTGACCCTCTTGGATCATGGGTAGGATGGTTCGAATGGTTTCCATCTTGAACGATGGTACCCTTAGGAATTTGTTTAAGATCCTTAAGTCCAAGATTGGTCTGAAGGTTCCCTCTTTTTTTGGGAACCACGAATAGATTTGAGTAAAATCCTTGTCCCTGTTCCGATCACGGAACTGAGTGGATCACTCCCATGATTAAGAGGTCTTGTACACATTGTAGAAATGCCTCTCTCTTTACTGGGTTTGTTGATAACCTCGATAGATGGAACCTCCCTTGTGGAGGAGAGGTTTTGAAATCCAGAAGGTATCCCTGAGATATAATCTTCAACGTCCAGGGATCCTGCACATCTCTTGCCCAAGCCTGGGCGAAGAGAGAAAGTCTGCCCCCCACTAAATCCGTCTCCGGATAGGGGGCCCTGTCTTCATGCTGTCTTAGGGGCGGCAGTAGGCTCTCTGGCCTGCTTGCCCTTGTTCCATGACTGGTTGCCTTTCCAACCCTGTCTGTAACGAGCAGTAGTTCCTTCCTGTTTTGGAGCGGAGGAAGTTGATGCTGCTCCTGCCTTGAAGTTACGAAAGGCACGAAAATTAGACTGTTTGGCCTTTGGTTTGGCCCTGTCCTGAGGAAGGGCGTGGCCCTTACCTCCCGTAATGTCAGCAATAATTTCCTTCAAGCCGTGCCCGAATAAGGTCTGCCCTTTGAAAGGAATGTTAAGTAGCTTAGACTTGGAAGTTACATCCGCTGACCAGGATTTAAACTTGCTGAATTTTTAGCCGTAAGTTTGGTTAGATGTACTACGGCATCTGAAACAAACGCATTAGCTTGCTTAAGGGTTCTAACTTTGCACAAAGCCTCATCCAATGGCGCTGTGCGAATCGCCTCTTCCAGAGACTCAAACCAGAATGCCGCTGCAGCCGAGACAGGCGCAATGCATGCAAGAGGCTGCAATATAAAACCCTGTTGAACAAACATTTTCTTAAGATAACCCTCTAATTTTTTATCCATTGGATCTGAGAAAGCACAGCTATCCTCCACCGGGATAGTGGTACGCTTGGCTAAAGTAGAAACTGCTCCCTCCACCTTAGGAACCGTCTGCCATAAGTCTCGTGTGGTGGCGTCTATAGGAAACATTTTTCTAAATATCGTGGGAAGGGAAAAAGGCACACCGGGTCTATCCCACTCCTTACTAATAATTTATTTTTGGTATAGGAAAGACGTCAGTACACACCGGTACCGCATAGTATCTATCCAACCTACACATTTTCTCTGGAATTGCCACCGTGTCGCAATCATTCAGAGCCGCTAATACCTCCCCTAGTAACACACAGAGGTTCTCAAGCTTAAATTTAAAATTTGGAATTTCCGAATCCGGTCTCCCCGGATCAGAACCGTCACCGACAGAATGAAGCTCACCGTCTTCATGTTCTGCAAATTGTGACGCAGTATCAGACATGGCTCTCGTGTCATCAGCACGCTCTGTCCTTAACCCAGAGCTATCGCGCTTGCCCCTTAATTCGGGCATATTATATAATACTTCTTTCATAACATTAGCCATATCATGTAAAGTGATTTGTAAGGACCTAGATGTACTTGGCGTCTCAATCCTACGCATCTCCCGAGCGGGAGACGCAGGTACTGACACGTGAGGAGAGTTAGGCGGCATAACTTCCCCCTCGTTGTCTGGTGATAGTTTCTCTATCGGTACAGATTGACTTTTATTCAAAGCAATATCAATACAATTGGTACACATCGTTCTATTGGGCTCCACATTGACTTTTGAACATGATGAACAAACAGTTTCCTCTGAATCAGACATGTTTAAACAGACTTAGCAATCAAACTAGCAAGCTTGGAAATCACTTTCAATAAGTTTACAAGCAATATAAAAAACGCTGCAGCGCTTAAAAAATACAGATATAAGTAAACAATTCTTAACAAGAAGTGTATTATTAGCAGAGGATTGCACCCATTAGCAAAAGGATGATTAACCCCTCAATACCCAAAACGGATAAAACGGATATCAATTAAGATTTAACGCTTTTAATCACAGTCAAGCACACTGTCACAGATCTGCTGTGACTGATTACCTCCCTCACAAATGAATTTTGCAGACCCCTGAGCTCTCTAGAGACGTCCTGGATCAAGGAGGAAGAAGCAGGAAGACTGTGCTAGAATCTTAACTGCGCAACAAGGCGCTAAAACAAGGTCCCTCCCACTCCTATTACAACAGTGGGAGCCCTGATATAACGGTTTCCATGCAGAAAATATATGTTAGCCATGTGGAAAAAATCATGCCCAAAGAGATTTATCACCAAAGTACCTCACAAAAACGAATAACATGCCAGTAAACGTTTTATTAAAAAGCAACATTTTCCAATGTCATGTAAAGTTATCACTAAGCCTGCTACCAGTCGCTACCACTGCAGATAAGGCTTAAGTATTATTTCAGTTTTAACAGCATTTTCTCAGTCAAATTCTAGTCCCTAGAAAATAACTTGACTGCGCATACATTTATCAGCCTGATACCAGTTGCCACTACTGCATTTAAGGCTGTACTTACATCATACGATAACAGCAGTATTTTCTTAGTCAATTCCATTCCCAGAAAATAATGTACTGTACATACCTCATTTGCGGAAGACCCCGCATGCTATTCCCAGTTTCTGAAGTTACCCCACTCCTCAGAATGTCGAGAACAGCCAGTGGATCTTAGTTACGCCTGCTAAGATCATAGAAAAAAAAAAACGCAGGCAGTTTCTTCTTCCAAATACTGCCTGAGATAGAAAAACAGCACACTCCGGTGCCATTTAAAATAACAAACTTTTGATTGAAGAATAGTTAAGTAAAAACTCCAGCTCCTCTCGCGACCTCCTTCTTTGTTGAGGGTTGCAAGAGAATGACTGGATATGACATGTGAGGGGAGGAGCTATATAGCAGCTCTGCTTGGGTGATCCTCTTGCAACTTCCTGTTGGGAAGGAGAATATATCCCATAAGTAATGGATGACCCGTGGACTGAACACACTTAACAAGAGAAATAAAAACTATCATTTTAACACCTCTTTCACTTTACCTCTTCCTATTACTAGTATAGGCAAAGAGAATGACTGGTGATGGAAAGAAGGGAGGAACTATATATACAGCTCTGCTGTGGTGCTCTTTGCCACTTCCTGTTAGCAGGAGGATAATATCTCACAAGTAAGAATGAATCCGTGGACTTGTCGTATCTAGTAGAAGAAATAATGGATCCTACACAAATTAAGTAAAATGAATAAAATATATAATAAAGGTAAAATCCTTTTAAAATGATAAATAATACATATTTTAACGATTTTTTTTAGTAAGTATAACCCACTGTTTAGTGTTTTATTTTATTATAACAATGAAACAGACTGTTTTAAATCTCTATATTTATCCCTGTAAAAACCCACAATAACAGTTTAAAGGAAAAACGGGTTTTCAACAAATGCTATATACATTATTAGCCTCCAAATTATTATATAGTCATTTTATGTGATACATACCACTAGTTGAGGTATTGGCAGAGGTTTTCCTTCTTTGCTCAGAGAAACAAAGGTAAAGAAGGCACTGACTGCTCGATATTTTTCCTGAGATTCCCCAACTAGATTATCCGCATCCACAAATACCTCAATCTCCATAGATTTATTGCTAGTGAATGTCATACGACCAGATATAGTGATGATGCAACCTGAAAATGAAAAAGATAGTTTTGTTATTGGTCGGCTGTAACACTTTTGTAAGACTTTCAGATTATTATAGTGATGAGTGAAAAAACTTTATTTGTATTGGATTGTACTCAGTGGTGTATTTGAGTTTCGTGCTGCCCTAGGCACTCAAAATTCTGCTGCTCCCTCCCCAGGTTTTAGGCCTTTTTTTGGCCATAATATTTTTTGGTGAGGGTGTTATGTGACTTTTATTTTCATGGCATTTCCAAAGTAAATGTTCAAGTGCGGGTAGTGCAGTATGTGTGTGTAGTGCAGTGAGTGTCCAAAATATGCCCCTGATTGTACTGTACTGTATTATGTTTTTGAGATATAATTTTTATATATATATATATATATATATATATATATATATATATATATATATATATATATATATATATATATATATATATATACACATATAGTCAGGGGTGAAAGATTATCAGCATGGTCTACTAGCCGGCAGTTTAAAAGCTACTAGCCCAGAGTGATAATCCAATCAATGTTAAAAATAGGAAAAAGTAAAATTTCGAAGTCATCCGGGACTAGTGGACCACTGGAAATTCCAAGCCCTGCATATAGTGGTTTCCATTTTTTTAATGAGTCACATTTACCAAAGGGAGCTCAACAGAGCCACATAATTTCAGCGACAGCTTGCTCAATTTGCTGTTGATCATAATAGCAACTTCCTCACAAAAAGAAACCTGAGGGAAATGCCATTATTAAAAGCATGACAATGACAACTACTTAGCCAATAATGATACTTAGCCACATTTAAAAATAAATGAAAAAAATAAAACATGTTTATTTTTTTATATAAACATAAAAAAAAAAAAACCTAACTATCCTGCCTACAAGTACAGGTGTCCAATCCAAAGACCAATAAGGACCCCAAAATGTTGTCATTAAAGGGATATGAAACCCAGATCTTTTCTTTCATGATTCAGATAGAGCAGGCAATTTTAAGCAACTTTTTAAATTTACTCCTATTATCAAATTTTCTTCATTAGTTTTGGTATCTTTATTTGAAAAAGCAGGAATGTACGCTGAGGAGATGGCCCATTTTTGGTTCAGCACCCTTGCTGATTGGTGAAATTTGAAATATTTTTATTAGCAATTTCTTTTTTTTGCTGGTTATGGATCATCTGGATATGTATAAATGTCAAATATTATTCCCTGAGGTTTAACTAAATAGGAAAGAACCCTAAACTATGGCCAGACCGTAGTGTGCAAGAACAGCATGGGAGACTTGCTAGATGGGATTTTTAGTGGAGGATCATATTGGGATAATTTTATTTCTGCATGTGTTTACTGCTCAGGGGATATGTGTTTGAGTTATTGCAGTGGGGGATTATGTTGGGGATACTTAGATAGGGGTGTTGTAGGGCGTGACTAAGTAAACCCATTAGCCTATTTTTTTGGGGGGAGTCATGATTTTATCATGGTGCGGTGGGTTGCCAGATCAACCATAATCCTTTAAAGTGGCTATGGTTAAAGGGGCATGAGTATAGAATTTTAAATAACTTTCTAATGTAATATTATAATTTTAGCTTCATTCTCATGGCATCCTTTGTTGAAGGAGCAGCAATGCACTACTGGGAGCTAGCTAAACACACTGGGTGAGCCAATGACAAGAGGCATATATGGGCAGCCACCGTTCAGGAGGTAGTTCCTAGCAGTGCATTGCTGCTCTTGATCCTACCTAGGTATGACTTTCAGTAAAGGATAACAAATGAATAAAGAACATTAGATTAAAGAAGTACACTGGAAAGTTATTTAAAATTACACACACACTCTGAATCATGAAAGTTAATATTGACATTATTGTCCCTTTAATTGCGATGGGGTGTTCAAGGTTAGTTTTTTAAACTGGGTATCAATATACCAATTTTTATATGTATCAATTTTTAAACTGGGTATCAGTATCAATATAAAATCAATTGGGATGTTAATTTATTTTTGATGTTCAGGTTGCATTAAGGTTGGTGTAAGCAATGCTTCACATGATAGAGACAGGTATAGGATACTATCTCTGCTATGGTATAACGGATGGTATATCGGCTCATTTAGAAAGTAACAGATGACGCTATTACCGTGCAAACCCATGAGCCGCTGGAATTTTGTTTTGCTCAAAACCGATCGTACAGAAGCCATACTTGAAAGAAGCAGAGTTATGCTGCAACTTGCCAATACTTTAATGCATTACTGAAAAAAATCCAATCATAAAACCCACACCAGCTAATGTGCAACGAAAAGTTTATGATTTCAACCATCCTTCACCTTCCTTTAGGTTGATCCAAATTTGGAGTTAAACAAATGCTTTTGAGTAATCATTCTTGCCCTGGGCATGTCAATTCATGACTATTAATGATTTGAGCGGTACAACAACAGTTTGTTTATTGCTGTATGGCACAATGCAAATACATAATAAGGGTTTGGGGCTCAAAGAATTTAAAGGGTAACTACTTTCCTTTTATATCCAATCAGATTCCTTCACGCTCATCAGGTTCTTTGTAGTCTAATGACTAAGTTTGTAGTCCTATGACTAGGTGCCAACAGGCCCGAAACGCGTAAGGAGGTCTTGTGTTTGTCCTTCTAACCCTGGAGTGCGTTATTTTAACTGGTATCAATAAATATGTGGATTTTAACTTTCCCCTGAGTGCTGCTTATTGTGGTTTTCTTTGTAGTCTAAATTCATCTTCAGTTTGTGGTTAATGATTTCACTATAGTCTCTGCTTATAGGGGAAGCTATATTAAAGGGACATGAAACCCAAACTTTTTCTTTTTTTTTTGTTTTAATTTTTTATTGAGGTTGTAATAAAGTTTCACAACGTATTCATCCGGTAACAATAATAGCGTAATTCTGGAAAATACATCCTTATAACATAAACATAATCTTAAACCAAAGAAATAGTGAGTCTTGAAATAAATTCTATATGCCTTCGGAGGGAAACGTGTAGAATAGTCATGTAAGTTACATCTATGTCCCGTAGTCATAACCCCCTTATGAAAAGGTAGACATTATCAACGGGTAAGAGGCATATGAGAATGCTAGAGTTAACCTTGTAAACATGGATGTTGATAACGGAACATATGTTTGTACATAAGATAATGGAACCTCAGTTTTATATTTTATATATAATAGATATGGCCCACGCCTTACCGTGAAGAAAATTAATATGTTCATTTATTCTAATAGGGTTGAGGCAGGCGTGGGGCAGTATTTGTTTGGGCATTCTCAGACCAAGGTGGTCTAGAAAAGGGAAGAAAGAAGTCAGCGGGCAAGAGCCGCTTATAACTTTTTCTTTTATGATTCAGATACTTTAAACAACTTTCTAATTTACTTCTATAATCACATTGTCTTTGTCTTTGTTCTCTTGGTATATTTTGTTGAAAAGCAGGGACATAAGCTCAGGAGCGTGCACATGTCTTGAGCACTATATGGCAGCAGTTTTGCAAGATTGTTATCCATATGCAAGAGCACAAGATGGCAGCATTATTTCCTGCCATGTAGTGCTCCAGACGCCTACCTATGTATCTCTTCAATTAAGAATAGCATGAGAACAAAGCCAATTTAATAATAGAAGTAAAAAACATTGTGAAAATAACTTAAGGCCTGTTTTTTTTCTTTTTCCCCCCAGATCCTTAAGACTTACCTTTCCAACGGCAAGTCTTTGGGGTCTGTAGCTGCTTAGATGCCTGAGTTACAGGCTTCTAAGCAGCATGCCCCCTTTCCCTATTCTTGTCATTGTCTATTTTAAATAAAGTTGCGCAGTGATGTAATCACGTCATTGCGCGGGACGTCACTGCGCAAAACGTGAAGCCCCGGCGATGCCCGTCAGTATACAGGCCCGATCGTTGGGGTAGGAGTGGGTGGGAGCCCCCAGATCTCCCTCAAGGTGGGAGAGTGCTAGCGACGGCTCTGAGCCGTCGTTAGCACCTGAGTGAGAAACTCTGCAACGGCTCGGAGCCGTCGTTCGCACTAAAAGGGTTAAAAACTAAAATGACTAGTTTTCCCTGCCTGTAAGTGACATTCTTTTCTGCCTGGGTCTTTCGTTTGGTTTTTGTGTTCTAAAATGCAAATAATAGTCTATTTTTATTTAAAACAACAAATATTACCTTTCTGATCATGGTACTGTACTATCTTTCTGATGTTACTATGTATACAAAAGTATTAAAAAATAATATAAAAACTATCTTTAGCTTGCATGTATAAGTTGATAAAATTACATGTAAATATTGCCTAAATAAACTAAGATATTGTTGTTTACATTTGGTCCCATCCCCTCTCCAAACGGTCTCATTAAAGATACAAATATTCCAAAATTCCAACTATTTCGATATCCATACCTTTTCTGGTCCCAAGCAGTTTGGATAAAGGATTCTCTACCTGTATATAGTTATTTAATTTCTTTCTAACAAATATTTTACTAATAGAATATATATTACTAACATAAAAAAGTCTCCATGAAAAAATTATATTTGATTGGAGACTGCCTGTCTAAATCTCACTTTTCTCTTAAAAAGTAGAATGTGTTGTTAAGCTTGAGAAATGACTACATTTTTAAACAATATAAATACCCTAAGGTATCCTAATGCATATATAAGTGAGTTTCTAATACAAATTACATAGCATTTTGGCAACTTTAAAAATCTTGCTATTTGGCAGACATATTTTTGTTATAAACCCCCCAGAAAATCAGATAAAAATAGTAAGCTTTATTTCATTGGCAGACAAATATTACATGAATAAGATAAAACATAAACTTAGCCATCTCTGCATATATAAGTTAAAAGAACAAGTATAGGGTTTCTATAATTAAAATGATGAGGGATTTAATGAAAAAGCAAAGACTTGTAACACAAAAATCCTTTATTAAATTTTAAAAAGCATTAAAAGCATTACTCAGTTGTGCACTTATATTTCCTACAAGATATGTAGTGCAAGATAGATGGTCCAAAATTCAATGGAAAGTGAAACATCAAAAATCTATTTAAATTCATATTTAAAAGGTTCTAATAGTTTTATTCAATTGTATCAGGTATTTATTTTGATTATATATGTGTAAAGCCCAATGAATTGACAGTTACTGTGGCATTTTATTCTGTCCCATGCCACTGTACGGTTGTCTCAATTTATGTCTCAGAAGAGGAAATGCAGCCCAGCAGTTCTGTCTAAACCCCTTCCAGATTGTCCTGCCCCAACTGTTCCATGCACCATCTCTGGACTATTATTAGTGTCTTGCTCAAAGTGCAAAATGAGAGGTGTTCAGTGGGTAAAATTCACACTATCTCTACAGCAGGGGTGGGCAACTATCGGCCCTCCAGATGTTATGGACTACATCTCCCATAATGCTCTTTCATCCATAATGCAAGCAATGCATCATGGGAGATGTTGCCCATAACATCTGGAGGGCCGGTAATTGCCCACTCCTGCTCTACAGGCTCTCCAGAATCACATGCCCCTATATTATTCTATGTAGCTTATTTACTAAATAATGAATCGGTTGCACAGAATAACATAAGTAACTGAAGAAGTCAGCGGGGGCCAAAGAAGCTACAGAAACTGGTGAAGCTGGAGAGGCAGCGGAAGCTAGAGAGGCAGGTGAAGCCAGAGAAGCCACTTAGTGAATACTGCACACTCTTTGGTAAACGCCTACAATGGTCCCTTGTAGGTAGGAGTTTAAAAGTGAAATGATATCATCTTGAATATAATTCTAAATTATTATTATTATTTTAACCTATATGGTGCTTGCACACAGGTGCTGACTGGTAGTATGCTCTGGGCATAGTGAATAGCACATACTTACCAATTGGTGCCTGTGTTAACATTGAGGTTGGCTTTTTTTTTTTTAAAGACTGCATTATAGAAGCTGGTTGGAAGTATGCTGGCACTAAAATTTAAATTTACTCAATTTTGAAAAAAAACTAATTTTTAACTGTTTTATAGCATGTAATATACATCAAAATTTCAGATACCTTCTTTTTTTTGCTCTTGTATTCATCTCCCAACCCTTCATGAGGTTCATTATGCAAGTACTATCCCATGTAGCTAGCTAGGCAGGAAAACTGGGTGCAGAGAATGCACACATTGAAGCCAATGATGCCACCCACTGTGACAGATATCGTTCGGCAATGTCTAAGAATGCTACTGCACTGCCACATCTGAGATTGCGCATGAATGATCATAATGACCAGCATGCAATAGTGATCAGTAAATAATCATATATTTAAGTTGCTCATTTAAATATGAGCTCTGATTTGTGGAAGGTACAAGGAGGGACACTAACTGTAATGGGTGCCAGGAAGCAAACTGAGACAAGAAGTGCAAAAATAATCACACCTTTATTAATAGCAAAAAATAATAAAAAGTCCACAAGTCAAATAACAAGCCAAGAATAAAAACCAGAACTGGTAGTCAGACAGGCCGAGTCAGGAGCCAAAGTGAATAGTCAGACGAGCCGGAATCAGAAACAAGGAGAACAGCAGAGTCAGGAACAAGCCAGGGATCAGGAACCAGGAGGGATGTCAGACAGCCAGGTAATACACAGGAGCTCTCACAAACAGGTCTGAGACAACACAAGGGCAAAGCATACTGAACAGAGGCCCTTTAAATAATAAGTGATGACATCACAATTCTGAGACTGCATCCTGTCTCACACGGATGATGTACACCAGTCTGGCCATAAAAGGAAGTGCGGGAAATGAACAGCATCACACAGTATGCACCAGAGTCAGGAAGAGAGGTGAGTAAAATGGCTCCCAGCAGCACATGGCAAACAAATCAGGGAAAAAACCCTGACAGTACCCTCCCCTCAACGACCCCTCTCCCGCGGGAGGACAAAAGGCTTATTGGGGAAACGGGCATGGAAGGCACAGAGGAGGGCGGTAGCATGAACATCAGAGGAGGGAACCCATGAACGCTCCTCCGGACCATAGCCCCTCCAGTGAACCAAATACTGTACGCGGCCCCTGGACATACGAGAGTCAATAATGCTGCTGACCTCATACTCCTCATGGTTGTAAACAAAGATAGGACGGGGACGAGGCAACACAGTGGTAAACCGATTACAGACCAATGGTTTCAAGAGGGAGACATGAAAAACATTGGAGATGCGCATTGCAGGAGGAAGGTCAAGAGCGTAGGCCACAGGATTGACCCGTCGGAGTATTCGAAAAGGACCAACATAACTGGGAGCCAGTTTATTGGAAGGCACACAAAGGTTCAAGTTGCGGGAGGACAGCCAAACTCTCTCACCAACCTGGTAGGAAGTCTCGGGCAGAAGCCTACGATCAGCCTGGAACTTTTGGCGCTGCATAGAACGATGAAGGCAATCCTGAATCTGCACCCACGTGGAACGGAGTTGCCGGAGATGCTCCTACAAAGCCGGAATACCCTGAGACATGAATGAATAGGACAACAAGGATGGTTGAAACCCATAATTCGCCATGAACGGGGATAACTTGGAGGAAGCATTAATAGCACTATTACGAGCAAACTCTGCCCAAGGTAACAGTTCAAACCAATTATTGTGGTGATCTGAGACATAGCAACGGAGGAACTGTTCCAGAGCTTGATTAGACCGTTCCATAGCCCCATTGGATTGAGGGGGATATGCCGAGGAGAAGGAAAGCTGGATCCCCATTTGAGCACAAAAGGAACGCCAAAATCTGGAGACAAACTGGCTACCCCGGTTCGACACTATCTCCTTGGGTAACCCATGTAAATGGAAGAACTCCCAGGCAAAAATTGAAGCAAGCTCTTGAGCGGTAGGCAACTTCTTCAAGGGAATGCAATGTGACATTTTAGAAAAACGGTCAACCACCATAAGGATAACAGTATTGCCATTGGAAACAGGGAGCTCGACAATGAAGTCCATGGAAAGATGTGTCCAAGGACGCTTACCATTAGCAATAGGTTGAAGAAGACCCACAGGAAGACGTCGAGGAGTCTTATTCTATGCACAAACTGAGCAGGAGGCAACATATGCAGCAACATCAGAACGAAGAGCTGGCCACCAGAATTGTTGAGTGACAGACCAAATCATTTGGTTCTTGCCTGGGTGACCTTCGGCTTTAGGATAGTGGTAAGTGTTCTTAATGGTAAGACGATTAAGACCCCTATAATCGATGCATGGTCTTAACTCGCCACCCGTTTTTTTCACAAAGAAAAAGCCAGCTCCTGCAGGAGAGGAGGATTTGCTGATGATCCCCCGCGACAGAGCATCGGCAACATACTCCTCCATAGCACAATTGTCCGCAACAGACAGAACCCGGCCCCGAGGAGGAATGGCTCCGGGTTGCAGGTCTATGGCACAATCGTAACACCGGTGAGGAGGCAACGTACCGGCACGCACCTTGTCAAAAACGTCTAGGAACTCTCGGTACTCCTCTGGCAATTGAGATACCGAAGATGTGCACAAGACTTTAACTGGTTTCCGAAGACAAGTGGAAATACATTGCGGAGACCACGACAAAATTTCGGACCTGCGCCAGTCGAGACTGGGATTGTGCTTTTGGAGCCAGGGATAACCCAGAATAACCAGAAAATGTGGAGAGTTTATCACCTGGAACTGGAGGGTTTCAAAATGGAGAGCCCCAACAGCCATGGACAACGGAGCAGTTTCGTGAGTAACGAGTGCGGGCTGAAGGGGCCTGCCATCAATGGCCTCAATAGCAAGCGGAACGGACCGAGGCAAAACAGGAATAAAGTGCTTTGTGCACTGTCAATGAAAGAGCCCACAGCACCGGAGTCAACAAGAGCCTGGGTGACTATGGAGGAGTCCACCCAGGAAAGGACAACCGTGACCAAAGGTTTCTCTTTTACCGGTTCCGGGGACGAGGATAAACCACCCAAGGTCTGCCCCCGACAGGACCTTAGGTGTGAGCGTTTCCCGGCCGTGTAGGACAAGACTTCAAAAGGTGGCCTAGTAACCCACAATAGAAGCAGAGCCCCTCCCTCCTCCTAAAGGCCCTCTCCGCCGCGGAGAGACGCGTGAATCCCAACTGCATCGGCTCAGCAGTACCTGGTGACTCGGGACCAGGAGGCATGGGAGGAGAGGGAGGCATGGGTGGGAACAAACACGTAGGAGACAACGGAAAGGTAGGCTTCCGCAAGCGCTCCTTAGTCTGATGTCAATTAGGATAAAAAAAGACATCAATGCCTCGAGATCTTCTGGTAAATCTCTGGCAGCAACTTCGTCCTTAATCGCATCAGAGAGCCCATGAAAGAAGGAGGCAACAAGGGCTTCATTGTTCCAACCTACCTCTGCGGCAAGCGTACGGAACTCAATGGCATACTGAGCAACAGATCTTGTACCTTGCTGAATGGACATGAGTCGTTTAGCAGAAGAGGAGCGAGCCGAAACATCAAATACCCTTCGAAAGGAGGCCACAAATTCAGGGTAATTTGAAATCACAGGTTTTTTAGCCTCCCACAAGGGATTAGCCCAGGCAAGAGCTGTGTCAGAGAGTAACAAGATGAGAAATCCCACCTTAGCTCTGTCAGAGGGAAACGCCTGAGGTACCATCTTAAAGTAAATGCCCACCTGGTTCAAAAACCCTCTGCACTGATTAGGATTGCCTCCATATCGCTGAGGTAGAGGTGCAGAACTGGACATGCTCCTGGTAGAACTAGGTGCAGCAGCGGAAACAGGAGCAGCCATAACTTGCGGGACACTTTGGTCTAAATGTGCAGTGCGAGTCAGCAGGGTTTGCAGGGATAGTGCAAATTGATCCAAACGGTGATCCTGTTCATCCATCCTGGAAATTATGGCAGGTAAAGGTGGATTATTAGCACCATCAGGATTCATGGCCCTTGCGTAATGTCAGGGTGCCAGGAATGTCAGGGTGCCAGAAATCAGACTGAGACAAGAAGTGCAAAAATAATCACACCTTTATTAATAGCAAAAAATAAGAAAAAGTCCACAAGTCAAATAACAAGCCAGGAATCAAAACCAGAACTGGTAGTCAGGTGAGCCGGAATCAGGAACAAGGAGAACAGCAGAGTCAGGAACAAGCCAGGGATCAGGAACCAGGAGGGACATCAGACAGCTAGGTAATACACAGGAGCTCTCACAAACAGGTCTGAGACAACGCAAGGGCAAAGCATACTGAACAGAGGCCCTTTAAATAATAAGTGATGACATCACAATTCTGAGACTGCATCCTTTCTCACACGGATGATGTACACCAGTCTGGCCATGAAAGGAAGTGCAGGAAATGAGCAGCATCACACAGTATGCACCAGAGTCAGGAAGAGAGGTGAGTAAAATGGCTGCCAGCAGCACATGGCAAACAGATCAGGGAAAAAGCCCTGGCACTAACACTTCTGGTGTCAGTGATGCATCTATTCCTACGACAGTGATCAGCTCTAAAGTACAATATATATGGAAGAACGTAAAGTATTTTTACACATACACATATGCTGAACACTGGTTAATTAGAATTTGCTTTTACTATTTATATACAGTTTTTGTCCCTTTAACAAAGGCTTTAAAATAAGTTATGGGCAGTGGAAAAATGTTCTGATTTAATTCACAGGGAAAGCAGGCAAAATCAACTACATTGCAAGCGTTTTGGGTTGAATGTCCCTTTAAAGAGACATGATACCCAAATGTTGAAGCAAATGAAAGTGATTCAACATAGCTGTAAAAAGCTGACTAGAAAATATCACATGGACTTTTATATGTAAAAAAAATATTTTCCTCAAAGCCACATCCCATTGTAAAGGAACTTTAAGCAGCCAATCAGGATGCTACTCCCGGTACTTGCAAAAGAGTGTGCATCTGGCATGTGCAGGCACAGTCATGTTATTTCCCAACTCAGTTTAAGGAAGTTTACTTTGAAATCTTGAGAGATTTCAGTGAATTATCATGAGATCACAGTAAAGCAAAGTGTGAACTTAGCAGTGATGAAGCTGATTGTTTTTTTTTCCTTGCCCAGTGTGCTTAGAGGAATATGGCTGCACATCACTGATGAGGCCCAAAGAATGCGGAGGCGATTGTCTGGGGTTGGCATGTTCCTTGTTCAGAGGAGCATTGTATTTCAGGGGGTGGACTGACCTTAATAGGTGGGATCATACTGATATTCCTCAGGAAAGTTATCCTTTGTGAAAAACACAATTGGGCTAAAAGAGGCTGCTGTTAGGTGGTAACTTGCCATAGAACAAGCTACTGAGCTTTTGTTCATTCTTGGTAAAGCACTTCTCTTTCTGTATGCCTTTATATTATAACCCTGGGGAAGTCTCCCTAAGGATGGTAGAAGAAAACAGACGTGGACTCCTTGCCCACCGTGCTAAGTGGGATAAGGCTGCACCTCAGTGATGAGTCCCAAAGAAGACTGAGGTGATCATCTGGGGTTGTACTGTTCCTTGTTCAGAGGAGAATTGCCTGGTAACTCGCCATGGAACAAGCTAATGAGCTTTTGTTCGTTCCTGGCAGAGCGCTTCTCTTTCTGTATGCATTTGTTATTTTTTTACAACATTCAGCTGACAGTAGCTACATCATATCTGTTCACACAGGACCTACTATTATGGGCTGAAGAAATTTCGAGGTAAAATATTTTCTTTTTTTACATAGAGATGTTCATGTTATATTTTCTTGTCAGCTTTTTACAGTTACACTGCATTATTTTCAAGTGATTTAGCATATGAGTATTATGTCCCTTTAAGTTTATAGAATGTTGTAGTATGGGATATGAAATAAAATACTCAACTAAACTTGTATTTTCAATGCATCTTAAATAATGGAGACCTTTAGTTAAATAGATTGCACATTAAAATAATTTGTTGGAAAGCTATTTTGATACAGCTGTAGGGTATTTGGAGACAACTTAATTAGCGTTGTTTCCGTTCTTTTAAACAGTAGCTCAGAGCTTTTTATGTAATATTTTATACATTCCAAATCTATGAATGCTCTGGGCTTGCAGACACATAGGGTGAAATACTGAACATAAAATCATAATGACAACACTGAAGTGAGGAAAATATTTTACTCTCAAGGATATTTTCAGTGCACAACAAATTCAAGGGATTTGCATACTCGTTACTTTGGTATTCCAGGCTATTTATAAACTTAAAGGGACAGGAAAGTAAAAATGAAATCTTTATGATTAAGATAGAGCACACAATGTTAAGCAACTTTTTAATTTACTTGTTACTACTTGGAGGTGGCTGTTGTGTCATTGGTTCACCTGATATTTTCAGATAGCTCCCAATAATGTACTGCTACTTCCTTAACAAAAGATACCATGAGAATTAAATGGACATGAAACAAAAAAATATATTTTGGGATTCAGATAGAGCATGACATTTTAAACAATTCCCAATTTTACTTCTATTATCACATTTTCTTTGTTCTTTTATTATCTTTTGTTGAAGAGCAGAGTGGTAAGCTTAGGAGTCTGCATATGTCAGAAGCACTATATGGCATCAGCTTTATAAGAATGTTATACATTTGAAAGAGCACTAGATAGCAGCTCCTTAACCTGTCATGTAGAGCTCCAGACTTGCACACTACCTACCTAGATATCTTTTGAGCAAAGAATACAATAAGAATGAAGCAAATTTGATCAATATTAATTGAAAACTTTTAAAAAAATTGTTTGCTATGCCAGAATCACAAATAAAAATGTTTGTGTTTCATGTCCCTTTAAGCAAATTTGATAATAGAAGTACATTGGGAAGTTGTTTAGAATTGTTTGCTCTGTCTGAATCATGAAAATAAAATGTTGGGTTCATGTACTTTTAACAAAAATGGATTATACAGAAAAGCGTGGTATAAAATTGCACATGGAAATTCCTTTTATGTGAATTTTAGTTACATTAATAAAGAAGCATTTTATTAAAGTCATAGGGGTTGATTTATCATAGTGCGAGCGGACATGATACAATGTAGCGTATCGTGTATGCTGCACATCGATAAATGCCGACAGCATACACTGTCGGCATTTATCAATGCACCAGCAGTTCTTGTGAACTGCTTGTGCAATTTAGCCCCCTGCAGATTCGCGGCCAATTGCAGGGGGTGTCAATCAACCTGATCGTATTCGATCGCGCGGAAACAGGGGCTTGATAAATCGTCATCTTACACTTAATTTGGATATTATCAATTATTTTTAAAGAGCCGCCACAAGTTCTGTTTTACTGGGTACATGGGAAGAAGAAACCATGGCATTGATTAAATAGAATTAGTTTAAATCAATATCAAGCTGAAAAAAAATGTTGAGACTCAAAAACTGTGGAATTTAAAAAAAAATAAAAAATTCACTCCACATCACACCTGCTAGTTGACAATTCAGCTCTATTATAATCCATGGAGCCGCATTTTTCCTGTAACTGTTCAACTTCCTGCTGCATAGAACAAGTTCCAATATATAAAGGATACCACATAAAAAAAACACGTTTTAAAAAAACAAACAGATTTTTTTTTTTATAAAAATCTGGAAAAATGACATCCTCTATAAAACAGTTCAGAAAAGAAAACTCCAACAAGGAAAAAAAACAAAACCAAAACCAAATCAAGACCTCATCATCAGATATGAAAATATTTTTCTATAACAAAACAGAGATGCAATTTTTCTACGATTAGAGACATTTACGTTTACTGGTTTTGAGTGAATAAAGCTGTTTGGGTTGTAATAGTTATAACAGATTAAAAAAAAAAGGTTCTCTTTCATTTGCCAGATATCATGTATTGGACACTTCTTTTATACAATATGCAAAAGCTAAAAGGGGCTTGAGTTTTAAAAAACAGAATTTATGTTTACCTGATAAATTACTTTCTCCAACGGTGTGTCCGGTCCACGGCGTCATCCTTACTTGTGGGATATTCTCTTCCCCAACAGGAAATGGCAAAGAGCCCAGCAAAGCTGGTCACATGATCCCTCCTAGGCTCCGCCTTCCCCAGTCATTCGACCGACGTAAAGGAGGAATATTTGCATAGGAGAAATCATATGATACCGTGGTGACTGTAGTTAAAGAAAATAAATTATCAGACCTGATTAAAAAACCAGGGCGGGCCGTGGACCGGACACACCGTTGGAGAAAGTAATTTATCAGGTAAACATAAATTCTGTTTTCTCCAACATAGGTGTGTCCGGTCCACGGCGTCATCCTTACTTGTGGGAACCAATACCAAAGCTTTAGGACACGGATGATGGGAGGGAGCAAATCAGGTCACCTAGATGGAAGGCACCACGGCTTGCAAAACCTTTCTCCCAAAAATAGCCTCAGAAGAAGCAAAAGTATCAAATTTGTAAAATTTAGTAAAAGTGTGCAGTGAAGACCAAGTCGCTGCCTTACATATCTGATCAACAGAAGCCTCGTTCTTGAAGGCCCATGTGGAAGCCACGGCCCTAGTGGAATGAGCTGTGATTCTTTCAGGAGGCTGCCGTCCGGCAGTCTCGTAAGCCAATCTGATGATGCTTTTAAGCCAAAAAGAGAGAGAGGTAGAAGTTGCTTTTTGACCTCTCCTTTTACCAGAATAAACAACAAACAAGGAAGATGTTTGTCTGAAATCCTTTGTAGCATCTAAATAGAATTTTAGAGCACGAACTACATCCAAATTGTGCAACAAACGTTCCTTCTTTAAAACTGGATTCGGACACAAAGAAGGCACGACTATCTCCTGGTTAATGTTTTTGTTAGAAACAACTTTCGGAAGAAAACCAGGTTTAGTGCGCAAAACCACCTTATCTGCATGAAACACCAGATACGGAGGAGAACACTGCAGAGCAGATAACTCTGAAACTCTTCTAGCAGAAGAAATTGCAACCAAAAACAAAACTTTCCAAGATAATAACTTAATATCTACGGAATGTAAGGGTTCAAACGGAACCCCCTGAAGAACTGAAAGAACTAAATTGAGACTCCAAGGAGGAGTCAAAGGTTTGTAAACAGGCTTGATTCTAACCAGAGCCTGAACAAAAGCTTGAACATCTGGCACAGCCGCCAGCTTTTTGTGAAGTAAAACAGATAAAGCAGAAATCTGTCCCTTCAAAGAACTTGCAGATAATCCTTTCTCCAAACCTTCTTGAAGAAAGGATAGAATCTTAGGAATTTTTATCTTATTCCATGGGAATCCTTTAGATTCACACCAACAGATATATTTTTTCCATATTTTATGGTAGATTTTTCTAGTTACAGGCTTTCTGGCCTGAACAAGAGTATCAATGACAGAATCTGAGAACCCTCGCTTTGATAAAATCAAGCGTTCAATCTCCAAGCAGTCAGTTGGAGTGAGACCAGATTCGGATGTTCGAACGGACCTTGAACAAGAAGGTCCCGTCTCAAAGGTAGCTTCCATGGTGGAGCCGATGACATATTCACCAGGTCTGCATACCAAGTCCTGCGTGGCCACGCAGGAGCTATCAAGATCACTGATGCCCTCTCCTGATTGATCCTGGCTACCAGCCTGGGGATGAGAGGAAACGGTGGGAATACATAAGCTAGGTTGAAGGTCCAAGGTGCTACTAGTGCATCTACTAGAGTCGCCTTGGGATCCCTGGATCTGGACCCGTAGCAAGGAACCTTGAAGTTCTGACGAGAGGCCATCAGATCCATGTCTGGAATGCCCCACAATTGAGTAATTTGGGCAAAGATTTCCGGATGGAGTTCCCACTCCCCTGGATGAAATGTCTGACGACTCAGAAAATCCGCTTCCCAATTTTCCACTCCTGGGATGTGGATTGCAGACAAGTGGCAGGAGTGAGTCTCCGCCCATTGAATGATTTTGGTCACTTCTTCCATCGCCAGGGAGCTCCTTGTTCCCCCTTGATGGTTGATATACGCAACAGTCGTCATGTTGTCCGATTGAAACCGTATGAATTTGGCCTTTGCTAGCTGAGGCCAAGCCTTGAGAGCATTGAATATCGCTCTCAGTTCCAGAATATTGATCGGGAGAAGAGATTCTTCCCGAGACCAAAGACCCTGAGCTTTCAGGAGTCCCCAGACCGCGCCCCAGCCCACCAGACTGGCGTCGGTCGTGACAATGACCCACTCTGGTCTGCGGAAGCTCATCCCCTGTGACAGGTTGTCCAGGGTCAGCCACCAACGGAGTGAATCTCTGGTCCTCTGATCTACTTGTATCGTCGGAGACAAGTCTGTATAATCCCCATTCCACTGACTGAGCATGCACAGTTGTAATGGTCTCAGATGAATTCGCGCAAAAGGAACTATGTCCATTGCCGCGACCATCAAACCTATTACTTCCATGCACTGCGCTATGGAAGGAAGAGGAACAGAATGAAGTACTTGACAAGAGCTTAGAAGTTTTGATTTTCTGGCCTCTGTCAGAAAAATCCTCATTTCTAAGGAGTCTATTATTGTTCCCAAGAAGGGAACTCTTGTTGACGGAGATAGAGAACTTTTTTCTACGTTCACTTTCCACCCGTGAGATCTGAGAAAGGCCAGGACAATGTCCGTATGAGCCTTTGCTTGTGGAAGGGACGACGCTTGAATCAGAATGTCGTCCAAGTAAGGTACTACTGCAATGCCCCTTGGTCGTAGCACCGCTAGAAGGGACCCTAGTACCTTTGTGAAAATTCTTGGAGCAGTGGCTAATCCGAATGGAAGTGCCACAAACCGGTAATGCTTGTCCAGAAAGGCGAACCTTAGGAACCGATGATGTTCCTTGTGGATAGGAATATGTAGATACGCATCCTTTAAATCCACCGTGGTCATGAATTGACCTTCCTGGATGGAAGGAAGAATTGTCCGAATGGTTTCCATTTTGAACGATGGAACCTTGAGAAACTTGTTTAGGATCTTGAGATCTAAGATTGGTCTGAATGTTCCCTCTTTTTTGGGAACTATGAACAGATTGGAGTAGAATCCCATCCCTTGTTCTCCTAATGGAACAGGATGAATCACTCCCATTTTTAACAGGTCTTCTACACAATGTAAGAATGCCTGTCTTTTTATGTGGTCTGAAGACAATTGAGACCTGTGGAACCTCCCCCTTGGGGGAAGCCCCTTGAATTCCAGAAGATAACCTTGGGAGACTATTTCTAGCGCCCAAGGATCCAGAACATCTCTTGCCCAAGCCTGAGCGAAGAGAGAAAGTCTGCCCCCCACCAGATCCGGTCCTGGATCGGGGGCCAACATCTCATGCTGTCTTGGTAGCAGTGGCAGGTTTCTTGGCCTGCTTACCTTTGTTCCAGCCTTGCATTGGCCTCCAGGCTGGCTTGGCTTAAGAAGTATTACCCTCTTGCTTAGAGGATGTAGCACTTGGGGCTGGTCCGTTTCTGCGAAAGGGACGAAAATTTGGTTTATTTTTAGCCTTGAAAGACCTATCCTGAGGAAGGGCGTGGCCCTTACCCCCAGTGATATCAGAAATAATCTCTTTCAAGTCAGGGCCAAACAGCGTTTTCCCCTTGAAAGGAATGTTAAGCAATTTGTTCTTGGAAGACGCATCCGCTGACCAAGATTTTAGCCAAAGCGCTCTGCGCGCCACAATAGCAAACCCAGAATTTTTCGCCGCTAATCTAGCCAATTGCAAAGTGGCGTCTAAAGTAAAAGAGTTAGCCAATTTGAGAGCATGAATTCTGTCCATAATCTCCTCATAAGAAGAATCTTTATTGAGCGACTTTTCTAGTTCATCGAACCAGAAACACGCTGCTGTAGTGACAGGAACAATGCATGAAATTGGTTGTAGAAGGTAACCTTGCTGAACAAACATCTTTTTAAGCAAACCCTCTAATTTTTTATCCATAGGATCTTTGAAAGCACAACTATCTTCTATAGGGATAGTGGTGCGTTTGTTTAGAGTAGAAACCGCCCCCTCGACCTTGGGGACTGTCTGCCATAAGTCCTTTCTGGGGTCGACCATAGGAAACAATTTCTTAAATATAGGGGGAGGGACAAAAGGTATGCCGGGCCTTACCCATTCTTTGTTTACAATGTCCGCCACCCGCTTGGGTATAGGAAAAGCTTCGGGGGGCCCCGGGACCTCTAGGAACTTGTCCATCTTACATAATTTCTCTGGAATGACCAAATTCTCACAATCATCCAGAGTAGATAACACCTCCTTAAGCAGAGCGCGGAGATGTTCCAATTTAAATTTGAATGTAATCACATCAGGTTCAGCTTGTTGAGAAATTTTCCCTGAATCTGAAATTTCTCCCTCAGACAAAACCTCCCTGGCCCCCTCAGACTGGTGTAGGGGCACTTCAGAACCAATATCATCAGCGTCCTCATGCTCTTCAATATTTTCTAAAACAGAGCAGTCGCGCTTTCGCTGATAAGTGGGCATTTTGGCTAAAATGTTTTTGATAGAATTATCCATTACAGCCGTTAATTGTTGCATAGTAAGGAGTATTGGCGCACTAGATGTACTAGGGGCCTCCTGTGTGGGCAAGACTGGCGTAGACGAAGGAGAGGATGATGCAGTACCATGCTTACTCCCCTCACTTGAGGAATCATCTTGGGCATCATTTTCTCTAAATTTTGTGTCACATAAATCACATCTATTTAAATGAGAAGGAACCTTGGCTTCCCCACATACAGAACACAGTCTATCTGATAGTTCAGACATGTTAAACAGGCATAAACTTGATAACAAAGTACAAAAAACGTTTTAAAATAAAACCGTTACTGTCACTTTAAATTTTAAACTGAACACACTTTATTACTGCAAATGTGAAAAAGTATGAAGGAATTGTTCAAATTTCACCAAAATTTCACCACAGTGTCTTAAAGCCTTAAAAGTATTGCACACCAAATTTGAAAGCTTTAACTCTTAAAATAACGGAACCGGATCCGTTTTTATATTTAACCCCTATACAGTCCCTGGTATCTGCTTTGCTGAGACCCAACCAAGCCCAAAGGGGAATACGATACCAAATGACGCCTTCAGTAAGCTTTTTCTATGTATCTGAGCTCCTCACACATGCATCTGCATGTCTTGCTTCCCAAAAACAACTGCGCAATAGAGGCGCGAAAATGAGGCTCTGCCTATGATTAGAGAAAGCCCCCAGTGAAAAAGGTGTCCAATACAGTGCCTGCCGGTTATTTTACATAATTCCCAAGAATAAAATAACTCCTCAAAGCTATGAAGTATTAAAAATGCTTATATATCAATCGTTTTAGCCCAGAAAATGTCTACCAGTCTTAAAAGCCCTTGTGAAGCCCTTTATTCTTATTTAATAAAAATGGCTTACCGGATCCCATAGGGAAAATGACAGCTTCCAGCATTACCAAGTCTTGTTAGAAATGTGTCATACCTCAAGCAGCAAAAGTCTGCTCACTGTTTCCCCCAACTGAAGTTAATTCCTCTCAACAGTCCTGTGTGGAAACAGCCATCGATTTTAGTAACGGTTGCTAAAATCATTTTCCTCTTACAAACAGAAATCTTCATCTCTTTTCTGTTTCAGAGTAAATAGTACATACCAGCACTATTTTAAAATAACAAATTCTTGATTGAAGAATAAAAACTACATTTAAACACCAAAAAACTCTAAGCCATCTCCGTGGAGATGTTGCCTGTACAACGGCAAAGAGAATGACTGGGGAAGGCGGAGCCTAGGAGGGATCATGTGACCAGCTTTGCTGGGCTCTTTGCCATTTCCTGTTGGGGAAGAGAATATCCCACAAGTAAGGATGACGCCGTGGACCGGACACACCTATGTTGGAGAAAGTAGTAACAAATGTAAATTATTTGTTTTATTATTATTATTATTTGGAGAATGTGCAAAAGCAAGAACAGGCTTGTACATTTGGATCAATGTATAGGAATATATATATATGTATGTAGACAGAAACTCCTTAAGTCATATCGCACCCTTCACCTCATAAAAGATTAACACATTAAACATTTAGAGGCCGATTTATTAAATGTCGGACGGACATTTTCCGCTGTCTGCATTTAACATTGCACAAGCATTTCTAGTGAAATGCTTGTGCAATGCCGCCCCCTGCAGATTCGCAGCCAATCGGCCGCTAGAAGGGGGTGTCAATCATCCCGATCGTATCTGATCAGGATGATTGCTGTCTGCCACCTCAGAGGTGGTGAATGAGTTAAGACGCAGCATTCTTAAGACCACTGCTTCTTAACGACTCTTTCCAGCGATCTGGAAACTACGGGGGTAGATTGCAGCATCAGCTATTAGTTAAATCTAACCCATAGCCTCTTAACTCACAACATTTTAACATATTTTGCTTTCCTACACATTTATATTCTACCAGGTTTGCTGTTGGCAGAAAAGATTTTGAAGTAAAGAATGGAATAATTTACAACGAATATTCTGAAAAATAGTTTTGTCAGAATATTCCTTTCCTGCAATATACGTTATACTTACTATTCGGCAGCATTTACATTAAATGGACATGAAACCCAATTTTTTTTATTTCATGATTTAAAAAAAAATATATGCAATTTTAAACAACTTTCCAATTTACTTCTATTATCTAATTTGCTTCATTTTCTTGATATCCTTTGTTGAAAAACATATCTAAATAGGCTCATTAGCTGCTGATTGGTGGCTGCCTTGTGAGATTGGTTCATCTATGTGCATTTCTCTTTCTTTAACAAAGGATATCTGTACAATGAAGCAAATTAAATAATAGAAGTATGTTTAAAAGTAGTTTAAAAAGAAAATTTATGCTTACCTGATAAATTTATTTCTTTTTTGACACGATGAGTCCACGGATCATCTTAATTACTAATGGGACATTCACCTCCGACATGCACCTGAGTGCATATTCTCAAGTTTGCTAACCCGACATGAAAATATGACATCCCCTTAGGAATGGGCAAATGTTTTGCAACATTCGAAAAATGAAACGTATTTTAACACATTCGTTAATTTCGAATGTTTGTACAAAATTAATTTATTGTTACAGTATTTCTAGAGTTATCTTTAAATTTAATATTTGAATTATGCAATATTCAAAGTACAAAAATTTGAATCAATAAATTTGTATCTATTATGTATCAATTTACTAAATTCCCTTCCAAATGAACTATGGAACTTCTGAATAGTATTTGTTAAATCAAATGTTACATTCGAAATTCTGAATGTGGATATTCTAAATATGAACATTCCAGAATCGGAAAATATAATTTATGCTTACCTGATAAATTTATTTCTCTTGTGGTGTATCCAGTCCACGGATCATCCATTACTTGTGGGATATTCTCATTCCCAACAGGAAGTTGCAAGAGGACACCCACAGCAGAGCTGTCTATATAGCTCCTCCCATCACTACCATATCCAGTCATTCGACTGAAAACAAGCAGAGAAAGGAGAAACCATAGGGTGCAGTGGTAACTGTAGTTTAAAATTAAAAAATACCTGCCTTAAAATGACAGGGCGGGCCGTGGACTGGATACACCACAAGAGAAATAAATTTATCAGGTAAGCATAAATTATGTTTTCTCTTGTAAGGTGTATCCAGTCCACGGATCATCCATTACTTGTGGGATACCAATACCAAAGTACACGGATTAAGGGAGGGACAAGGCAGGTACTTAAACGGAAGGTACCACTGCCTGTAAAACCTTTCCCACAAAAATAGCCTCCGAAAAAGCAAAAGTATCAAATTTGTAGAATTTTGAAAAAGTATGAAGCGAAGACCAAGTCACCGCCTTGCAAATCTGTTCAACAGAAGCCTCATTTTTAAAGGCCCATGTGGAAGCCACAGCTCTAGTAGAATGAGCTGTAATCCTTTCTGGAGGCTGCTGGCCAGCAGTCTCATAGGCTAAGCGGATTATGCTTCTTAGCCAAAAGAAAGAGAGGTTGCCGAAGCCTTTTGACCTCTCCTCTGTCCAAAGTAGACAACAAACAAAACAGATGTTTGATGAAAATCTTTAGTAGCTTGTAAGTAAAACTTTAAAGCACGAACCACGTCCAGATTGTGTAATAGACGCTCCTTCTTTGAAGAAGGATTAGGACACAAAGACGGAACAACAATCTCTTGATTGATATTCTTATTAGATACCACCTTAGGTAAAAACCCAGGTTTGGTACGCAGAACTACCTTATCTGCATGTAAGATCAGATAAGGAGAATCACATTGTAAGGCAGATAACTCAGAAACTCTACGAGCCGAGGAAATAGCTACCAAAAAAAGAACTTTCCAAGATAAAAGTTTGATATCTATGGAATGAAGAGGTTCAAACGGAACCCCCTGAAGAACTTTAAGAACCAAATTTAAGCTCCAAGGTGAAGCAACAGGTTTAAACACAGGCTAACTAAAGCCTGACAAAATGCCTGAACGTCTGGGGCATCCACCAGACGCTTGTGCAAAAGAATAGATAGCGCAGAAATCTGTCCCTTTAAGGAACTAGCTGACAATCCTTTCTCCAATCCTTCTTGGAGAAAAGATAATATCCTGGGAATCCTGACCTTACTCCACGAGTAGCCCTTAGATTCACACCAATAAAGATATTTACGCCATATTTTATGATAGATTTTCCTGGTGACAGGCTTCCGTGCCTGAATCAAGGTATCAATGACTGACTCGGAGAAACCACGCTTTGATAAAATCAAGCGTTCAATCTCCAGGCAGTCAGCCTCAGAGAAATTAGATTTGGATGGTTGAAAGGACCTTGAAGTAGAAGGTCCTGTCTCAGCGGCAGAGTCCATGGTGGAAAGGATGACATGTCCACCAGATCTGCATACCAAGTACTGCGTGGCCACGCAGGCGCTATCAAGATCACCGATGCTCTCTCCTGCTTGACTTTGGCAATCAGACGAGGAAGCAGAGGAAACGGTGGAAACACATAAGTCAGGTTGAAGGACCAAGGTGCTGCTAGAGCATCTATCAGCGTTGCCTTGGGGTCCCTGGACCTGGATCCGTAACAAGGAAGCTTGGTGTTCTGGCGAGATGCCATGAGATCCAGTTCTGGTTCGCCCCAACGAAGAACCAATTGTGCAAACACCTCTGGATGGAGTTCCCACTCCCCCGGATGAAAAGTCTGACGACTTAGAAAATACGCCTCCCAGTTCTCTACACCTGGGATATGGATAGCTGATAGGTGGCAAGAGTGAATCTCTGCCCAGCGAATTATCTTTGAGACTTCTAACATCGCTAGGGAACTCCTTGTTCCACCTTGATGCTTAATGTAAGCCACAGTCGTGATGTTGTCCGACTGAAATCTGATGAACCTCATCGTCGCTAGATGAGGCCAAGCCTGAAGAGCATTGAATATCGCTCTTAGTTCCAGAATGTTTATTGGAAGGAGAGACTCCTCCTGAGTCCACCATCCCTGAGCCTTCAGGGAGTTCCAGACTGCACCCCAACCTAGAAGGCTGGCATCTGTCGTTACAATTGTCCAATCTGGCCTGCGAAAGGTCATACCTTTGGACAGATGGACCTGAGATAGCCACCAGAGAAGAGAATCCCTGGTCTCTTGGTCCAGATTCAGTAAAGGGGACAAATCTGTGTAATCCCCATTCCACTGACTGAGCATGCATAGTTGCAGCGGTCTGAGATGTAGGCGTGCAAACGGCACTATGTCCATTGCCGCTACCATTACGCCTATTACTTCCATGCACAGAGCCACTGAAGGGCGAGGAATGGAATAAAGAACACGGCAGGAATTTAGAAGTTTTGATAACCTGGACTCAGTCAGGTAAATTTTCATTTCTACAGAATCTATCAGAGTCCCTAGGAAGGAAACTCTTGTGAAGGGGGATAGAGAACTCTTTTTCACATTCACCTTCCACCCATGCGACCTCAGAAATGCCAACACTATGTCCGTATGAGACTTGGCAATTTGGAAGTTTGACGCCTGAATCAGGATGTCGTCTAAATAAGTTGCCACTGCTATGCCCCGTGGCCTTAGGACCGCCATGTATTGACCCTCCTGGATCATAGGTAGGATGGTACGAATAGTCTCCATCTTGAATGATGGAACTCTGAGGAATTTGTTTAAGATCTTTAGATCCAAAATTGGTCTGAAGGTTCCCTCTTTTTTGGGAACCACAAACAGATTTGAGTAAAATCCCTGTCCCTGTTCCTCCTTTGGGACTGGATAGATCACTCCCATAACTAGGAGGTCTTGTACACAGTGTAAGAATGCCTCTCTCTTTATCTGGTTTGCAGATAATTGTGAAAGGTGAAATCTCCCTTTTGGGGGGAAGCCTTGAAGTCCAGAAGATATCCCTGGGATATAATTTCCAACGCCCAGGGATCCTGGACATCTCTTGCCCACGCCTGGGCGAAGAGCGAAAGTCTGCCCCCTACTAGATCCGTTACAGGATAGGGGGCCGTTCCTTCATGCTGTCTTAGAGGCAGCAGCAGCAGGTTTTTTGGCCTGCTTACCCTTGTTCCAGGTCTGGTTAGGTCTCCAGACCGTCTTGGACTGAGCAAAAGTTCCCTCTTGTTTTGCATTAGAGGAAATTGATGCCGCAATTGCCTTGAAGTTTCGAAAGGCACGAAAATTAGACTGTTTGGCCCTTGGATTGGACCTATCCTGAGGAAGGGCATGACCCTTTCCTCCAGTGATATCAGCAATAATCTCCTTCAAACCAGGCCTGAATAGGGTCTGCCCCTTGAAGGGAATGTTAAGCAGCTTCGATTTTGAAGTAACGTCAGCTGACCATGATTTAAGCCATAGCGCTCTGCGCGCCTGGATAGCAAAACCAGAATTCTTAGCCGTTAGTTTAGTCAAATGAACAATGGCATCATAAACAAAAGAATTGGCTAGCTTAAGTGCTCTAAGCTTGTCAAGTATTTCATCCAATGGAGTCGCTACCTGTAAAGCCTCTTCCAGAGACTCAAACCAGAACGCCGCAGCAGCAGTGACAGGCGCAATGCATGCAAGGGGCTGTAGGTTAAAACCTTGTTGAATAAACATTTTCTTAAGGTAACCCTCTAACTTTTTATCCATTGGATCTAAGAAAGCACAACTGTCCTCGACAGGGATAGTAGTACGCTTTGCTAGAGTAGAAACTGCTCCCTCCACCTTAGGAACTGTCTGCCATAAGTCCCGTGTGGTGGCGTCTATTGGAAACATTTTTCTAAAAACAGGAGGGGGAGAGAACGGCACACCTGGTCTATCCCATTCCTTAGTAATAATTTCTGTAAAACTTTTAGGTATTGGAAAAACATCAGTACACACCGGCACTGCATAGTATTTATCCAGTCTACACAATTTCTCTGGCACTGCAATTGTATCACAGTCATTCAGAGCAGCTAAAACCTCCCTGAGTAACACACGGAGGTGTTCAAGCTTAAATTTAAATGTAGAAATATCAGAATCAGGTTGCATCATCTTCCCTGAGTCAGAAATATCACCCACAGAAAGAAGCTCTCCTTCTTCAGCTTCTGCATATTGTGAGGCAGTATCAGACATAGTTCTTAAAGCGTCAGTATGCTCTGTATTTCGTCTAACTCCAGAGCTATCTCGCTTTCCTCTAAATACAGGTAGTCTGGCTAATACCGCTGACAGTGTATTATCCATGACTGCCGCCATGTCTTGTAAAGTAAACGCTATGGGCGCCCTGGATGTACTTGGCGCCATTTGAGCGTGAGTCCCTTGAGCGGGAGTCAAAGGATCTGACACGTGGGGAGAGTTAGTCGGCATAACTTCCCCCTCGACAGATTCCTCTGGTGATAAATTTCTTAAAGACAGAATATGATCTTTATTGCTTAAAGTGAAATCAGTACATTTGGTACACATTCTAAGAGGGGGTTCCACCATGGCTTTTAAACATAATGAACAAGGAGTTTCCTCTATGTCAGACATGTTTATACAGACTAGCAATGAGACTAGCAAGCTTGGAAAACACTTTAAATCAAGTTAACAAGCAAATATAAAAAATGGTACTGTGCCTTTAAGAGAAACAAATTTTGTCAGAATTTGAAAAACAGTGAAAAAAGGCAGTAAATCAAAGGAAATTTTTACAGTTTGTATAATAAGCTAACAGAGCATAGCAACCTATTGCAAATGGATGATTAACCCCCTTAGTTCAAAAACCGGATCAAAAAAACGATATAGACGTTTTTTTAACAGTCACACCAAACTGCCACAGCCTTGCTGTGGGCTTACCTTCCCCAACAAACGATTTTGGAAGCCTAAAAGCCCTTTAGAGATGTCCTGTAGCATTCAGGGAACTCCTGGATGTCTCAGTCTGTAATAGTTAATGCACAAAAAAGCACTAAACTAGGCCCCTCCCACTCATAGTAACACAGTGGAAAGCCTCAGGGAACTGCTTCTAGGAAAATTTAAGCCAGCCATGTGGAAAAAAACTAGGCCCCAATAAAGTTTTATCACCAAAGTATATATAAAAACGTTTAAACATGCCAGCAAACGTTTTATATTGTAAATATAAAAGAGTTTTACCTCAGAAAGTAAGCATGATACCAGTCGATATTAAATCACTGTATTCAGGCTTACCTTACATAAATTTGGTATCAGCAGCATTTTCTAGCCTTCATTTCATCTTCTAGAAAAATATTAACTGCACATACCTCATAGCAGGATAACCTGCACGCCATTCCCCCGCTGAAGTTAACTCTGTCTTCAGACATGTGTGAGAACAGCAATGGATCTTAGTTACAACCTGCTAAGATCATAGAAATCCCAGGCAGATTCTTCTTTTTTCCTGCCTGGAACAAAATAGCACAACTCCGGTACTATTTAAAAATAATAAACTCTTGATTGAAGCAAAATAACAGCTACATTTCACCACTTATCTCTTACTACCTCCATACTTGTTGAGAGTTGCAAGAGAATGACTGGATATGGTAGTGAGGGGAGGAGCTATATAGACAGCTCTGCTGTGGGTGCCCTCTTGCAACTTCCTGTTGGGAATGAGAATATCCCACAAGTAATGGATGATCCGTGGACTGGATACACCTTACAAGAGAAATAACATTAGTTTAACGAATTTTAAGGGGGTTTCGTCATTATCAACATTTGTTGGTCCAAAACGAATATCCACAGGACTATTCGTTCAACCAAACGAATTGTACTTTTTTACAAATTCGCCCATACCAAGTTTTCCTTATCAGCAAGCGAACATTAATAGGATGGATATTGCTTTATTACTTTTAACTAGGTGATAAGCCTTCCCAGAGGGCAGTCTATTTAAAAAAACTACAAGCCCCAAAGCTAAAATTACAAAAAATAAAAAATGTAAAATTACAGAAAAAAATAAACAAAGCTATCCAAAATAAATACCCCTATAAAAATAAAAAAATCCCCCAAAAATAAAAAATACCCCCTAATCTAATACTACACTACCAATAGCCCTTAAAGGGGCCTTTGTAGGGCATTGCCCTCTTTTACCTAAACAAATGACCAATTACCCCTTAACAGTAAAAAAAAAACAAAAAAAAAAAAAAAAACTAAACTACCCATTGCCCCTAAAGGGGCATTTGTATGGGCATTGCCCTTAAAAGGGCATTTAGCTCTTTTACTGCCCTTAAAAGGGCAATCAGCTCTTTTCCAGCCCATTAAATCCCTAATCTTAAAAATAAAAACCCCTCCAAAAATAAAATCCTAACACTATGCCCCAAATAGGTACTCACCGTTCCTGAAGTCCAGCTGAGAGGGTCTTCTTCCAGGCCGCTCCATCATCCTCTATCTTCATCCAGAGCAAAGGTGGCGCAGAGAGAAGGTGCGTCCTCAGCGGCAGCATGGAGGCTCCTCTTGATCCGATGTCCATCGTACACTAAAGATTGAATGCCGGTACCGCAATCAATTTGGGGTACCTTGCATTCCTATTGGCTGAAATTTTGAAATCGGCCAATAGAATTAGAGCTATTGAAATCCTATTGGCTGTTCAAAGCAGCCAATAAGATTTCAGTAGCTCTCATCCTATTGGCTGATTTCAAAATTTCAGACAATAGGAATGCAAGGTACCCCAATAAATATGGGGTACCTTGCATTCAATCTTCAGTTTGCGAAGGACGATCGCATGAAGAGGGGCGTCCACGCCGTCAAGGACTGCCGCTGAGGATCCAGGCATCAGGAAGACAGGACCGAGCCACCTTTGCTCTGGATAAAGATAGAAGATGATGGAGCCGCCTGGAAGAATACCTTCTCCACTGGACTTCAGGAACAGTGAGTACCTAATTGGGGCTTAGGTTTAGGCTTTTTATTTTAATTTTTTGGGTGTTTTTTTTTTTAGATTAGGGTTTTTGTAGGCTTGAAAAAGAGCTGAATGCCCTTTTAAGGGCAATGGCCATACAAACGCCCCTTTAGGGGCAATCGGTATTTTAGTTTTTTTTTAGTGTTATTTTTTCTTATTTTGGGGGGTTTGGTGGGTGGAGGTGTTTTACTGCTAGGGGGGACTTTTATTTTTAGAGGTAAAGAGCTGTTTTACTTAGGGCAATGCCCCACTAAAGGCCCTTTTAAGGGCTATTGGTAGTTTAAATTAGGGGTGTTTTTATTTTGGGGGTGGCTTTTTTATTTTCATAGCGATTAGGTAAAAAAAAAATATTTTTGATACTCTTGTTTATTTTTTCAGTAATGTTAAACTTTCTTACTTTTTGTAATTTAATGCTAGTTTTTTTTATTTTAATTGTAATTTACTAGTAATTGGGGTTAATTTATTGGGTGTTAGGTTAGGGGGCTTAGTAATTAAATTAGTTATTTGCGTTGTGTGGGGTTTGGCGGTTTAGAGGTTAATTAGGTTGATTGTGATGTGGCTGTTTGGTGGTTTAGGGGTTAATTAGGTTTATTGTGATGTGGGTGGTTGATAGTTAAGGGGTTAATATTTTAATTATGTTTTATGCGGATTAGGGGTTAATTACTTTATTCCTTTGTGATGTGGGGTTTGATGGTTTAGGTGTTTGTTAATACTTCGTGCGGGAGGTAATTTTTTTTTTTAAGACTTCGGTGCATCCTGGTGGATTCCGAAAATGGTAGGGTGGTGGATTCTTTCACCACCCTGCCATTTTCGGAATCTGAAGGGATGCAGCTTTGCTGCATCCAGGTGGATTCTTTTGGCTGCAAGCGCAGCCAACATTCTTTTGGCTGCCTCGCGCAGCCAACATTCATTTTGAGGATGCGTGCGCAACTGGCGAAACTGGTGGACGCGTTACAAACGTGATTATAGTATAGATTTAACCCCTTAATGACAGCAAACTTACCCTGTATGTAGGATGTCTGTTGTTCAATTTAGTGATATAATAGTGTGGGTCTTCCCAAGCTATTTCTGCATGCTTCTGGTTATACTGCTTTAACGCCTTTGGCACAGGTGACATACAGGGTATGTTGCTGTCGGTAGGGGGTTAAACAATGTTCTCTCACTCTGTATCATCAGTTTTTTTCTACAATGTTTCCTCTCACTGTAACACAGTTGATTTATATTCTCAAGGGCAAGTACATCTCTCTCAGTTCATATATTTTATAAATAATAAATCATTTTTTCCAGAATCTTCCAATATGAACACATTTGCATCAGTGTATTACATTGCAAAGTATACAGAAATGGGAAAATGACGTGGTTTGCTTTCTTGCAAGGTCTTGCATTTCAGATCTAAGTGAATAGAATACTTTAAATTGTTTTATAAAATTAGGGTAAAAAAATTGTTACAAGCTTTAGTGAATATATAGTGTTTCCCTATATATAAAAAAAAAAACATAAAAAAGTTTTGGCCCAATTAAAGGTAGTGCTTCTGTCAAAATTGCTCCTGGATTTTGTGCCAGGGTAGACTATAAATAAATAAATGTATACAGCAGTCTTTTTTTGAACATGTAGTTCAAAAGTGTATAGACTTTATCACAATCACTTAAAATGTAGTCAAGGTAAGCTCTTTTTATATAATAAATCATAACTTATTGACCCTTATAGAATGTTATGGTAGAGGAAAAAGCACCAAGAATCGTATTTGATTATTTTACTCTTGACTACTTCAGAAAACAATCCAGATAAACTTCACTCTTCCAAAGAGGCTTCAGGTAGATATTTCATAACTCATGAAGACCTTCAGGCTCTGCTGAAATGAATCTCACTCTTAAATTGTTTTAATAAGCAACAAAAAAAAAACACTAGATCAAATCATTTGAAGTGATAGTATAACAAAACAAATCACTGGATCCATTAACCAAAAGTGATGGTGTGTAGGCAAATGCCTACGGTTTTTGGCAGTCACTAGACAAAAGAATAGACTTTCAACTTTAAGACACATTTTTTATGTATATCGCAACTAAATAAATAATGCTCCTTCCTAAAGGGATAGTCTAGTCAGAATTAAACTTTCATGATTCAGACAGAGCATGCAATTTTAAAGGGACACTGAACCCATTTTTTTTCTTTCATGATTCAGATACAGCATGCAATTTTAAGCAACTTTCTAATTTACTTCTATTATCATTTTTTCTTCGTTCTCTTTCTATCTTTATTTGAAAAAGAAGGCATCTAAGCTAAGGAGCCAGCAAATTGTTGGTTCAGACCATGGACAGCACTTGTTTATTGGTGCTGTCCAATCAGCAAGGACAACCCAGGTTGTTCACCAAAAATGGGCCGGCATCTTAACTTACATTCTTGCTTTTCAAATAAACATATCAAGAGAATAAAGAAAATTGATAATAGGAGCAAATTAAAAAGTTGCTTAAAATTGCATGCTGTATCTGAATCACAAAAGAAAAAATTGGGGTTTAGTGTCCCTTTAAGCAACTTTCTAATTTACTCCTATTATCAATGTTTCTTCATTCTCTTGGTATCTTTATTTGAAAAAGCAAGAAATGAAGCTTAGCAGCCACGCCTATTTTTGGTTCAGAACCTGGGTAGGACTTTCTGATTGGTGTCTAAATGTAGCCACCAATCAGCAAGTGCTACCCAGGTGCTGAACCAAAAATGGGATGGCTCCTAGGCTTACATTCAAATAAAGATAACATGAGAACGAAGAAAAATTGATAATGGGAGTACATTAAAAAGTTGCTTAAATTTGCATGTTCTATCTGAATCATGGAAGTTGAATTCTGACTAAACTATTCCTTTAAGCTCACAATATATTCTTCTGGATCATAATCTGCAGTTTTGTACACAAAAGTCCTAGCAAAAGGTTATGGAATATGCATTGTAAGTGAAATATTTTTTTTAAAAAAAGCCTTTACTGTAGATATTAATTTCCTTTTAGAAAGAAAATATAACAAAACTTAAAATGTTTAAAATCTTGTGTATCATTTGTTATAGCTCCACAAGTAATACAATTCATTTTTAAGTCTTAAAAATAAAAACACTGGAAACTCATTAAGAGAGAAAAAACTTTAATAAGCTTAACCCCCCCCCCTTGTTATTTACAAACATTAAAGGGACAGTCTACTTCTGATCTGTTATTGTTTAAAAAGATAAATAATCCCTTTATTACCTGTCACAGACCAGCGGCCCATACCAGCTTAGAGGGTTGATCCGGTAGTCTAACTCTGGGCAGGCTGTGCCGCTGGTCCTTCCCTTTCCCCTCCGCCATCAGGGGTCGTGACGGGTATGGATACCAGGCTGCAAGGACGATCCTTTCACCAGTTGGATTAAAATGTTTTCCACCAGGTCCTGTGTTTGTCGCAGTGATTGAACTTTGCCCTGACAAAAACATAATTTATGCTTACCTGATAAATTTATTTCTCTTGTAGTGTATCCAGTCCACGGATCATCAATTACTTGTGGGATATTCTCCTTCCCAACAGGAAGTTGCAAGAGGATCACCCACAGCAGAGCTGCTATATAGCTCCTCCCCTCACTGCCATATCCAGTCATTCGACCGAAACAAGCTGAGAAAAGGAGAAACCATAGGGTGCAGTGGTGACTGTAGTTTAATTAAAAATTTAGACCTGCCTGAAAAGGACAGGGCGGGCCGTGGACTGGATACACTACAGGAGAAATAAATTTATCAGGTAAGCATAAATTATGTTTTCTCTTGTTAAGTGTATCCAGTCCACGGATCATCCATTACTTGTGGGATACCAATACCAAAGCTAAAGTACACGGATGATGGGAGGAACAAGGCAGGAACTTAAACGGAAGGAACCACTGCCTGTAGAACCTTTCTCCCAAAAACAGCCTCCGAAGAAGCAAAAGTATCAAATTTGGAAAAAGTATGAAGGGAAGACCAAGTTGCAGCCTTGCAAATCTGTTCAACAGAGGCCTCATTTTTAAAGGCCCAGGTGGAAGCCACAGCTCTAGTAGAATGAGCTGTAATCCTTTCAGGAGGCTGCAGTCCAGCAGTCTCATAGGCTAAACGGATTATACTCCGAAGCCAAAAAGAAAGAGAGGTTGCCGAGGCCTTCTGACCTCTCCTCTGTTCAGAGTAAACAACAAACAGGTTAGATGTTTGGCGAAAATCTTTAGTAGCCTGTAAGTAAAACTTCAAGGCACGGACTACGTCTAGATTATGCAAAAGACGTTCCTTCTTTGAAGAAGGATTAGGACATAATGATGGAACAACAATCTCTTGATTGATATTCTTGTTAGAAACCACCTTAGGTAAAAACCCAGGTTTTGTACGCAGAACAACTTTATCTGAATGAAAGATCAGATAAGGAGAATCACAATGTAAGGCAGATAACTCCGAGACTCTTCGAGCTGAGGAAATAGCCATCAGAAAAAGAACTTTCCATGAAAGACGTTTAAGCTCCATGGAGGAGCAACAGGTTTAAACACAGGCTTAATTCTAACTAAAGCCTGACAAAATGCCTGAACGTCTGGAACTTCTGCCAGACGCTTGTGTAAAAGAATAGACAGAGCAGAAATCTGTCCCTTTAAAGAACTAGCTGATAATCCTTTGTCCAAACCCTCTTGGAGGAAGGACAATATCCTAGGAATCCTAACCCTACTCCATGAGTAAATTCTTGGATTCACACCAATGAAGATATTTACGCCATATCTTGTGGTAAATGTTCCTGGTGACAGGCTTTCGTGCCTGTATTAAGGTATCAATTACTGACTCGGAGAAGCCACGCTTTGATAGGATCAAGCGTTCAATCTCCATGCAGTCAGTCTCAGAGAAAGTAGATTCGGATGATTGAAAGGACCTTGTATTAGAAGGTCTTGTCTCAGAGGCAGAGTCCATGGTGGAAAGGATGACATGTCCACTAGGTCTGCATACCAGGTCCTGCGTGGCCACGCAGGCGCTATCAATATCACTGATGCTCTTTCCTGTTTGTATTTTGGCAATCAGACGAGGGAGCAGAGGAAACGGTGGAAACACATAAGCCAGGTTGAAGAACCAAGGCGCTGCTAGAGCATCTATCAGTGCCGCTTCTGGGTCCCTGGACCTGGATCCGTAACAAGGAAGCTTGGCGTTCTGGTGAGACGCCATGAGATCCAATTCTGGTTTGCCCCAACAGAGAACCAATTGAGCAAACACCTCCGGATGGAGTTCCTATTCCCCCGGATGAAAAGTCTGACGACTTAGAAAATCCGCCTCCCAGTTCTCTACACCTGGGATATGGATCGCTGACAGGTGGCAAGAGTGAGTCTCTGCCCAGCAAATTACCTTGGAGACTTCTGACATCGCTAGGGAACTCCTGGTTCCCCCTTGATGGTTGATGTAAGCCATAGTCGTGATGTTGTCCGACTGAAATCTGATGAACCTCAGTGTTGCTAGCTGAGGCCAAGCCAGAAGAGCATTGAATATTGCTCTTAACTCCAGAATATTTATTGGGAGGAGTTTCTCCTCCTGAGTCCATGAACCCTGAGCCTTCAGGGAGTTCCAGACTGCACCCCAACCTAGAAGGCTGGCATCTGTTGTTACAATTGTCCAATCTGGTCTGCGAAAGGTCATACCCTTGGAAAGATGGGCCCGAGATAACCACCAGAGAAGAGAATCTCTGGTTTCCTGATCCAGATTTAGTAGAGGGGACAAATCTGTGTAATCCCCATTCCACTGACTGAGCATGCATAATTGCAGCGGTCTGAGATGCAGGCGTGCGAATGGCACTATGTCCATCGCCGCTACCATTAAGCCGATTACTTCCATGCACTGAGCCACTGTGGGGCGCGGAATGGAGTGAAGAACACGGCAAGCATTTAGAAGTTTTGATAACCTGGACTCCGTCAGGTAAATTTTCATTTCTACAGAATCTATTAGAGTCCCTAGGAAGGAAACCCTCGTGAGAGGAGATAGAGAACTCTTTTCTTTGTTCACTTTCCACCCATGCGACCTCAGGAATGCCAGAACTATCTCTGTATGAGATTTGGCAATTTGAAAGCTTGATGCCTGTATCAGGATATCGTCCAGGTAAGGAGCCACCGCTATGCCTCGCGGTCTTAGGACCGCCAGAAGTGAGCCCAGAACCTTTGTAAAAATTCTTGGGGCTGTAGTCAACCCGAATGGAAGAGCTACAAATTGGTAATGCCTGTCTAGAAAGGCAAACCTCAGGAACTGATGATGATTCTTGTGAATCGGAATGTGAAGGTAGGCATCCTTTAAGTCCACTGTGGTCATGTACTGACCCTCTTGGATCATGGGTAAAATGGTTCGAATAGTTTCCATCTTGAATGACGGAACTCTGAGGAATTTGTTTAGGATCTTTAAATCCAAAATTGCTCTGAAGGTTCCCTCTTTTTTGGGAACCACAAACAGATTTGAATAAAACCCCTGTCCTTGTTCCGTCCGCGGAACTGGATGGATCACTCCCATTACAAGGAGATCTTTTACGCAGCTTAGGAATGCCTCTTTCTTTATCTGGTTTGCAGATAATCTTGAAAGCTGAAATCTCCCTTGTGGAGGAGAAGCTTTGAAGTCCAGAAGATATCCCTGAGATATGATCTCCAACGCCCAGGGATCCTGAACATCTCGTGCCCACGCCTGGGCAAAGAGAGAGAGTCTGCCCCCTACTAGATCAGTTGTCGGATAGGGGGCCGATCCTTCATGCTGTCTTAGAGGCAGCAGCAGGCTTTCTGGCCTGCTTGCCCTTGTTCCAGGACTGGTTAGGTTTCCAGGCCTGCTTGGATTGAACAAAAGTTCCCTCTTGTTTTGAAGCAGAGGAAGTTGATGCTGCACCTGCCTTGAAATTTCGAAAGGCACGAAAATTAGACTGTTTGGCCTTTGATTTGGCCCTGTCCTGAGGAAGGGTATGACCCTTACCTCCAGTAATGTCAGCAATAATTTCTTTCAAACCAGGCCCGAATAAGGTCTGCCCCTTGAAAGGAATATTAAGTAATTTAGACTTTGAAGTCACATCAGCTGACCAGGATTTGAGCCATAGCGCCCTACGTGCCTGGATGGCGAATCCGGAATTCTTAGCCGTTAGTTTAGTCAAATGAACAATGGCATCAGAAACAAATGAGTTAGCTAGCTTAAGAGTTCTAAGCTTGTCAACAATTTCAGTCAATGGAGCTGTATGGATGGCCTCTTCCAGGGCCTCAAACCAGAATGCCGCCGCAGCAGTGACAGGCGCAATGCATGCAAGGGGCTGTAAAATAAAACCTTGTTGAATAAACATTTTCTTAAGGTAACCCTCTAATTTTTTATCCATTGGATCTGAAAAAGCACAACTGTCCTCAACCAGGATAGTGGTACGCTTTGCTTAAGTAGAAACTGCTCCCTCCACCTTAGGGACAGTCTGCCATAAGTCCCGTGTAGTGGCATCTACTGGAAACATTTTTCTAAAAATAGGAGGTGGGGAAAAGGGCACTAATAATTTCTGTAAGCCTTTTAGGTATTGGAAATACATCAGTACTCACCGGCACTGCATAGTATTTATCCAGCCTACACAATTTCTCTGGCACTGCAATTGTGTCACAGTCATTCAGAGCAGCTAATACCTCCCCAAGCAATACACAGAGGTTCTCAAGCTTAAATTTAAAATTAGAAATCTCTGAATCAGGTCTCCCCGATTCAGAGACGTCACCCACAGACTGAAGCTCTCCGTCCTCAGGTTCTGCATATTGTGACGCAGTATCAGACATGGCTCTTACAGCATCTACGCGCTCTGTATCTCGTCTAACCCCAGAGCTATCGCGCTTGCCTCTCAATTCAGGCAATCTGGATAATACCTCTGACAGGGTATTATTCATGATTGCAGCCATGTCCTGCAAAGTAATCGCTATGGGCGTCCCTGATGTACTTGGCGCCATATTAGCGTGCGTCCCTTGAGCGGGAGGCAAAGGGTCCGACACGTGGGGAGAGTTAGTCGGCATAACTTCCCCCTCGACAGACCCCTCTGGTGACAATTCTTTTATAGATAAAGACTGATCTATACTGTTTAAGGTGAAATTAATACATTTAGTACACATTCTCCTATGGGGCTCCACCATGGCTTTTAAACATAATGAACAAGTATCCTCTGTTTCAGACATGTTTGTACAGACTAGCAATGAGACTAGCAAGCTTGGAAAACACTTTAAAGCAAGTTAACAAGCAATATAAAAAACGTTACTGTGCCTTTAAGAGAAACAAATTTTGCCAAAATTTGAAATAACAGTGAAAAAATGCAGTTACACTAATGAAATTTTTACAGTGTATGTAACTAGTTAGCAGCGCATTGCACCCACTTGCAAATGGATGATTAACCCCTTAATAACAAAAACAGAATAATAAATGACAAAAACGTTTTTTAAACACAGTCACAACAACTGCCACAGTCTACTGTGGTTGTTACCCTCCTCAAACACAACTTTTGAAGCCTTTAGAGCCCTTCAGAGATGTCCTGTATCAAGCAGAGGGAAGCTGAATGTCTCTGTCAGTATTTTTATCTGCACAGAAAAGCACTAAAATAGGCCCTTCCCACTCATTTTGCAACAGTGGAAAGCTTCAGGAAACTGTTTCTAGGCAAAAATCAAGCCAGCCATGTGGAGAAAAAACTAGGCCCCAATAAGTTTTGTCAACAAACATACATAAAAATGATTAACATGCCAGCAAACGTTTTATATTACACTTTTAAAAGAGTATGTATCTCTGTTAATAAGCCTGATACCAGTCGCTATCACTGCATTTAGGCTTAACTTACATTAATCAGGTATGAGCAGCATTTTTCTAGCAAGTTCCATCCCTAGAAATATATTAACTGCACATACCTTATTGCAGGAAAACCTGCACGCCATTCCCTCTCTGAAGTTACCTCACTCCTCAGAACATGTGAGAACAGCAATGGATCTTAGTTACTTCTGCTAAGATCATAGAAATCACAGGCAGATTCTTCTTCTAATGCTGCCTGAGATGAAACAGTACACTCCGGTACCATTTAAAAATAACAAACTTTTGATTGAAGTTAAAAAACTAACTATAATACACCACACTCCTCTTACTACGTCCATCTTTGTTGAGAGTTGCAAGAGAATGACTGGGTATGGCAGTGAGGGGAGGAGCTATATAGCAGCTCTGCTGTGGGTGATCCTCTTGCAACTTCCTGTTGGGAAGGAGAATATCCCACAAGTAATGGATGATCCGTGGACTGGATACACTTAACAAGAGAAAACTGATTGCTTCTCTACTTTACCCCTTTCCACCTGGCCGGGTCCCAGCCGGAATCTTATGGAACTATTTAACGGGTTGGGTTCGCCAGCGATTCCTGCTGGACTTTAACTTAGGTCGCTCTGAAAGCCCCTTGCCCCAGAGCTCCGCTCTTTTGGGGGCTTAACATACAGTTGATGGGTATGGGTTGGGGTGAATACCAAGAGGGAGCTCCCTCAGGAACCTAGGTTTTTTGACACCCCCCATCTTGGACTGTTCCAGAGTACCTTTAACAGGCTGCCGCACCAGTACCCTAGTAACGTATGTCACTTTTTGGACTGTGACACCTGGGGACCAGGAGTTCTCCAATGACACCCTGGAATAGCCGCCGCTCCTTCGGGATCACCCTTAAAGATGACCTATCTATTGTGGAGATCTCCATGTGCCTGTGGCCTCTATGAAGGCACCAGGCTGTCTGGGGGCAGGATTGTTCTCTATAGGGATTAGGCTCTTAGCAGATGGTAAATGTGTATACATACTGTGTGAATAAAGCAGTTCTTGTTTCACCTTAATACTGGTTGTCTGGTTATTAGGGTGGGCTACTTGCTAGAATCACTTCCAGCTCTACAGCTACAGGTCCCAGGGTTGGAGAAGGTCTCTTTTGGTGGAGATACCCATTTGGGGTATCCAGAGTCCTTCACATTACCCATTCCCCAGTTTCACATAACTAACATGGTTATATTAATATACTTTTTACCTCTGTGATTACCTTGTATCTAAGCCTCTGCAGACTGCCCCCTTTTTTCAGTTATTTTGTCAGACTTTCATTTATATCTATATTGCAGACATGAACTAGCACTATCTAGCTGTGAAAAACTGTCAAAATCCGCGGAGATGAGAGGTGGCCTTTAAGGGCTTAGAAATTAGCATATGAACCTATCTAGGTTTAACTTTCAACAAGAAATACCAAGAGAACAAAGCAAATTTGATGATAAAATTAAATTGTAAGCGACAGCATATGTGCTTATGATACTGAAAAACAGTAACAACTTTTAATACAACCATTTTTTTCTAATGGAAGTATATTGCAAAAATGATTCTACTTAAAATTTAAATGGGCCCATGCAACTTTTAATTTTGACATGTCTATCCATTGAATACAACTGTCCTTATGATATGCTTTTTCTGAAGAGACACCCCACTTGTCAAAATATCAAAATAAATGTTTAACCAAATAATCAATATGCTTAGGCCCCTATTTAAGAAAGTCTGCGGATCAGGTCTGCCAGACCTCGCTGAATACGGCGAGCAATACGCTCGCCGTATTCAGCATTGCACCATCAGCTCACAAGAGCTGCTGGTGCAACGCCGCCCCCTGCAGACTCGCGGCCAATGGGACGTCAGCAGGGGGTGTCAATCAACCCGATCGTACTCGATTTACTGCTCAGAGCGGACAGGTTATGAAGCAGCGGTCTTTGTGACCGCAGCTTCATAACTGCTGTTTCTGGCGAACCTGCAGGCTCGCCAGAAACACGGGGCATCAAGCTCCATTCGGAGTGTGATAGATAGGCCCCTTAGTCTCAAAAAAGCTTAACTACAAACTAAAGTTTTCATCTACCTCCCATCTCCTCATGCAATTGAGTGCATAGACTTCCATGGTACAAAAGGCTTTTTCCACCTTATACTATGTTCTGACATACCTGCTACTCAATACCTATACCCCTTTTATTATCTCGCCATTTCTTTCTTTACCATATTTCTATACTAAAATACAGATATATTTTAATTGGGCAGATTTAAGAGATTGTGAATGACTTCCTGGAGCCTCAAAAGAAAAATAATGAAAAGTTATTCCCCAACTATGAATATGCTAAGTCCTATCTGCTGACCCTTCAATTCCTGACAACGGGTTTGCTAAGTCATGTTCTGCAGTATTTAAAGGTACACTGAACCCAAAAATTGTCTTTCGTGATTCAGATAGAGCATGCAATTTTAAGCAACTTTCTAATTTACTCCTATTATCAATGTTTCTTTGTTCTCTTGCTATCTTTATATAAAAAAGAAGGCATCTAAGCTTTTTTCTTGGTTCAGACTCTGGACAGCAGTTTTTGATTGGTGGATGAATTTATCCACCAATCAGCAAGGACAACCTAGGTTGTTCACCAAAAATGGGCCAGCATCTAAACTTACATTCTTGCATTTCAAATAAAGATTCCAAGAGAATGAAGAAAATTTGATAATAGGAGTAAATTAGAAAGTTGCTTAAAATTTCATGCTTTATCTGAATCACAAAAGAAAAAAATTGGGTTCAGTGTCCCTTTAACTGGCTAACCCAGTCATTTCCTAAAAATGTTAATTGACAGCTCCTGTTCTTGAATTAGGGATTCCCTGTGACGCTGACTTCAAGCACTGCCGGGTCTTCTTCTCTATCTATAGCTACATTTCTTATAATTATGCCTGATCTTGTACTGGTTCTGGCCACTTACACATGGGTTTATCATATGTAAACTAATCTACTTCCGCATTAAAGGGATATTCCAACCAAAATTGAAATCCACACAGATGTATTTCAGTTTTTAATAGAAGCAGTTTTATAATGTACACGTATTAGCAAAAATGCTTCTAATAAAAACTATAGCCGTTTCAAAAGTGTATTTAAATATGCACTGTGCACCAGCATTTTAAATACAGCACTTGCTCAGAGAGCCTAATATGCTTGTACCATTTGGTAATGACTTAATTTGTAAATTGCTGATATAATACAAGCCCCACTGGCACTTTGAGCAGCTGCAGTATATAAAATGCTGGTGCACTGAGAATATCTAGCTATGGTTCACATGCACGTGCAGAGAAAAATGTTAACACTAAAACAGCTATAACTTTTACTAGAAGCATTTTTGCCAATACATGTATATTAGTAATATGTTTCTATTCAAATATGTAATTCATCAATGTGCATTTAAATTTTGACCGGAATGTCCTTTTAAGGTTTCAGTTAAGGCTCAACATTAACAAATTCAAGCAATCCTAACAGTAAATATAGTTTGCATGTTTCTACAAAAAAAGATTCCTGATTTCTACAATTTAGACACAGGCAACGTGTTCACAAATGAGTTATGTATTTAAATGATCCTCCACACATATGCCTAGGCAATTAAGAGAAATTTTAATTAACATTTACTGATAATGGTGACATTTCCTGACACTAGCTTTACAGCAGAAGCTATTCATAAGTAGAAAGACACACTGTTAATGTCAGTATTAAGATTTGGAGGAGGGGGGGTCTTATAAGCAAAATGAGTTGATTTATATCTGGCATGACAGTTAGGTAGAAATGGCTTGCTGGGGGCCTTTAAAAAGCCCAAAGGAAATGGATGGGTAAAAATAAGACAAAACAAAAAAAGTGGGACAATAGGGTAAAATATATAGAATGTAATTAAAGGGACATTATACACCAATTTTCATTTAACTGCATGTAATAGACCCCACTATAAAGAATAATATGCACAGATAATGATCTAAAAATCCAGTATAAAACAGTTTGAAAACGTACTTAGAAGCTTCCAGTTTAGCACTGTTGAAAAGGGTTAGCTGGAACACCCACTGAAAGTGGTTATTTAGCAAAAAAAAGCAGACCCCCCGCCCCTTACTCTGCATATGAAAATACTCTACACAAACAGGAGCAACTGGAGGAGGTATAAATCAGTATTCTCCTACAACTTTGGGGCTTGGTTAGGAGTCTGAAAATCAGCGCAATGTTATTTAAAAATAAACATAACTATACATTTAAAAAAAAACAAAAAACGGTATGGGCTATATAATTGGATCATCTACAAAACTGTCCCTTTAAGATGAATGATTAAAATAGTTAAAGGTAAGTAAAATGAAACTACAAAACAATTTATCTAAAAAACAAAACTATTATCTATGACAAAAAGTGATTAAAAGAAAAAAGAGGTTTATTATTACCAGCCATATTCACAAAAATTGCACAGTCAGAATTGTATGTTAAAAAATCTCTGGAATTGCTTAGCAAACTAACATTTTAAGGCAAATTTTAAGTAACTGTGTTTAAAAGTTGGAAGAGTAGGGGGAAATTAAACTACAAAGATAGCACTTTATTTAGAAACACTTAAAAAGTGAAAGCCCTAAATAGTTAAAAAGCTACTGAAACTCTTTTTGGGTAAATTTGCATACTGCACTGCAGGCATTTAACAATCTATTTTTTTTAATAGGTGCCCATTGAAAACTTAAATGTTGCTGCAGCTATAATGAGGACTTGATGAAAATACTCCATACTCTAATATTAAAGAAAAAATCTGGAATATTTACATCCCATATTTGCAGTTGTTAAAGTAGGTAAAGAGTAGTTTTGTTTTTATGATACTTCACTGCATATCACACTATGTAAACCTATATATTTATCATATAAAATGCTTGATAGTCATTTATTAAATGATAAAACTAACATTAATATCACAGCTTAAGTTATCATTTAAAGACCCTAAGCAGCATAATCCTGTTTTTAGTACTTAAAGGGACACTGAACCCAAATTTTTTCTTTCGGGATTCAGATACATCATGCAATTTTAAGCAAGCTTCTAATTTACTCCTATTATCAATTGTTCTTTGTTCTCTTGCTATCTTTATTTGAAAAGCAAGAATGTAAGTTTAGAAGCCGGCCCATTTTTGGTGAACAACCTGGGCTGTTCTTGCTGATTGGTGGATAAATTCACCCACCAATAAACAAGCGCTGTCCATGGTCTAAACCAAAAATTGGCTGGCTCCTTAGCTTAGATGCCTTCTTTTTCAAATAAAGATAGCAAGAGAACAAAGAAAAATGAATAGGAGTAATTAGAAAGTTGCTTAAAATTGCACGCTCTACTTGAATCATGAAAGAAAAAAAATTGGGTTCAGTATCCCTTTAAAAGGACAGTTTACTCAAAACACTTCTCCCCTTAATTTGTTCCCAACGATCCACTTTACCTGCTGGAGTGTATTAAATTGTTTACAAGTATTTACATTACCCTTATATTGGCATTTGAAATAGTTCTTTTTTTTTGTCTTTTTTTTTTTTTTTTTATTGAGGATTTTTAGCATAAAAATAAAAATAACAAAAACAATAAACTCTTACCAAAATTAGGCAAAAGCAAAAAAAACCAATGCATAGGCCTTGGCCTTGAGACATTAGGCCAAGCGATCATGGTTACAATTACCTTAATTTTTACCTGTTAACATAGGCAGAAAAAGTAAAAAAAACAACAAACAAAACAACCCATGATCTCTCTTAGCCTACGTAAATATAGACATACCCGACCCCCGTGGAGGCCCTGCAAATACCTACTAACAAACCCAGATATGAGTGATAATAAAATAATAATAAGATAGGACAAGACAAAACAAAACAAGACTAGACAGAGCAAAAGAAGACCCGAGCCCGAAGAAAAAAAAAAAAAGAGAAAAAACCCCCCCAAAAAACTGCATTTGTCCCCTCTCCTGTCGCCTCCCTCACCACCACCTTCTGTGGAGAACAGCTTTCTCAAAAGCAAATTTCCCTTACATTAGACACCCATAACGGGGGAAACAGCCCACAAAATATTTTTCTGCACTGGCAACGGGTAGGAGATAATAATTGGCAGCCATCTATGGATGAAATTCCTAATGTATTTTTCAGTAGAGAACTGGGTGTGAAAAGCTTCAAACAGTATCTGGGACTGAATCTCTTTAAGAACCAGAGAGAAAGGGGGGGCCTTATGCAGACGCCAATTTTTAAATAAGAGGAACCTAGCTGTAAGAATAATAACTCTAAAGGCATCTAAAAAATTTTTATTTGCTTGGTCCTCTATTCTAAGAAAAAATACCATCTCGGGAGTAAAATGAGTGACTACATTAAAGGACCGATTAACCCAATACTGTATTTTTAACCAGAATTGTTTCGTCTTAGGACATGACCATAGCATATGCATTAAATTAGCCTTGGTCTGGGAACACCTAGGGCACAAAAAAGATTGAGAAGGGTAATACTGTGCCATTCTAGATGGAGATAAATAATATTTATTGACTAGTTTCAGGTGAGACTCTTTTACAGAGATGGGAAGAATACATTTGTATACTGCTGAAAAACTTTGTAAAACCAATTCCGAATTTAAACTAGGAAAAGTATTCTCCCAATTCTTGCATATTTTCTCTACTCCTAATGCACCCTGTTTAGCTAACATTATATCATATATAAGTGAAATTGAGGTTTTGCCACTTAAAAATTTATCAATACAAAAAATATCAATCTCAGCCCATTCAGACAACCACTCCTCCCTAAACTGTGAATTCTGCACAAAATGTCTAATTTGAAAGTACGCAAATAGATTGTTCATAGATAGATTAAATTGTTGAAAAAGAATATCTGCTGAATACAATTGACAAGAGTCCGCTAAAACCTGAGAAACCCTTGACAACCCATTCTCTTCCCACTTTTTAAACACCCCATGTTGGATTCCAGGCACAAACTCAGGGTTACCTCTTATAGGGAGATATTTAGAAAAGTGCGGATCTATTCCCAATTCTTTGCAAAATTTATGCCAGGCTATGATTATATTTTTAATAGACAAAAATTTCGCAATCCTAGGAGCTAGCTGTTTGATTCTATTATGTAAGATAGCTTTTAAAGAGAAGGGAAATATACATTGGGTTTCTAATTCAACAGTAGCAAAATTATTGGAGTCCAAGATCCAATCAAAGGCAAATTTAACTAACGTAGCAATATTATATGTGTTTAAACTAGGAAGAGCTAAACCCGCAAAAGTTTTTTTTATGTGTCAACTTCATGAAAGATATGCGTGCTCTTTTGTTGCCCCAGATAAATTTAGATACATATTGCTCGAATTTTCTAAGATCCGTTTTTAATAGGAACAGTGGGAGATTTTGTAGAGGGTACAAAATTTGGGGAAACACAATAGTTTTTATAATATTAACACGTGCTGTTATAGAAAGGGGAAAAGAGGCCCATACCTCCAGGTTATTTTTTATCTTGTTAAATAGAGATACAAAATTCAGAACGTACCATCTTTTAGGGTTTCTGTGTAGGACTATACCCAAATATTTAAAGTGGTCAACAATTTTAAAGGGATGATTTGAACAACTTGTTTTTGATTTATGAATCCACAGTAACTTGCTTTTATCAAAATTGATTTTATAGCCCGAGAATGAGCTGAATTCAGCGTAGATTTGCATAACTAGCGGTATATGATACGCTGTAGTATCTAAAAAAAGTAACATGTCATCAGCATACAACAGTGTTTTCAGTTTTTGTGAGCCAATAGAAATACCACTTATGTTTTGTCTTAGCCAAATGGCCAGAGGCTCTAACGCAATATCAAACAACAAGGGAGACGGGGCATCCCTGCCGTGTTCCCCTACCTAGAATTATCTTGGGAGTTAATATACCATTAATCAATAGATAAGAGACCGGCATTCGATATATTAGTATTTGAAATAGTTGATGTAACCTGTTGTATCCCCACCTAGAAAAGCTGTGTAAACCCAGCCAGCAGAAAAAATTACACTCCCAGTGGGGTATAGAAGAGATAAGGTAATAAAATGTTAAAATGTTAATTTTCCATTGTTCTCTCCAAGTATTGGTCTTTGGTTTACGGACAGGTATAAGATAAAGAAGCAGGTACATGTACACAATGTGATAAAGTAATGAGATCTAATTATACCTACAAGCTCAACCCATTTTATTAGGTTTTGGCTTAAAAAAACAATATCAGCCATTTCATATACATAAATAAAAGGAAAATCTTATATATTTTATATGCAACTGGTAAAAAAAAGTAATTGGCAACGCAGTAAGGGAAAAACATATACTGTCCCTTTAACTAAAAGAAAGTTAAAACTTAACCAGCAGAATGAGGAGGCGACAGTATCATTCTCTGCAAAACAATGACAGTGTATCATCTTTCTGAACAGAAGCAGGTTGCTCTTTGCCTAGGGGATGAATGACAAATTAGTTGTCCTCAATTCCCCAAGGCCTAAAATAAACCCAAAGCTACTCTTCTACTACTATGTAGATTGTAAGGTCTCTAGGAACCAGGGCCCTGGAATCTTCTTATCTTAGTATGCTTTCCCTGCTTGCCTTTACATATTGTACCCCCTGTATAGTGCTGCTCAATCTTAGGAAACATAGCAAATAAATATAATAACAATTATTGATGATGAAAAATATCCTGAGACCCTTCTCATCTTTTGCCCTTCAAATTAATTAAAGGGACAGTAAGCTCAAAAGTAAACTTTCATGATTCAGATAGAACATGCAATTGTCAACAACTTTCCTATTTACTTCAATTATTACATTTGTTTAAATTCTCTTGGTATTTGTTGAAGACTATATCTAGGTATGTTAAGGAGCAGCAGTGTACTACTGGGGGCTAGCTAGTGATTGGTAGAAACACAAACTGTATATGCCATTTGTTATAGGCTCACCAAATTAGTTCAGCTAGCTCCCAGTAGTGTGTTGCTGCTCTAGAGCTGACTTTTCAACAAAGGATACTAAAAGAGTGAAGCAAATTTGATAATAGAAGTATATTGGAAAGTAGTTAAAAATTCCATGCTCTATCTGAATCATAAACGTTTAATTTTACATTTACTGTTCCTTTAAAAATCACTGCTCTAGCACAAGTGTTTGACACAATAACCACTTAAACATGCATCACAAAAAGAAATATATATGGTTTTTTTCACTATGTTTATAAATGAAACAAATTTAATAATTCTATTCGCTGCCTATGTATAACACAAAACAGAAAAAAAACAACAGTAGTCCCAAGATTGAGATGATGGTCAAACTCCAGCCACAGGCAGCTCTCCCCAAAAATAGACTCAATAGAAGAAATCTGAAAAACAGGAAGGAGGCGCTTCATAGAATAGTAACGTCTTTCCAAGGAGAACACTTAGGAAAGACAGGTGCAGACTCACGTAGTCGGGGGCACACACAGTGCTATAGGGCACAAGTCAAAGAATCTAAAGTCACCCGGCAGACTATCTCCCGGTTACCAGCTTCAGATCACATGATGATTGTCAGGGTTTTTTCCTGCTTTGTTTGCCATGTGCTGCTGGCAGCCATTTTACTCACCTCTCTTGCTGACTCTGGTGCATACTGTCTGATGCTGCTCATTTCCTGCACTTCCTTTTATGGCCAGACTGGTGTACATCATCCGTGTGAGACAGGATGCAGTCTCAGAATTGTGATGTCATCACTTATTATTTAAAGGGCCTCTGTTCAGTATGCTTTGCCCTTGCGTTGTCTCAGACCTGTTTGTGAGAGTTCCTGTGTATTGCCTGGCTGTCTGACGTCCCTCCTGGTTCCTGATCCCTGGCTTGTTCCTAACTCTGTTGTTCTCCTTGTTCCTGATTCCGGCTCGTCTGACTACTCGTTTTGGCTCCTGACTCGGCTCGTCTGACTACCAGCTCTGATTTTGATTCTTGGCTTGTTATTTGACTTTTTATTATTTTTTGCTATTAATAAAAGGTGTGATTATTTTTGCACTTCTCGTCTCAGTCTGATTCTTGGCATCCTGACATTACGCAAGGGCCATGAATCCTGATGGTGCTAATAATCCACCTTTACCTGCCATCATTTCCAGGATGGATGAACAGGATCACCGCTTGGATCAATTTGCACTAGCCCTGCAAACCCTGCTGACTCGCACTGCACATTTGGACCAAAGTGTCCCACAAGTTATGGCTGCTCCTGTTTCCGTTGCTGCACCTAGTCCTACCAGGAGCATGTCCGGTTCTGCACCTCTACCTTAGCGATATGAAGGCGATCCTAATCAGTGCAGAGGGTTTTTGAACCAGGTGGGCATTTACTTTGAGATGTTACCTCAGGCGTTTCCCTCTGACAGAGCTAAGGTGGGATTTCTCATCTCGTTACTCTCTGACACAGCTCTTACCTGGGCTAATCCCTTGTGGGAGACTAATAAACCTGTGATTTCAAATTACCTTGAATTTGTGGCCTCCTTTCGAAGGGTATTTGATGTTCCGGCTCGCTCCTCCTCTGCTGCTAAACGACTCATGTCCATTCAGCAAGGTACAAGATCTGCTGCTCAGTATGCCATTGAGTTCCATACGCTTGCCGCAGAGGTAGGTTGGAACAATGAAGCCCTTGTTGCCGCCTTCTTTCATGGGCTCTCTGATGCGATTAAAGACGAAGTTGCTTCCAGCGATTTACCAGAGGATCGAGGCGTTGGTGTCTATTTTTATCCTAATTGACATCAGACTCAGAGAGAGGCCCTCTTTCAAGGAGCGCTTGCAGAAGCCTCCTTTTCTGTTGTCTCTTACGTGTTTGTTCCCACCCATGCCTCCCTCTCCTCCCATGCCTCCTGGTCCCGAGTCAACAGGTACTGCTGAGCCGATGCAGTTGGGATTCACACGTCTCTCTGTGGCGGAGAGGGCCTTTAGGAGGAGGGAGGGGCTCTGCCTCTATTGTGGGTTACAGGGCCACCTTTTGAAGTCTTGTCCTACACAGCCGGGAAATGCTCACACCTAAGGTCCTGTCGGGGGCAGACCTTGAGTGGTTTATCCTCAACCCCAGAACCGCTAAAGGAGAAACCTTTGGTCACGGTTGTCCTTTCCTGAGTGGAATCCTCCATAGTCACCCAGGCTCTTGTTGACCCCGGTGCTGCGGGCTATTTCATTGACTGTACTTTTGTATCAAAGCACTCCATTCCTGTTTTGCCTCTGTCCATTCCGCTTGCTATTGAGGCCATTGATGGCAGGCCCCTTCAGCCCGCACTCGTTACTCACGAAACTGCTCCGTTGTCCATGGCTGTTGGGGCTCTCCATTTTGAAACCCTCCAGTTCCAGGTGATAAACTCTCCGCATTTTCCAGTTGTTCTGGGTTATCCCTGGCTCCAAAAGCACAATCCCAGTCTCGACTGGCGCAGGTCCGAAATTTTGTCGTGGTCTCCGCAATGTATTTCCACTTCTTTTCAGAAACCAGTTAAAGTCTTGTGCACTTCTTCGGTATCTCAATTGCCAGAGGAGTACCGAGAGTTCCTAGACGTTTTTTGACAAGGTGCGTGCCGGTACGTTGCCTCCTTACCGGTCTTACGATTGTGCCATAGACCTGCAACCCGGAGCCATTCCTCCTCGGGGCCTGGTTTACCCTCTGTCTGTTGCAGAGAATTGTGCTATGGAGGAGTATGTTGCCGATGCTCTGTCACGGGGGATCATCCGCAAATCCTGCTCTCCTGCAGGGGCTAGCTTCTTCTTTGTGAAGAAAAAGGGTGGCGAGTTAAGACCATGTATCGATTATAGGGGTCTTAATCGTCTTACCATTAAGAATGCTTACCCTATTCCGCTCATTACGGAACTCTTTGAACGCCTCAAGGGAGCTACGGTCTTTAGTAAACTTGATTTGAGAGGAGCGTACAATCTCGTTAGGATCAAGGAGGGTCACGAATGGAAAACAGTATTTAACACCAGGAGCGGGCATTTTGAGTATCTTGTAATGCCCTTTGGCCTATGTAATGCTCCTGATGTTTTCCAGGAATTTATTAATGATGTCCTATGAGATATGTTGCAACAGTGTGTTGTGGTGTACTTAGACGACATCCTCATATACTCACCCACACTTGAGGATCATCGTTCTGATGTTACACTGGTTCTTCAGAGACTACGTGAGAACGGCCTGTTTTGTAAACTCGAGAAATTTGAATTCCATCAGACTCAAGTAACCTTCCTAGGTTATGTTATCTCCGTTGCAGGGTTCTCCATGGATCCTGACAAGTTGTCTGCAGTTCTGCAGTGGCCTCGCCCAGCTGGTCTTCGGTCTATTCAACGTTTTTTGGGGTTCGCCAATTACTATAGAAAGTTTATTAAAAACTTTTCTTCCTTGGTCAAACCTATCACAGACATGACCCGTAAAGAGAATGATCCACTCCATTGGTCACCTACTGCCATTAAGGCCTTTGATAGTCTTAAGACTGCCTTTGCTGCCGCTCCAGTTCTGGCTCATCCTAACCCTGTCCTGCCTTTTGTTCTTGAGGTCAATGCGTCTGAGACTGGAGTAGGTGCCCTCTTGTCTCAACGTCCTACGCCTGAGGGTTCCTTGCATCCGTGTGGTTTCTTCTCTAAGAAATTGTCTCCAGCGGAGTGCAATTATGAAATTGGCGACAGGGAATTACTGGCCATAATTTTGGCACTCAAGGAATGGAGACATCTTCTCGAGGGTACTAGCGTGCCAGTGCTCATTCTTACAGACCACAAGAATTTAACTTATCTATCTGAAGCAAAATGTTTGTCGCCCTGACAGGCCAGATGGGCGCTATTTTTGTCTTGGTTTAATTATGTGGTCTCCTACCTGCCTTGGTAGTAAGAATGTTAGGGCTGATGCCCTCTCTCGTCAATTTTCGCCTCTGTCCAAGGAGGAGTCTGTACCCACTCCAGTTATACCTCCTGACCATATTTTGGCTACCATACGTACTAATTTGACTTCTCCCTTGGGGGAGGAGATCCTGGCTGCACAAACCAATGCACCTCCTGAGAAACCTAGTGGTAAGTGTTTTGTTCCTGAGAATCTTCAAACTAAACTTTTGCACACTTACCACTATCCTAAAGCCGCAGGTCACCCAGGCAAGAACCAAATGATTTGGTCTGTCACTCGACAATTCTGGTGGCCAGGTCTTCGTTTATGTTGCCTCCTGCTCAGTTTGTGCACAGAATAAGACTCCTCGACGTCTTCCTGTGGGTCTTCTTCAACCTATTGCTAATGATGAGCGTCCTTGGACACATCTTTCCATGGACTTCATTGTCGAGCTCCCTGTTTCCAATGGCAATACTGTTATCCTTATGGTGGTTGACCGCTTTTCTAAAATATCACATTGCATTCCCTTGAAGAAGTTGCCTACCGCTTAGGAGCTTGCTTCAATTTTTGCCCGGGAGGTCTTCCGTTTACATGGGTTACCCAAGGAGATAGTGTCGGACCGGGGTAGCCAGCTTGTCTCCAGATTTTGGCGTTCCTTTTGTGATCAAATGGGGATCCAGCTTTCCATCTCCTCGGCATATCACCCTCAATCCAATGGAGCTGCAGAACGGTCTAATCAAGCTCTGGAACAGTTCCTCCGTTGCTATTTCTCAGATCACCACAATAATTGGTCTGAACGGTTACCTTGGGCAGAGTTTGCTCATAATAGTGCTATTAATGCTTCCTCCAAGTTATCACCGTCCATGGCGAAATATGGGTTTTAACCATCCTTGTTGCCCGATTCATTTATGTCTCAGGGTTTTTTCCGGCTTTGGAGGAGCATCTCAGGCAACTCCGTTCCACGTGGGTGCAGATTCAGGATTGCCTTCATCGTTCTATGCAGCGCCAAAAGTTCCAGGCTGATCGTAGGTGTCTGCCCGCGCCTTTCTTCCAGGTTGGTGAGAGAGTTTGGCTGTCCTCCCGCAACTTGAACCTTCGTGTGCCTTCCAATAAACTGGCTCCCCAATATGTTGTTCCTTTTCGAATACTCCGACGGGTCAATCCTGTGACCTACGCTCTTGAACTTCCTCCTGCAATGCGCATCTCCAATATTTTTCATGTCTCCCTCTTGAAACCATTGGTTTGTAATCGGTTTACCACTGTGTTGCCTCGTCCCCGTCCTATCTTTGTTGACAACCATGAGGAGTATGAGGTCAGCAGAATTATTGACTCTCGTATGTCCAGGGGCCGCGTACAGTATTTGGTTCACTGGAGGAGCTACGTTCCGAAGGAGCGTTCATGGGTTCCCTCCTCTGATGTTCATGCTCCCACCCTCCTCCGTGCCTTCCATGCCTGTTTCCCCAATAAGCCTTTTTTCTTCCTGCGGGGGAGGGGTCGTTGAGGGGAGGGTACTGTCAGGGTTTTTACCTGTTCTGTTTGCCATGTGCTGCTGGCAGCCATTTTACTCACCTCTCTTGTTGACTTTGGTGCATACTGTGTGATGCTGCTCATTTCCTGCACTTCCTTTTATGGCCAGACTGGTGTACATCATCCATGTGAGACAGGATACAGTCTCAGAATTGTGATGTTGTCACTTATTATTTAAAGGGCCTCTGTTCAGTATGCTTTGCCCTTGCGTTGTCTCAGACCTGTTTGTGAGAGCTCCTGTGTATTACCTGGCTGTCTGACGTCCCTCCTTGTTTCTGATCCCTGGCTTGTTCCTGACTCTGCTGTTCTCCTTGTTCCTGATTCCGGCTCGTCTGACTACTCGCTTTGGCTCCTGACTTGGCTCATCTGACTACCAGCTCTGGTTTTGATTCCTGGCTTGTTATTTGACATGTGGACTTTTTATTATTTTTTGCTATTAATAAAGGTGTGATTATTTTTGCACTTCTCGTCTCAGTCTGATTCCTGGCATCCTGACGATGATATGTCCACCAATCAGGATCTTCATTACGATAGCATCAAGGGTGGTTTTTTCAGTGTATCCACCAATCGACTGTCCCACACCGGCGGGGTTGGTGGGGGGGTGTTCGAAACACGGGGATTACTTTGTGTAAAAATAGACCGCAGAATGGGGGTAAAGTAAAATCTATTTATTAAAACAAATAGTAAAAACAGCAACGCGTTTCTCTGCCACAGTGCCGTTTCATCAGGCTGTCAAACGTGAGTTTGCACTTGCCTTTTCTGAGTGTTCTCTTGTAAAGACATTACTATTCTATGAGGCGCTTCCTTCCTGTTTTGCAAACTACAAATAAAGAATATTCATATACATATCTAGCATTGCTCCCACACACAAGCTTAAAAACATTTCTAATCTGGCCTAGAAGATATTCTAATGTTTGAGACAGGAAATAGCTAGCGAAATATGCATTTCAAATATTTTCAAGTATATTTTTTTTAACAGACAGAATAAAATCCTGTGAGAACTATGACATATAGGGCAATAAAATATAAAATGGAAACAAAAAAAATAAGACCTTGACCAAAAGATTAAAATTACAGAGACTAAAAATAGTTTTCCATTTAATCTATACATATGTTTTTTGTACAGTTATTTTGTCATATACAATAATATAAACATATAAAAAAATGGTTTATTCTTTCTTTGGCTTTTACAGCTATTTTCCAGCACAATGATAAACAAATAGTTTTCCTTGTTAAATAAACAAATGCATATGTTTCATTTTAAAACATAATCTCACAATCCTTTTCTAACACAAGGTGACACAAATATGCTTTTATCAAGTAAAGTGCATGAAGAGTTAAAGGGATATGAATCACAAACACATTATTTTGTGATTCAGACAGAGCATACAAATGTATTTTTCCCCTCCTAATTTAGATTGTAATCTAGATGGTAAATTCTAAAATGGTAAAATAAACCTCAATTCCCCCTGTTTTGTCTATAAAATTTTGTCTTATCGTATTGTTTCTCCATTGTACTGTTATCCTTGTACCCATGGGCAGCGCTGCGGAATCTGTCGGCGCTTTATATGTTTCTATTAAAACTTACCAGGATAGGCTCAATGACCTAAATATGTATAGCTTAGAGGAGAGAAAGGAAAGAGGTGATATGATAGCAACTTTCAAGTACATTAAAGGGTTTAGCAAAACTGAGGCTGTGGGTATTTTACATAAAATGGAAACTTCAAGAACAAGGGGTCATGAGCTCAAGCTAAAGGGTAGTAGATTCAGGAGTAATTTGAGGAAGCACTTCTTTACAGAAAGAGTGATTGATTTATGGAATAAACTTCCTCAAGAGGTAGTAGCGACAAACACTGTGGGGGACTTTAAAAATGCATGGGACAAGCATAAGGCTATCCTACAAACTAGATAAGTTTATACTGTTAGGTAAGGCCGGGCAGACTTGCTGGGTCTATGGCTCTTATCTGCCGTCAATATCTATGTTTCTTTGTCTATAAATAAAGAATAATAAATAAATAATTTACTTCTTTTATGAAATGTGCTTCGTTCCTATGATATTCTTTGTTGAAGAGAGCACTATATGGCAGGAAATAGTGCTGCACTCTAGTGATCTTGAAAATGGATAACATTTATGCAAAACTGCTGCTATATAGTGCTCCATACACATGCACACTCCTGAGCTTATGCCCCTGCTTTTTAACAAAAGATACCAATAGAATGAAGAACATTTGATAATAAAAGTAAATTAGAAAGTTGTTTAAAATAGCATGCTCTATCGGAATCATGAAAGAGAAAGTTTAGATTTTAATGTCCCTTTAAATAGACAGTAAACCATAACAATTTCTACTATGAATTTGAAACAACACTATATAAAGGAAGATTCAATATAGCACAGTTTTTTTAAATGAACAAGTGTGTATTAAAATGACAATGCAATAAAACTCTGATTGTTTTCTGATTGTTTTCTGGCAATTTTTAAAGTTTCTTATATTTTTTGTTCCTTCTTTATCATGTGACAGCCATCATCCAATCACAAATGCATATACGTATTCTGAATCTTTGAACATGCTCAGTAGATACTGGTGCCTCAGAAAGCATGCATCTGAAAAGATTGTGCACATTTTGATAACAGAAATAAATTGGAAAGTTTTTTTTATTTATTTCTGAATCTTGAAATTTTTATTTTTTTCTTCAGTGTCCCTTTAAACATATATTTTTTTTAAATGTTACATTAAAGCTGTCAATTTTTAGGAAGTGCATGTCAGTACCACTGGCCCTTAAAGGAACACTAAACCCAAAAAAATTCTTTTGTGATTCAGGTAGAAAATACAATTTTAAACAACATTCAAATTTACTTCTATTATCTAATTTGCTTCATTATTTAGATATCCTTTATTAAAGAAATAGCAATGCATATAAGTGAGCCAATCACGCAAGACATCTATGTGCGGCCACCAATCAGCAGCTACTGAGCCTATCTAGATATGCTTTTCAGCAAAGGATATAAAGCGAATGAAGCAAATTAGATAATACAAGTAAATTAGAAAGTTGCTTAAAATTGCATGCTCTATCTAAATCATGAAAGAAAAAAAAATTGGTTTCATGTCCCTTTATGTGGAATAAATACTTGAATTCTAATATAAAATGTTTAATTATATGTAGAAAAAAACCTTGCAACATATTTTCAATATTTATTTTGTCCCTTTTTCCTGTTAATTTTGAAAATGTGTGGGCTTTTGTCCCCCCCCCATTATTTATATAGAACATGTGATTTCCATAAGTAGATTGTGATACCTTTTAATGGACCTACAAAAACATAATTTATACTTACCTGATAAATTAATTTATTTCATGGTCATTACTCATGGGAATTATATTCCTTCCACTAGGAGAAGGCAAAGTCTCCCAAACCCCAAGAGCCCTAAACCCCTCCCACCTCACACATACCTTAGTCTATAGCCAAGTAGTGAGGTTAAAAAAGAATAAGACATGCTTAAAACAAATCAAATCCAATAAAAGGGTGGGGGCTCATGGACTCTTGCCACCATGAAATAAATTAATTTGATCAGGTAAGTATAAATGATGTTTTCTTTCATATAGGTGGTGAGAGTCCATGATCCATTAATCATGGGAACGAATACCCAAGCTGTGGAAGTCCACGAGTAACCATAAAAGGAGGGATTGAAAAAATCAGCTTGTTTCGCTGCCAAATTAAATCCACAACCCAAAAGAAGAAAATCTCTGATAATAAACTTAAAAAAACAGGCATAATCAGTAAACTGAAGCAACTGCCTGAAGGACCTTTCTACCAAAGGCTGCTTCAGAGGAAGAAAAAATGGTATAATTTAGTAAAGGTATGCAAAAAAGACTTGCAAATTTAATCAACTAAAGCCTCAGTCTTGAAAACTCAAGAAGTGGCAACTGACCTAGTAGAATGAGACATAATCCGCTGTGGCGGAGGCTGACCCCGCCTCCAAATAAGCTCTGTGAATCAAAAGTTTCAATCTAGAGGCTAATGAAATAGCAGAGGCCTTCTGACCTTTCCCAGGGCTAGAAAAAAAGGAACAAACTGACTAGGTTTGTCTGAAAACCTTAGTTGCATTAACAATGCTCTAAAAACATCCAAAAAATGCAAAGATCTTTCAGACGCATTCGTATGATCAGGACACAAAGAAGGATTAACAATCTCCGTACTAATACTGTGTGAGGAAACAATTTAGACAAAAAATGAAATGGAGTCTGCAAAACAGCGAGAGAGCAGACAATACAAAAGCTCTTTTAGTAGAAGAGGATGAGAGAGACAACACTATCCAAGAAAGCAGTCTAATGTCTAATACATGTATAGGCTCAAAATCCTTTAACACTATTATTATTATCAGGTATTTGTAGAGCGCCAACAGATTCCGCAGCGCTGGCTAGGTTAAAACTCCTAGAAGGAGAAAAAGACTTGATAACAGGTTTAATTCGAACCAGGGCCTGAACAAAACAAGAAATAACAGGAAGACTAGCAATCTTCTGAGAAATAAAATGAAAGAGTCTATGGGGCCTATCAGCATACTACCAAGTTCCGTATGGAGATTGAGAGCCTGTGTTTCTGGCGAGCCTCTAAAGACCGCTGCTCCATAACCCTGTCTGCCTGCTCTGAGCAGGCGAACAGACATTGCTGGAATTCAACCCAATCGAGTACGATCGGGTTGATTGACACCCCCTGCTGGCGGCCGATTGGCCGCAAATCTGCAGGGGGCGGCGTTGCACCAGCAGCTCACAAGAGCTGCTGGTGCAATGCTGAATACGGAGAGCGTATTGCTCTCCGCATTCAGCGATGTCTGTCGGACCTGATCCGCACTGTCGGATCAGGTCTGACAGACATATGATAAATAGGCCTCTATATCTGTTCTGTAAGGTAATTGGCAGATAAATCCTTATCTAAACCATCATGTAAAAACGGAAGAATTCAAGGGATTCTAAAAGAATGTCAGGAAAATTATGATTTACACATCATTGTACGTTTTCCAAACGTGATAAATTTTCCTAATTTATTTTTCTGAGAAACCTTTATGTCTTAGAACTAAGCATTCAATTTCCATGTCATGAAGCTTTAGAGATGGAAAAAAGAAAAAGGGTCTAGAGCAGGGGTGTCCAAACTTTGCTCTCCAGAGGTTTTGGAACTACATTTCCCATGATGCTCAGCTAGATAAAATGCTGGCTGAGCATCATCGGAAATGTAGTTCCAAAACCTCTGGAGAGCAAAGTTTGGACACCCCTGGTCTAGAGTCAAAAGGGTTGACCGCAAAGCAAAAAGTCAAGGCAAAAAACTGGACATTTGAACCAGATCTGTATGCCAAATCCTGTAACGATACGCTAGGGCAATCAGGATTGCAAATTACTTTTCTAGTCCTTTCTTAAAAATGACTGAAAAAAAAGAAACCAGAGGAGAAAACAAATAAGCAGGTTAAAATGACCAAGGAACTGCCAGAGCATCCACTACCTCTGCTCAAGGATAACTGGACTTTGAAAAGGACCTGGGAAATTTAATGTTCAATTGAGAGATCCTCCGATTTATTTCTGATAGGCCCCAAAAATCCACAATCAGATAGAACACATCCTAATGAAGAGACCACTCCCCTGGATGTAGAGACTAATGACTGGGAAAGTATGATTTCCATTGGTCACTTGAGATGTGTATCATAAGATTTAGACAAGAATTGACTTCTGCCCAGGAGAGATCCTAGACATCTCCAGCAAGGATAGGAAACTGTGAGTTCCCCCTGATGGTTGACATAAGTTATTATTATTATTATTGTGATATTGTGTGTCTGGAAATGGAGATAAGACCCCCTTATTAACAGAGGCAAAGCTTGAAGGGTCCTGAAAATTGCTCTATAATTTGTTCTATAATATTGATTGGCAACCTCTGTCCATTGTGACATTGTATGTCTGGAAATAGAGATTAGACTCCAGAGGCCAAGCATGAAGGGTCCTGAAAATTGCATGGAGTTCTATAATAATTATTGGCAACCTCGCCTCTGAGGATCCCAAACCCTTTGCTTTCAGAGACCTCCAAACAACTCTCCAACCTGAAAATTTGTATCTGTGGTAATTACAGATCAGGTAGGACGAGTAAGAAGCCTTCTGAATAAAAAATCAATGATTGAACTGCCTTGTGAAATTAAATCTGAAACTGTAATTATGAGACATAGTGCTTCTACTCACAGAGTCACTGAAGGGAGTGAAAGAGACTGAAGGTTCAGATAGGTAAATACCGGTGCTATCCGTCTCTACTCTGTTAGAGAAAAATTCATGGACACTTAATTAATTTGAAGAAACAACAATAGTTGTTTCGTGTGAAATTCTGTTAAAGGAAAGGATTGAGCTAGTACCAAGATATCATGCAGGTAGTGAATTTGTGTGGCAAAAGCACTACAATACCCAGAGCTCTGATATAGACAAAAGGTTACCCAGAACCTTGATATTATTCTTTTTCAGGTACTGACCAGGCCTGGCCCAGCGTAACTTCCGATATCAGACGGGATCTGTGCATTCAGGGCAGTGTGGTAGTATGCTGATTTGTAGCTAGACCATAATAGAAAAGCAACAAACTGATCATTTTTCCAGAAAAGTAAATCTCAGAAACCGATGTTTAGAGTAAATTGGATTAGGAAGGTAAGCATCCCTTAATTTAATATGGACATAAACTAACCTTGCTTAAGGTAGAATAGTTCTGTATTTCCCATCCTGAAAGATAGAATTCTTACAAAATATTTTGAGTTCAAAATCCAAAATTGGTTTGAAGGTGTCTTTCTTCTTTAGAACAATGAAGAGATTTGATTAAAATCCCATTCCCTGTTCTTGCATTGTACTGGAATAATTATTCTAATATTTCAACAAGGCTAATTGAATGGCCATAAGATCTAAAACAGTTTGAAGAAAAATATATATATTTTTTTAAGAAAAAATCCACTCTTTTGGATGCCTTGTTCTTAAACCAATGCAATATTCTTAAGAAAATTGTTCTGAACCCAGAGGTCTGAAACAGAATGAACCCAAGCCTCCTGAATAAAAACTGCCTCTAGCAAGATTACACACTTATAATACATTTCACTGCTTACTCAGAGAGTATGAGTGGTATTTAAATGCTGGAGCATATGTGCGTATGCAACTGAAATAGTAGTTTTGGAGGTGGGAACCGACTTCTTATCCTGTATGGACTTGTTCCAATGAGCATTAGGTCCCAGGAGTAAACCATAGAAACCTTGCTGTGAACAGAGGATTCAGTTGTCTGTTTCATATATCTTTATAATGAAAGTTTCATTTTGACTTGAGAGCCTTTTAAGAGCCATTTATTTTACTATGCAAGAGAGACATACCATGCCTCTACCAATAGTTTAGGATTTTACAAATGCCATCTAACTGTGTGGTCTCATTTCCAGAAATAAATAGGGGTTTTTAAGATTTTTCCTTAGACTTCCTGTCCTGAGAAAAAATCTCCCTCATCTCTAGTAATAGTAGAGCTCTTTTTTCTTTGAAAAGGAAAGAAACAATCTAGATTTTAGACACCATATTAAACATTCCAGGACATAAGCCACAGGGCTCTCCTGGAAAGAATAGCTAGAGACATGCTTTTGAGACAGATTTTTATATCAAATACAGCATAACAAATAAAAAGGCATAATATCCTCATAGTCACCATCTATAAAGTTAGGACTCTTACAAAATGATTCAAAAACTGGTCTGAAAGAATTTTCCTGCTTCGGGAATAGATTTGAATAAAAACCCAGACCCTGTTCCAGAATTGGAACTGGAACAATCACTCCTGAAAGCTCTAGATCTGAAACACATTTCAGAAAAGCCTGAGCTTTCACAGGATTTGTTGGAACTTGAGAGAGAAAAAAATCTTCCACAGGTGGTCTTATTCTGAAACCTATTCGATACCCCTGGGAGACAATATTCTGAATCCAATGATTCTGAATGGAACCTGCCCAAACGTCTTGAAATAATTTCAATCTGCCCCCCACCAGCAGAACTGGATCGAGGGCCGCACCTTCATGCAGTCTTGGGGGCTGGCTTTGGTTTCTTGTAAGGCTTGGATTTATTCCAACTCGAGGATGGCTTCCAATTGGAGCCAGAGTCTTTAGGGGAAGGAGTGGTTTTCTGTTCTATATTCTGACGAAAGGAACGAAACAGATTAGAAGCTTTAGATTTGCCTTTAGACTTTTTATCTTGAGGCAAAAAAACTCCCTCCCCCCCAGTAATAGTGGAAATAATTGAATCTAACTGGGAACCAAATAAATTATTACCCTGGAATGAAAGAGATAGTAACCTAGATTTAGATACCATGTCAGCATTCCATGATTTGAGCCATAAAGCTCTTCTAGCTAAAATAGCCAAAAGACATAGATTTAACATTAATCTTGATGGTATCAAAAATAGCATCACAGATAAAATGATTAGCATGTTGAAGCAAACAAACAATACTATGAAAATCAGAGTCTTTTCCCCGTTGTGCTAAGCTATCCAACCAAAAAGTTGATGCAGCCACAACATCAGCCATAGAAATGGCAGGTCTGAGCATATAGCCAGAATGCAAATAAGCTTTCCTTAGATAAGATTCAATCTTCCTATCTAAAGGATACTTAAAAGAGGTACTATCTTCCATAGGAATAGTAGTATGTTTAGCAAGAGTAGAAATAGCCCCATCAACCATAGGGACTTTTTCCCAAAACTCTAATTTAGCCACTGGCAAAGAATACAACTTTTTAAACCTTGAAGAAGGAACAAAAGAAGTACCAGGTTTAGACAATTCCTTATCAATCACATCAGAAATAGCTTCAGGAACAGGAAAAACCTCAGGAGTAGTAACAGGAGGTTTATAAACGGAATTTAAACGTTTACTCGATTTATTAACAAGAGGACCAGACTCCTCAATATCCAAAGTTATTAACACTTCTTTTAACAAAGAACGAATATACTTAATCTTAAAAAGATAAGATGATTTATTAGTGTCAATGTCTGAAGTAGGATCTTCAGAGTCAGAGAGTTCCTCATCAGAGGAGGATATATCAGTATGTTGCCGGTCATTACAAATTTCATCAGTATTATGAGAAGTTTTAAAAGACCTTTTACGTTTATTGGAACGCGGTATAGCATCCATAGCCTTCTGTATCGCATCAGCAATATAATTTTTCATATCAACAGGGATATCCTGTACTTTAGATGTTGAAGGAACAACAGATACTGTACTAGCACTAATAGAAACATTTTCTGCATTCAAAAGCTTATCATGACAACTGTTACATACTACAGCTGGAGATATAATCTCCACTAGCTTACAACAGATACACTTAGCTTTGGTAGAACTGTGTTCATGCAGCATGGTTCCTACTGCAGCTTTTGAGACAGGATCAGATTGAGACATCTTGTAAAATGTAAAATAGAAAAATAACATTAAACAGAAATATCTTATTTCCACATATAGCAGTTTCAGGAATGGGAAAAAATGCAAATGCTAAAATTGGCAAAAAAAAAAGCAAATAGCATAGCCCTCTGAGCATAACGAAGGCAAGGAGCATATAGGAAGTGAGGTAAAATAAAACTACATTTTTTGGCGGCAAGAATGACGCACAACGCAAAAGGAAGTTGGGAATTTTTTTGCCGCCTACAAACATCCGGAAATGAAGCAACTCGCGTCATAAACACAATTTCGTGCCAAACAACCTAGCATCAACTACATGACAGACGCACATTTGCACCCAAAAAAATTCTCACGCCTAGAATGACGCAATAAATAACAGCATTTTGCACCCTTGCAAGTCTAATTTTCCTGCAAGTTTTCCAAGAAAAAACAAGTCAAATTGAAAAAAAAAAAAAGACTATACCCCAGGTAAGACAAGCTTCCTAAACATGATTCCCATAATGAAACTGCTGGATTGCAAAGGGAAATACACATAAAGCTCCAAACCATAGCCAAGTGTCTTAAAATAATGATACATACTTATCGAAAGACACCCATCCACATATAGCAGATAGCCAAACCAGTACTGAAAGCTATCAGCAGAGGTAATGGTATAAGAGTTTATCGTCGATCTGAAAAGGGAGGTATGAGATGAATGCCTACGACCGATAAAAGAGAACCCTTGAAAAGATTTCCAGCGAGGAAAACCATAAAATCAAACAGGCGATACTCTCTTCACATCCCTCTGACAAACACTGTACTCTGAGAGGAATTGGGCTTCAGAATGCTTAGAAGCGCTTATCATAGAAGAAATCATAAAATTCAAGCACAAACTTACTTCACCACCTCCACAGGAGGCAAGGTTTGTAAAACTGAATTGTGGGTGTAATGAGGGGTGTATTTATAGGCATTTTGAGGTTTGGATAACTTTGCCCCTCCTGGTAGGATTGTATATCCTATACGTCACTAGCTCATGGACTCTTGCCAATTACATGAAAAAAACCTAAAACATACTTATCCATAGACACTCACTAGTCCACCATCAAGCAAGTAGTGGACAGCCAAATCAGTACTCAAACATATCGGCAGAGGTAATGTAATATGAGTATAATGTAGATCTGTAAAGGGAGGCAGAAGACAAGTCCCTGCGACCGAATTTACAGAAAGGCCTATGAAGCATTTTCCCATGAGGCAAAACTATCATATCACAAACCATACCCCAAATCTGTCTGACAATCACTGTACTCTGAGGGAACCGGGCTTCAACATAGACTGAAAACCCCTTTCACTGTAGAAATCATGCACATCTTCATGCTTCAACCACATCAAAGGGAGGCAAAGTAAAGACTAAGGTATGTGTGAGGTTGGATGGTTTTTTTTTAGGTCTTTTGGGATTTGGGAGACTTTGCCTCCTCCTAGTGGACTCTCTCCACCTATATGAAATAAATCACGTTTTTTTTATTCCATAAGCTTTCAAGACTTTACAGATCTCTTCTTTAGATGTACTGTAGATAAAAGCTGTCTGCAATTTACTTCTATTAATTTATTTTCTTCTCTTGGTATCGTTTGTTGAAAAGGATACCTAGGTAGGCTCAGGAGCTGCTGATTAGTGGCTGTGCATATACATGTTATTGGCTCACTGCATTTGTTCGATAATATAATTCTTTAAATTATATTTTAACATTGCCGTTTTGCGCATGCGCAAGTGTGACTGCAGCGTGAACGCCATTTGAGAAACACAGAGAGCGTGTCGGAGCGCTCAAGACGTCACAACCATAAGAAGACGGAAGTAGGGCTTGGGAGGAGTCATGTGCTAAGCGGTAGGGACTTTTAAATATAATTTTCAAGGCAAAATGTTGAAGTAATCGAAAAGAAAACTTAGCGACTAGATTAGGGACATATGGATAAATTCTAGGTTGTGTTGAATAAAGTAAAACCTTACAGAGAGAAGAAATCACTTAGCGCCTACTACTAATTTTGCCCTTGGCTTTGATAGGTGACCCCTAGTGGTCTGGTAAGTTATGAGAAAAGTCGGAAAATATCAAAGCGCCAGCGAACCGGCTGGGTTCAGAATGTAAAACCAATTCCTTCACAATATGGGTTAAAACAAATAATTTATTACAGATTAAAAAACTATTTTACAAAACATAAATTCTTTACAATACTTCTGAGATAGCTTTGAAGATATAAAACATTCGTATCTAAACTTAATGTTTATGTGATGGACAGAGTGGATTGATTACGAATCCACACAGTATTTTACAATGGATAAAAATACAAGTACAAATGTAAAAAACCTCAATGACTGAAACATTCAGTTATACTTCTTCTGAGATAGCTTTGAGGATTTCAAACATTCGTATCTAAACTTTATGCATATGTGATAAACAGAGTGGATTGATTACAAATCCACACAGTTTTTTACAATTATAAAAATACAAGTACAAATGTAAAAACCTCAATGCCTGAAATATTCAGTTATACTTCTTAGGAAATCCTTTGATCGATAACTTAAAAACTGGCAAAATGCTGAATATAAAAATGTTAATAAAATATTCTGGAAACAGACCTTAAGTAGTGTTACTAGCTTTATCAATTCGACCGGATAGGTATATATCACAAAGAATATAGAGGTACAGGCTGATCTTTTAGTAGCGCTACCCACTGTAATTGTCAGATCAATCTGCAATAATATTCAGAGTGATTACAGGATTTGTATAAGAATGGTAAAGATATATGTCACTGTTAACTTCTAAATGTGTTTGTATAGTGTTTGTTAGACACTTTTACCGGGTCCCTTGGGTTGTATGTGACCAGAGTGGAACCGATCAGCTGCTCCTATAAAGGATCAGTGACCGTTTCCGCTAGCGGAGAGAATAGAGGATGCGTGTTCTGTTTCAGGTGATTCTGTGACAGGTAAATGTGAATTTTCAAATGTACAAAGAAACCTTATAACACAATAAAAACAATAAAAGACTTCAAAATATGCAGTACAGACTTCAAAAAGTGTAAATATCAAATCGGTGTTTCCGTGATGGGTGCAGAAATATTCCAATATGTGTTCCAATTTAAACCTCAATTATCACTAGTGACCAACATGATTGCAACCGCCAAAGATTGTTTACAATACAAAAAATATAAATAAAAAAGTCAAAAATCGAAAAAATATAAAAGTCAAAAATCAAAAAAATAAAAATGTGTAACCAAAAACAACTTTTGTTGAAAGTCAGAGTTTATGTGTTTCCCAATGTGGGTGATTCCTGTCTTCTATGTGCTTTATCAGTCTATATGGGATATATAGTTGCCTGCAGTGGAGTATGGGCTTCAGCGTCAATAGACTATTTTCAGCTCCAGCGTCACTCAGGTTATTACTTCCTTCTGCCAAAAGAAATAATAATAGTGCAGATTGTTTTTCTAATAGATAAATAATTGGAATGCTACTCACCAGTCGACGCGTTTCGGTCCAACATAGACCTTTTTCAAGACTGGTTTAATGTTAATCTAAGGGTCTTTAAATACCCTTTCCAATAATGCCCGTATGTTAATCCCGGAATTGGTTTCCTTAGTGGTTCCGGGTCATACGGCTTATACTGTTAATTAGTTTTTACGATCTTATCTGCTTGTGTTATATTTTGCCATAGTTTTCAGATTTTTTTAGCACTTTATACAATTCGATTATTCCTATGGCTTTAGATGTATTAGTCCGATATTTCCCTGATCTTATTGGTTAGCGCTTTGCTCCCTTCTGATTCGCTCAGACTTTAGAGGTGTGTAAGGGATGTTGAACCTTATTGGTTCATTGTTCTGTATGAGAAGGTATAAGCGTTATGTTTAGCCGATATTCCCCTAATCTTATTGGTTAGCGCTTTGCTCCTTTCTAATTGGCTCAAACTTTGGAGGTGTGTGAAGTGTGTTGAACCTTATTGGTTCATTGTTCTGTATGAGACGTGTGTACGTTGTGTTTAGCCTTGTTGGCTCATAATTCTAAAGAAAAATGGTTCTTTAGAGTATTTGTAGTTTTGTGTATAGGAGTACTATTTATTTATATTCCCGATTCCATTCTTATTGTAACAACAGCTTTCGATTTAGTCTAGTCTTGCGTTACTGCAATTGCGCATATTTTGTTCAATATTCTCATGTAGTTATATGCTATTCGTGGTGTTATATTGATTTCCACCATTTCAAATGTTACTTTAAATGGGTCGGTTATATGTCCTAATTGTGACATTATCAGTTTGATGAACTGTGATATTAATCATCAGTTTGATGTTTTGTATTTCCTCTATATGATTACTATATATTTCTCCTTTTTTACATTTTGTAGATGTTAGGATCGTTAGTACCTGCCTGCCTAATATGTACTTTGTTATTTGAGGACCGGGGGGGAAGGGATATATAGCTTTCTGATTTTCTATGTTATTTGGGGACAAAAGGGGAACAGATTTGTAGCTTTCTTGTTGCTTTTACACGATCGTAATTCTTAATTTGTATTACACTTTGTGATTATTTCTATCACTAATCTTAGCCTTTATTCATTTTTATTAGTTCTATTAAATTCATTGCTATTCTTGAAATTTGATTTCCATTAAGAACCCATTGCCAGAGTAGATGACCAAATTAATGGTTATTTTAACCTTCAGATAAATTAAAAAATTTTTTGTGTGAAGTCAAATTCAAGTTTAAAGATTCAGTATTATAATTTGACATATTTTCCGATTTTTCAGGGGATCCAATTTTCTTCTGTTTTCTAAGGATAATATAGGGATATTTGAATACACATGTATATCAGTTTAGGGGTCGTTTTAACCTCTTTTTATATATGGACTAGTTGTTATTATTATTGCAGCCTTAGGTCTAGCTTCCATTCACTTTGATATCTCTTAGACATTAGTGGTTCATAAGGCTTATGTTAGGCCCTAAATCTTTTGTAATTAGTCAGCCTTTTGTATAGGCCATAGCTTTCGTACAGGTTTAGGTTAGTATGAACTAAATTTAGTTTCATACATTATGATATTTTATAATTGTGCTCCCAAATGTATAGACTTTTTTATATAGAGTGAGAGGAGGACTTCTGTGATGGGAGATTCTTCAGAATTATGCTTCTCTTATAAAAAGGATGAGAGGAGGACTTCTATGCTCCCAAAATTGGAGACATTTAAAAAGGATGAGTGGGAAATGCAACCTTTTTACTTTCTGGTTAAACCAGACTTGCATTTTTGTCCTTTGTAATAGATTTTTTCAAAGGGGAGAATGCTTTTGTTCCAGTCAGGTCTCCACCAAGGGGAGGATGATGTTTTTCCAGTCAGGTCTCCGACAGTAGTTGTATAAACATCGTCCGGCTTTATTGGAGTATACCCTTAATATATCTTGCCAGGACTTCTTATATATTACAGTGTTTCGTTTTGTAGGAAAAAACGGAAGTGGCTTTTATTTTTCTAATCAATATAATACGGCTACTCCGCCGTTTTCATAGCTTGGAAAGGGCCATTCTTCTTTTTCAGATTATTCCATATTTCTAGTTGGGTGGGAGGGGGTTACCATCAATTTCTTTTCTTTTTTATATTACCGGGTTTATAAATTTCTTTGGGGAGGAGGGAGGTGACATTCAACTATAGTTCTTTCAAGAGATGTGTGTCTTTTCTTATTTTGCTGAGTGGATCTGGAGAGGGAATGGTATTCTTTTTTCGGTTCTCTTAGAGGATGTGTGTCTTCTGTCTTCAGTTGTTATTCAGGAGAGGGAATACGTGTGTAGAGAGGAGATGGTGTTCATTTTTCGATTCACTCAGGATATATATATATATCTCTTCTGTCTTCAGGTGTTATTCAGGAGATGGGACAAGTCTTCCTTATTATTCAACCCCCTTGGGTGTAGACAGTCGAGGGAGAATATCCATTTAGATTCTTCAATCAGTAGTTGCTTTCCATGGTTGCCACCTCTCCAATTTTTTGCCACCTTCTTTATTCCAATATATTTTAATGCCTTAATGTCTCCACAATGTTTTTCGGAGAAGTGTCTATATAGGGCCGTCTCTTTGTTCATCTTCTCGATGCACAGAAGATGTTCCCTTATTCTTTCCTTTAAAGGTCTAGACGTCTGTCCTACATACTGTAAGCCACATGGGCATTGTAGTATGTACACCACATTCCTGTCCTGACATCGAATGAGGTCTTTTATCTTAAAGTTTTCAGAGCTGTTGTTGGATTGGAATTCGGCGGTCTTAATTCCATTTTTACACGCCTTGCATGTATGGCAAGGAAAAAAACCTCTTACTGTTTTTCCAAATGTATCTTTCACTTCCGATGGTTTTTTCTTTTGTACACTTGGAGCGAGTTTATTTTTTAAGTTTTTAGTTCTTCTATATACGAATTTTGGTTTTCGTGGTAGTTTTTCTCCAAGAACCTCGTCGTCCATAAGTATATTCCAATGTTTGCGAAAGATTTCTTCAATGATTTTACTGTTTTCGCTATATTCAGTAATTACTGGCACATTTATAGCTTCGTCGTTGCCAATTCTGTCGACCTTGTTTTTATATTTGGTCAATTCCTTCCTCTCGATGTCTCTGATTTCTTCTATCTTTTGGTCTAGAAGTTCCTCCTTATACCCTCTCTCCAGGAATTTGGTTTTTATAGTTTGTGCTTGTTCCTCCCATTTCTGGGGATCCGAGCAATTCTTCCTCATCCTCAGGAATTGCCCTTTCGGAATGTTATTCTTCCAATTTCTGTGGTGACAACTAGTCTGGTGGACGTAGTTATTACTGTCCACCTTTTTGAAGTATGTTGATGTTTCGATGGCACCTTCCTTTACCTCTATATTTAGATCCAGGTATGTCAGTGATGTCCGGCTCCACTCGTATGTGAAATGCAGGTTGGCTTCATTTTGGTTCATGACATTGATGGTGTTACATAGATGATATCATACTGATCTGGAAAGGATCTCAAGAAGACCTGGAACACACCATCAATGTCATGAACCAAAATGAAGCCAACCTGCATTTCACATACGAGTGGAGCCGGACATCACTGACATACCTGGATCTAAATATAGAGGTAAAGGAAGGTGCCATCGAAACATCAACATACTTCAAAAAGGTGGACAGTAATAACTACGTCCACCAGACTAGTTGTCACCACAGAAATTGGAAGAATAACATTCCGAAAGGGCAATTCCTGAGGATGAGGAAGAATTGCTCGGATCCCCAGAAATGGGAGGAACAAGCACAAACTTGTGCTATTCTCTCCGCTAGCGGAAACGGTCACTGATCCTTTATAGGAGCAGCTGATCGGTTCCACTCTGGTCACATACAACCCAAGGGACCCGGTAAAAGTGTCTAACAAACACTATACAAACACATTTAGAAGTTAACAGTGACATATATCTTTACCATTCTTATACAAATCCTGTAATCACTCTGAATATTATTGCAGATTGATCTGACAATTACAGTGGGTAGCGCTACTAAAAGATCAGCCTGTACCTCTATATTCTTTGTGATATATACCTATCCGGTCGAATTGATAAAGCTAGTAACACTACTTAAGGTCTGTTTCCAGAATATTTTATTAACATTTTTATATTCAGCATTTTGCCAGTTTTTAAGTTATCGATCAAAGGATTTCCTAAGAAGTATAACTGAATATTTCAGGCATTGAGGTTTTTACATTTGTACTTGTATTTTTATAATTGTAAAAAACTGTGTGGATTTGTAATCAATCCACTCTGTTTATCACATATGCATAAAGTTTAGATACGAATGTTTGAAATCCTCAAAGCTATCTCAGAAGAAGTATAACTGAATGTTTCAGTCATTGAGGTTTTTTACATTTGTACTTGTATTTTTATCCATTGTAAAATACTGTGTGGATTCGTAATCAATCCACTCTGTCCATCACATAAACATTAAGTTTAGATACGAATGTTTTATATCTTCAAAGCTATCTCAGAAGTATTGTAAAGAATTTATGTTTTGTAAAATTGTTTTTTAATCTGTAATAAATTATTTGTTTTAACCCATATTGTGAAGGAATTGGTTTTACATTCTGAACCCAGCCGGTTCGCTGGCGCTTTGATATTTTCCGACTTTTCTCATAAAGTAAAACCTTACCTTCACTTTAAACTACTATCATTTTTCTGATTTCAAGTACATCTTGAAATGCTATACAAATATATGAAGGTTTAATAAATTGGCAACAAAAGGTTAACATGATAAAAGAAGAGAGAAGAAAAACACATTTTATGCCCCCCCCCAAGAGCATTATTGATCAATACAAGCTACAGGAGGGAAGATATGAGATGAGTTACATACACACACAATGTAAGGACAGGCTTACAACAAATGCCTGTGTCCTGAAGTCAGAACAAGTACATTATGTATACATCAGATTTATGCTATTTTATAATCCAGTCCCTGCCCTCAAGCCTGTTTCACTGGTCACAGATATTGGGAGGCAATCAATAAAACAATGTTCAACCTCCTGTTTACCTTCATCTTTGTACCTAACAAATAGCTCTACATTTTTCACAACATTTTCCATATTGTCCTGTCGTAGTCCACAAACCTCTTGATGAGAGATATGATAAAAAAAAAAAAAAAGAACGACAGTAACTTCAGCATAATACAAAACTTATCAAGTATCCTCCACAATAGAGGACAAAGCTACTGTATAACACAACATTAGTATATAGTTTAGTAATAATGTGATGGCTTGGTTACAGTTTGCCAATTGTCAATTATTCACACAACATCAAAAGGGGAAGGGGGATAAACAAACAAAAAAAAAAAAAAAAAGGGTGTAAGAAGAAGGGAGGGGATGTTGCAGAAGAAGGAAGAAAGAAAACCCTGGAGGGCAAGGAAAGGCAACAAGCTCACAACCGGCTCACACTCCCCGCTGCTCCTCTCGACTAAACTCCTTAACACTTCACCCCGTCTTTGTACCACATCTGAAGCATAAGGTCATGACAGTGTAACTTCGATATTTTGGCATAATGGTATTTTTCAAGCATTAAGAGTTTCAGTACTTTGTGTTCCCATTCTATTAGTGTGTGTATCTGTACCAATTTCCAGTGTAGTGGGATCAAGTTCTTCGCACCCGCTAACATCAGGTACAAGAGGGATTTTTTAATTGGGTCACGCAGTTTGATGGGGATATGAAAGAGCAATGTCTCTGGTGTCTTTGGAATTTCTATTCCCAAAATTCCCTGCATTTCCTCCCATACTGAGGACCAATAGGTATCCAGTAAGGGGCAATCCCACCAGATATGAACCATGGAACCCAACTCCCCATACCCTCTCCAGCACCTGTCCGAAGTGTTTGGATAAATTATCTTGAGCCGTGAAGGTGTAAGGTACCAGCGGCTCATGTGTTTGTATTGGGACTCCTGTGTGTGTGCTGAGACCGAGGTGGACTTAATGGCTCGGAACATCCGGTGCCATTCCTCTACTGTGAACTCTACCCCCAACTCCCTGTGCCACATTCTAGTGTAGGCTAGAAGCTCGCTCCCCTTGTGGATGAGCAGGAGTGTATACAACAATGAGATCAGGTGTCTGGAAGCTGTGCGTTTTGTACATAACTGTTCAAATGGCGTAGGATTTCTCATCAGCTGTTGTTTGTGCTTGTGGGTGGTAATGTAATGACATATTTGTAGATAGATAAACCAAGGAGTAAGAAAGTCAGGTAAGTCCCTTTCAACTTCCTCTCTTGTCTTCACCCTCCCGTCTATAATGTAATTCCCTACATGATTGTTAATCAGAGGTCTGTGTCGTTGTTGTTTTGATTTGCAGTGGAAGTTCAGGGTTTCCATATAGTGTTGTTAGAGAGGAATATATTGTCGAAATGTGAGGGTCAGTCTGCAAAGTCCTATCCCACTCGGTAAACAGCTCCTCTAGTATTGGGAAATGGGTAAGGTCTGCCTGCCTGTTTTAATGACATGTATTCTTCCCAGCCATGAGATCGATTTATGTATTGTACGAAGGGGCTATGCACTCTGAGCCAGGTCAAAGTGACAGGCGTCAGTGAAATGCTTAAAAGTTCTGACTTAGCGTCATTGAGGTGAAAGTGAGAGACCTCCCCATATCTCCAAAATTCCTCTAGTAGGGCCGGTATAGTTGTTTCTACGTCTGTGATAGTGAGTAAGAGATCGTCTGCATTCATGGCTAGTTTATTTTCCCTACCTCCCATCTCTATCCCCTTAATAAGGGGATTAGCCCTGATATTACTTGCTAATGCCTCAATGGAGATGGCAAACAGCAGGGGTGAAAGTGGGCACCCCTGCCTAGTCCCATTTGAGATAGTAAAGGAATCTGAAAGGACACTATTCACTTTGATTTGTGCGTTTGGGGTTGAGTATAGTGCAAAGACTGTTTTAAGGAACTTGTCCCCAAAGCCCATTTTCTCTAAGATGGTCCTTAGAAAGTGCCAGCTCACCCTGTTGAATGCTTTCAACGTCTGTGGACAACAGGGCAAGCGGCTTCCCATTCCGTTTGGAGTGGGTAATCAGCTGTATCACTTTAAGGGTATTATCCCTTGCCTCCCTCCCTGGGACAAACCCCACTTGATCCGTCTCAATTATACCAGGAAGAAATGTATTTACTCTATTTGCTAAGGCCTTAGCTAGAATCTGGACACCTGTATTCAACAATGATATTGGCCTGTATTTTGCGGCAAATCTACCGGTTTTCCCAGTTTTGGGATGACTGTAATGTCAACATAGTCGGCGGCAACTGTTCCAAGTCGGGCAGTCTATTGAATAGGTCCTGTAAGTGTGGAAGTAAGCCTGTCAAAAAGGTCTTCTAATATTTAGCCCCCAGTCCGTCTGGACCAGGGCCTTTCCCATTTGGAAGGTCTTTCATCGCTACTTGTAGTTCTTCCTGAGTAAGAGGCGATTCAAGAAAGTCAATGGCGTCCTGATTCAGTGTCTGTAATTTGGTGATATGTAGGTATTCCTTTGCCAGATGTTTGTTTATGGCCTTCTCAGGAGGCACAATAGGTGTTGGTGTGTCTAGATTGTACAGTTTGCTGTAGTAAGTCCGGAAAATGTTTGCTATGGTGGGGCTGTCTTTATGAGATTTCCCAGCACTATCTTTAAGGGTGTGGACAAAGGATTTCAGTTGTGACTGACGCAAGGCTATAACTAGTAGCTTTCCAGATTTATTCCCACCTCATAGTATTTTTGTTGTAATAGGAGTGCTTTATATTGATTCTCCTTCTGCAGGAACTGCTTAAACTCAAATCTAGCCTGGCTAAGTGCGGTTTCCGCTTCCGTATCAAGTGGGTTCTGTTTATGCCGCTCCTCTAACGTCATTATATTGTTAAGGATTGAGTCATATCTATCCCTCTGTTGTTTTTGTAATTTCACTTTGTGTTTAATTAAATGTCCTCTAATGACACTTTTGTGTGCCTCCCAAATGGTGGGAAAGGGCAATTCTTCAGTCATATTTAAGTCAAAGTATTCTGCTATCATAGAGGCTATATCCTCCTGTACCAGTGGGTTGTCTAGAAGAGAATCCTCCAGTCGCCATATATATGGAGTGGCTGGTGTGTCTGGCCATATCATTTCAAAGGGGCGTGGTCGGACCAAGCAATGGAGGATATGTCACTGCATGTAATGTATGCTATTCCCTGTGAGTCGGTAAATAGAAAATCTATATGGGAATATTTTTTATGTGGACTGGAGTAATAGGTAAAGTCTGTTTCTGTTGGGTGCATGGTTCACCAAATATTGTGCAGCATATGGTCTTTGAGCACTGTGTTAATTTGTTTTAGGACATGATGTGGTACACTTGAAACTCCGTTGGAAGTGTCTAGCTTTGGGTTAAGTGGGGCATTAAAGTCTCCGCCCAGGAACAACACCCCTTAGTTATCTCGAGTAATTTACCTGAGAGGTTTCTGAAGAAGACATGCTGGGCAGTGTTGGGTGCATATATATTTGCTAGTGTTACCTGTCTACCATGCAATAGACCCACCACTATAAGATATCTGCCATCCCTGTCTTTCTCCACCTTCTGGAGTTGAAAAGGGGTTCTCTGCTGTGTATCATGATACCCACTCCATTCTGTTTACGTGGGCCTGATGAGAAAAAAAACAGTGGGGTATCTACTGTTATGCCATTTGGGTTCCTTATTCTTAGCAAAGTGTGACTCCTGTATAAAAATAACATCTCCCTGCAGTTTCTGTAAATCCCGTAGAACTATGGACCTTTTGCTTGGGTTATTCAAACCCTTTGTATTAATCGTTAGGAATTTGAGCGGGTGTTGTTTTGGTTTGTGCTGTATGGGAATCATTATGTAGAAGGAGTCGCGCGTGAGTCGGGGAGAATGTGAGAGAGAACAAGGTGGGGGAAAGAAGGGGATAGAGAAAAAAAATATAATAATAATTAAAAAAAATCAACAAATAAATAAAAGGAGGCATAGGTGTTTACTTTTATCAAGTCTCGCAATCGTGTGAGAGTAAGGGTTATAATGACAGATGTATACTGTAATACCAATTAGAAAAGAAATAGTGGAAAGAGAAAAGATAAGGGAACAGAAAATAGAGAAATAAGGGGATTCTGGATAGCCGGTTGGTGGTCCGAACCAAGTTCTTTCCTTGGAAAGATTAATCAGGAGGGAATGTGCCAGTAGTTGGCCCAGTGGGAAACATCAAGGTAAAGCTGAACAATCAGAAAGTTTAATACATGAGTTATAACTAGATCTGCAAACGTGAGATCATTGTCAATCATTTCTATATATATGAACCGAGGGGAGACTGACTTCGTCAATCAAGGGATGGGAAGCATAATTTCTCTAACATATAACAGTTAAGTTTTAGTTGATTGCTTTAATTAGAACAGTCACTGTGTAAATATAAGCAAACCAATACAGACCTGGGTGGAGCATGAAGCTCACCCTGTCCATCACTCACCGTGCATAGAACACACAGCAATACCTCAAAGATCTGGGTTAATAGAAAGTCCTGCATCCTCTGGATCCATCAGGTCTGAGGCATTCTCCCACCCTTCTGTAGGTTCATGGGGGGTGAATCTTCGGGTCTCGGCGGTGCAATATTCAGAGAAGTGCAGAATACTTCTAGGTCAGCCATAGACCTGTAGAGCGCAGTCTTTTCTCCGTTAGAAGCAATAATGCATGTGGGAAACCCCCACCTGTATGGCATCTTGTTATCTTGCAGTGTGGAGGTTAGGAATCTCATATCTCTGCGCTTTTGTAGTGTCGCTGGACTAAGGTCTGAGAACACCTGTAGCGGGACTCCAGCATGTTGCATATGGTGTTTATTTCTACTATTTTTGAGGATTTCCTCTTTGTCTTTAAAATTCAACAACCTGAGGATGATCTTACAGGTACCCCTGCAGGGCATTAGGATTGATGGCCTCGGGGATACCCCTTATGCGCAGGTTGTTCTGCCGACTGCGGTTATCCAAATCCTCTATTCGCTCAAGTAGATTTTGAACCATGTTTGCATTGTGCTGCGTTTGTGATGTGGTGTCTTTTAGCTTATCTTGTAGAGTGGTCTGCGATTGATCCACAGCCGCTACTCTCTGTGTAACTTCTGCTAAGTCTCTGTGCAGTTCACTAAATAGATTCTTAATCTCTGAGACAACTTCCTTTATGTCTTCTTTGGAGGAAATAGATTTTAAATCCTCCTTTGTTACATATTGTGGCATATTAGAAGGCATTGGCGACGTTTGTGCAATTTCATTCAAAATGGATTGCTGCTCCACTATCTGTGTTTCAGTGTCTTTAGGTAGTGATTCATGTTTCTGGTTTTAGACCCCTTCTCCTGTGTGCCTGTCTTCTTCTGTGCCATTCTGTATTCAGATCACGCTAGGGGATCTAGAGATAACATATACTGCTTGTTATTGTAGTCAGGCTGTATATTATGTGAGGGTGGCTGTAGATCGTGTTGGGGGAGTAGCAGGTACTCTTTATATTTGTGGTCTCTCTGGGGTTGCGTGGTGGATGATATGAATCCAGTTGTATTGTTCCTGTTGTTATACAGTTCTTATATTCCCTGACTTGACTCTGTTTACGCTCTTTGATTATTCCTCTTCCTCCCTTTATTAATATCCTCTGTAGTGCTCACTTGGTGTCACCATATAGTAACCCAGTGTTATGTCCCAGGCCCTGCTTGGCTTAATGTAGTTGCGTTACCTTATAATGGTAGACCGGATACTCTCCACGGGTGCCCTCAGTGCCGTGCTCCTTTCAGAGTGTTCACACAGTGGAACCTGGCAGGTAAGTAAGTCACTCCGTGCAATCACCTCTCTTTTGTTGTGGGTAGCCGCAGTGTGTATTTCGTCCCGGTTTGTTGCGATGCTCCGTGGCAACTGTTGGCTACTCCAGGCAGGTTGAGGCCTGTATCGGCAGTCCCAGCTTGTTCGCGGCTCTGATTCTTTAGCATTGACTGCTTTCAACCTCTTATCTGCTCCCCTCTGTGTTGTGTTGCATATCAGCGATTAATACAGCTTTTTTTTTTTCCGGAGCTTCAGGCAAACACGACCATTCTCCTGCACGGTAAGGCTCCGCCACCCCACATTTTATGTTTTTATATGTATATTTGTTTAGTATAATTTGTATAATAAATCTAACATCCAAGTTGTACAATAGACGCTCCTTCTTAGAGGAAGGATTAGGACACAGAGAAGGAACAACAATTTCCTGATTAATATTCATATTAGTAACAACCTTAGGAAGGAATCCAGGTTTGGTACGCAAAACCACCTTATCAGCATGGAAAACAAGATAAGGCAAGTCGCATTGCAATGCAGATAGTTCAGAAACTCTTCGAGCCGAAGAGATAGCAACTAAAAACAGAACTTTCCAAGATAGAAGCTTAATATCTATCGAATGCATAAGTTCAAACGGAACCCCTTGAAGAACTTTAAGAACTAAATTCAAACTCCATGGCGGAGCAACTGGTTTAAACACAGGCTTGATTTTAACTAAAGCCTGACAGAACGACTGAACGTCTGGAACATCTGCCAGACGTTTGTGCAGTAGAATTGATAAAGCAGATATCTGTCCCTTTAAGGAACTAGCTGATAGCCCCTTCTCCAATCCTTCTTGGAGAAAGGACAAAATCTTAGGAATCCTGATCTTACTCCATGAGTAGCCTTTGGATTCGCACTTACGAGCCTGAATCAAGGTATCTATGACCGACTCAGAGAACCCCCGCTTGGATAAGATCAAGCGTTCAATCTCCAAGCAGTCAGTCGCAGATTTGGATGCTGGAATGGACCTTGAATCAGAAGGTCCTGTCTCAGTGGCAGAGTCCATGGTGGAAGAGATGACATGTCCACCATGTCTGCATACCAAGTCCTGCATGGCCACGCAGGTGCTATCAAAATCACCGGAGCTCTCTCCTGTTTGATTCTGGCAATCAAACGAGGAAGGAGAGGAAATGGTGGAAACACATAAGCCAGGATGAACGACCAGGGTACTGCTAGAGCATCTATCAGTACTGCCTGAGGATCCCTTGACCTGGACCCGTAACAAGGAAGTTTGGCATTATGACGAGACGCCATCAGATCCAATTCTGGTGTGCCCAATTGCTGAATCAATTGTGCATTCACCTCCGGATGGAGTTCCCACTCCCCCGGATGAAAAGTCTGACGACTTAGAAAATCCGCTTCCCAGTTCTCCACTCCTGGGATATAGATTGCTGATAGATGGCAAGAGTGAGTCTCTGCAAGCGGCTTCCCATTCCGTTTGGAGTGGATAATCAGCTGTATCACTTTAAGGGTATTGATCCGTCTCAATTATACCAGGAAGAAATGTATTTACTCTATTTGCTAAGGCCTTAGCTAGAATCTGGACATCTGTATTTAACAATGATATTGGCCTGTAGCTTTGCGGCAAATCTACCGGTTTTCCCAGTTTTGGGATGACTGTAATGTCAACATAGTCGGCGGCAACTGTTCCAAGTCGGGCAGTCTATTGAATAGGTCCTGTAAGTGTGGAAGTAAGCCTGTCAAAAAGGTCTTATAATATTTAGCCCCAAGTCCGTCTAGACCAGGGCTTTTCCCATTTGGAAGGTCTTTCATTGTTACTTGTAGTTCTTCCTGAGTAAGAGGCGATTCAAGAAAGTCAATGGCGTCCTGATTCAGTGTCTGTAATTTGGTGATATGTAGGTATTCCTGTGCCAGATGTTTGTTTATGGCCTTCTCAGGAGGTACAATAGGTGTTGATGTGTCTAGATTGTACAGTTTTCTGTAGTAAGTCCGGAAAATGTTTGCTATGGTGGGACTGTCTTTATGAGATTTCCCAGCACTATCTTTAAGGGTGTGGACAAAGGATTTCAGTTGTGACCGACGCAAGGCTCTAACTAGTAGCTTTCCAGATTTATTCCCACCCTCATAGTATTTTTGTTGTAATAAGAGTGCTTTATATTGATTCTCCTCCTGCAGGAACTGCTTAAACTCAAATCTAGCCTGGCTAAGTGCGGTTTCCGCTTCCGTATCAAGTGGGGTCTTTTTATGCCGCTCTTCTAACGTCATTAAATTGTTAAGGATTGAGTCATATCTATCCCTCTGTTGTTTTCGTAATTTCACTTTGTGTTTAACTAAATGTCCTCTAATGAAACTTTTGTGTGCCTCCCAAATGGTGGGAAAAGGGCAATTCTTCAGTCATATTTAAGTCAAAGTATTCTGCTATCATAGAGGCTATATCCTCCTGTACCAGTGGGTTGTCTAGAAGAGAATCCTCCAGTCGCCATATATATGGAGTGGCTGGTGTGTCTGGCCATATCATTTCAAAGGGGCGTGGTCGGACCAAGTAATGGAGGATATGTCACTGCATGTAATGTATGCTATTCTCTTTGAGTTGGTAAATAGAAAATCTATATAATTTTGATGTGGACTGGAGTAGTAGGTAAAGTCTGTTTCTGTTGGGTGCATGGTTCATCAAATGTTGTGCAGCATATGGCCTTTGAGCACTGTGTTAATTTGTTTTAGGACATGATGTGGTACACTTGAAACTCCGTTGGAAGTGTCTAGCTTTGGGTTAAGTGGGGCATTAAAGTCTCCGCCCAGGAACAACACCCCTTAGTTATCTCGAGTAATTTACCTGAGAGGTTTCTGAAGAAGACATGCTGGGCAGTGTTGGGTGCATATATATTTGCTAGTGTTACCTGTCTACCATACAATAGGCCCACCACTATAAGATATCTGCCCTCCCTGTCTCTCTCCACCTTCTGGAGTTGAAAAGGGGTTCTGCTGTGTATCAGGATACCCACTCCATTCTGTTTACGTGGGCCTGATGAGAAAAAAGCAGTGGGGTATCTACTGTTATGCCATTTGGGTTCCTTATTCTTAGTAAAGTGTGACTCCTGTATAGAAATAACATCTCCCTGCAGTTTCTGTAAATCCCGTAGCACTATGGACCTTTTGCTTGGGTTATTCAAACCCTTTGTATTAATCGTTAGGAATTTGAGCGGGTGTTGTTTTGGTTTGTGCTGTATGGGAGTCATTATGTAGAAGGAGTCGCAGAGAATGTGAGAGAGAACAAGGGAGTGGGGGAAAGAAAAAAATATAATAATAATTAAAAAAAATCCACAAATAAATAAAAGGAGGCATAGGTGTTTACTTCTATCAAGTCTCGCAATCGTGTGAGAGTAAGGGTTATAATGACAGATGTATACTGTAATACCAATTAGAAAAGAAATAAGGGAAAGAGAAAAGATAAGGGAAAAGAAAATAGAGAAATAAGGGGATTCTGGATAGCCGGTTGGTGGGTCGGAACCAAGTTCTTTCCTTGGAAAGATTAATCAGGAGGGAATGTGCCAGTAGTTGGCCCAGTGGGAAACATCAAGGTAAAGCTGAACAATCAGAAAGTTTAATACATGAGTTATAACTAGATCTGCAAACGTGAGATCATTGTCAATCATTTCTATATATATGAACCGAGGGGAGACTGACTTCGTCAATCGGGGGATGGGAAGCATAATTTCTCTAACATATAACAGTTAAGTTTTAGTTGATTGCTTTAATTAGAACAGTCACTGTGTAAATATAAGCAAACCAATACAGACCTGGGTGGAGCATGAAGCTCATCCTGTCCATCACTCACCGTGCAAAGAACACACAGCAATACCTCAAAGATCTGGGTTAATAGAAAGTCCTGCATCCGCTGGATCCATCAGGTCTGAGGCATTCTCCCACCTTCTGTAGGTTCCTGGGGGGTGAATCTTCGGGTCTCGGCGGTGCGATATTCAAAGAAGTGCAGAATACTTTTAGGTCAGCCATAGACCTGTACAGCGCAGTCTTTTCCCCGTTAGAAGCAATAATGCATGTATGGTATCTTGTTATCTTGCAGTGTGGAGGTTAGGAATCTCATATCTCTGCGCTTTTGTAGTGTCGCTGGACTAAGGTCTGAGAACACCTGTAGCGGGACACCAGCATGATGCATATGGTGTTTATTTCTACTATTTTTGAGGATTTCCTCTTTGTCTTTAAAGTTCAACAGCCTGAGGATGACATCCCTTGGAGGGGCTTTAGCTGATGGCTTTGGGTGCAGAGCCCTGTGTGCTCTTTCTATCAAGACCTCAGGAGCCATAGGTGTGCCTTTAAGCGTCCTGAAGAGATCTTACAGGTACCCCTGCAGGGCATTAGAATTGATGGACTCGGGGATACCCCTTATGTGCAGGTTGTTCCGCCGACTGCGGTTATCCAAATCCTCTATCCGCTCAAGTAGATTTTGAACCATGTTTGCATTGTGCTGCGTTTGTGATGTGGTGTCTTTTAGCTTATCTTGTAGAGTGGTCTGCGATTGATCCACAGCCGCTACTCTCTGTGTAACTTCTGCTAAGTCTCTGCGCAGTTCACTAAATAGATTCTTAATCTCTGAGACAACTTCCTTTATGTCTTCTTTGGAGGAAATAGATTTTAAATCCCCCTTTGTTACATATTGTGGCATATTAGAAGACATTATCCACGTTTGTGCAATTTCATTCAAAATGGAATGCTGCTCCCCTATCTGTGTTTCAGTGCTCTTTAGGTAGTGATTCATGTTTCTGGTTTTAGACCCCTTCTCCTGTGTGCCTGTCTTCTTCTGTGCCATTCTGTATTCAGATCACGCTAGGGGATCTGGAGATAACATATACTGCTTGTTATTGTAATCAGGCTGTATATTATGTGAGGGTGGATGTAGATCGTGTTGGGGGAGTAGCAGGTACTCTTTATATTTGTGGTCTCTCTGGGGTTGCGTGGTGGATGATATGAATCCAGTTGTATTGTTCCTGTTGTTATACAGTTCTTATATTCCCTGACTTGACTCTGTTTACGCTCTTTGATTATTCCTCTTCCTCCCTTTATTAATATCCTCTGTAGTGCTCACTCGGTGTCACCATATAGTAACCCAGTGTTATGTCCCAGGCCCTGCTTGGCTTAATGTAGTTGCGTCACCTTATAATGGTAGACCGGATACTCTCCACATGTGCCCTCAGTGCCGTGCTCCTTTCAGAGTGTTCACACAGTGGAACCTGGCGGGTAAGTAAGTCACTCCGTGCAATCACCTCTCTTTTGTTGTGGGTAGCCGCAGTGTGTATTTCGTCCCGGTTTGTTGCGATGCTCCGTGGCAACTGTTGGCTACTCCAGGCAGGTTGAGGCCTGTATCGGCAGTCCCAGCTTGTTCGCGGCTCTGATTATTTAGCATTGACTGTTTTCAACCTCTTATCTGCTCCCCTCGGTGTTGTGTTGCAGATCAGCTAAATTTTTATGTTTTGGGCCAACTTTTGACTCCGGAGCTTCAGGCAAACACAACCATTCTCCTGCAAAGTTTTCAATTTACTTCTAATATCGAATTTGCTTCAGTCTCATAATATTTTTGTTGAAGAGATACCTAAATAGGTAGTGTGCATGCATCTTGAGCACTAAATTGCAGGAAATACTGCTGCCATCTAGTGCTCTTGCCAATATAAAATTACAAATGTATTACAAAACTGCTGCCATATTGCGCTGTAGACACTCTTGATCTTACTTTCCTGTTTTTCAACAAGGGATACCAAGAGAACAAAGAAAATGTAATAATGAAAGTAAATTGGAATATTGCTTAAAATCACATGCTCTGTCTGAATCCTAAACGAAAAAAATGAGGCTTTACGTCCCTTTAAGGCTCTTGCATTTTTACGCTCCACTTGTAATCTGTCCCCTAAGGCTCCAATTAGATAACTCATCATTTTTTTTTTTTACTATCCCTATTTAATTTACATTATTTAGCAGAGCAGTTATTTTGGCTGACCTCAAGTTAATAAGTTATTCTGTATATATAAAGGGAGTATTCTACTGGAATTTGTTCAGAATCTTTAAACATGAACACAATATGTACAGAGAAATGTCAAATGTTCTGTCATGCATTTTAACCTTTACAGTTCCCTCAGACGTGAAAATCAACCTGAAACAGTGGCCCTCAGGAGGTTTCCTGATGGGATTTTCACATCTGACAAAACACAGCTGATCACTGTCCTTCTGTCACATAGGTAAGCGGATCAGCTGTCCTGGAAAGGAAAGGGAGAAGATGATTTCCTATTCTTTTGTATTAATTAAACTATATAATTCCCATCATCATCATATGCCCTTATTATAAATATTCTATCTTAGAAAAAACAGATTGCCATCCCCGACTAAGCAACTATACACCTGGCAAGAAAATGTTAAATATATAATCTGATAGAAGATTTTATGTTACAGTAAATACTACAGTATGACTGTCAAAAAGGCATGTTCACCTAATGACTGCCAAAAGAGAGGTTCCCTAAAAAAATCACTTAAAGGGACATTAAACACTAAATAAATAATAGATAGAATGATGCATTAAAAGAAAAGATTAGTCTGAGAATAACATGTAGATTTATTTTTTAAAGTTTTATTAGCTGTTAAATTATGGACAAAATAAGTGTAAAATTATAGTGTCTATAAAACAATGGGAGCTGCCATCTTGTAACTTAGGTTTCTTTTTCTGCTGTGGACAGTTAGGGACAGTTACAAATTGGTCACTAGAGTGTGCAGCCAATGGCTGTGTGGAATATAACAGTGTTCTGCATTTCTATTTCTAACAGGAACTGAAAAGCTCACAGTTTCAGAATGGAATTACAGGAGAAAAGGACAAAATAAATAATTCAAGTATTTTGAAGAGTATATATATATATAATATATATATATATATATATATATATATATACACACACAGTATATATATATATACACACACACACATATATATATATATATATATATATATATATATATATACAGTTTATCATAATTTTATATTACCATCTTAAAGTGTTTCATGTCCCTTTAATTTGCCTTGTAAGAGAGAGCAAATTCCCCTACTTTTACATATAACTGCAGTTAAATACCTCTGTACAGACAATATAAAAAGCCTATAAGTAAGACCCATTGCAATCCAGAGGAAAATAAGAGCCACTCTTAGAAAATGTTAATTTGACCTTTTGATTATAATGTGGTCAGAGCTGGGTTGCCATCTCAGACATTTTTTCCTGGACAGCTCCCTCTAGCTGCAGGGTAGAACATGAATAGTGTAATAGCAATACCAGTTCCTTAAAGGGACACTAAACCCAATTTTTTTCTTTCATGATTCAGATAGAGCAGGCAATTTTAAGCAACTTTCTAATTTACTCCTATTATCAATTTTTCTATTATCAATTTTTCTTCATTTTTCTTCATTCTTTTTGGTTGAGAACCTGGGTTATGCTTGCTTATTGGTGGGTAAATTTAAGCCTCCAATAAGCAAGCGCATGGTGCTGTACCTAAAATGGGCTGGCTGCTAAGATTTAAATTCCTGCTTTTAAAATAAAGATAACAAGAGAACAAAGAAAAAATGATAATAGGAGTAAATTAGAAAACACAATTTATGCTTACCTGATAAATTTATTTCTCTTGTGGTGTATCCAGTCCACGGATCATCCATTACTTGTGGGATATTCTCCTTCCCAACAGGAAGCTGCAAGAGGATCACCCACAGCAGAGCTGTCTATAGAGCTCCTCCCCTAACTGCCCACCCCCAGTCATTCGACCGAAGACAAGCAAGAGAAAGGAGAAACTATAGGGTGCAGTGGTGACTGTAGTTTAAAAATAAAAAACACCTGCCTTAAAATGACAGGGCGGGCCGTGGACTGGATACACCACAAGAGAAATAAATTTATCAGGTAAGCATAAATTGTGTTTTCTCTTGTAAGGTGTATCCAGTCCACGGACCATCCATTACTCGTGGGATACCAATACCAAAGCTATAGGACACAGATGAAGGGAGGGACAAGGCAGGCGCTTAAACGGAAGGCACCACTGCCTGTAAGACCTTTCTCCCAAAAATAGCCTCCGAAGAAGCAAAAGTATCAAATTTATAGAATTTAGAAAAAGTATGAAGCGAAGACCAAGTCGCCGCCTTACAAATCTGTTCAACAGAAGCCTCATTCTTAAAAGCCCATGTGGAAGCTACTGCTCTAGTAGAATGAGCTGTAATTCTTTCAGGAGGCTGCTGGCCAGCAGTCTCATAAGCTAAGCGTATTATACTCCTTAGCCAAAAAGAAAGAGAAGTTGCCGAAGCCTTTTGGCCTCTTCTCTGTCCAGAATAGACAACCAACAATGCAGATGTTTGACGAAAATCTTTAGTAGCTTGTAAATAAAACTTTAAAGCACAAACCACGTCAAGATTGTGTAAAAGACGTTCCTACTTAGAAGAAGGATTAGGACACAGTGACGGTACAACAATCTCCTGATTGATATTTTTATTAGATACCACCTTAGGTAGAAACCCAGGTTTGGTACGTAACACTTCCTTATCTGCATGGAAAATTAGATAAGGGGAATCACATTGTAAAGCAGATAACTCCAAAACTCTGCGAGCCGAGGAGATAGCTACTAAAAACAGAACTTTCCAAGATAAGAGCTTAATATCTATGGAATGCAAAGGTTCAAACGGAACCCCTTGAAGAACCTTAAGAACTAAATTTAAACTCCATGGTGGAGCAACAGGTTTAAACACAGGCTTAATTCTAACCAGAGCTTGACAAAATGCCTGAACATCTGGAACCTCAGCCAGACGTTTGTGCAACAGAATAGACAGAGCAAAAATCTGTCCCTTTAAGGAACTAGCTGACAAACCCTTCTCCAATCCTTCTTGGAGAAAGGATAATATCTTAGGAATCCTGACCTTACTCCATGAGTGACCCTTGGATTCACACCAATGAAGATATTTACACCATATCTTATGATAGATTTTCCTGGTGACAGGCTTTCATGCCTGTATTAAGGTATCAATGACCGACTCGGAGAAACCACGCTTTGATAAAATCAAGCGTTCAATCTCCAAGCAGTCAGACGCAGAGAAATTAGATTTGGATGGTTGAAAGGACCCTGAAGTAGAAGGTCCTGTCTCAGCGGCAGAGTCCACGGTGGAAAGGATGACATGTTCACCAGATCTGCATACCAAGTCCTGCATGGCCACGCAGGTGCTATCAAAATCACCGATGCTCTCTCCTGCTTGATCTTGGCAATCAGACGAGGGAGCAGAGGAAACGGTGGAAACACATAAGCTAGGTTGAAGGACCAAGGCGCTGCTAGAGCATCTATCAGTGCTGCCTTGGGATCCCTGGACCTGGATCCGTAACGAGGAAGCTTTGCGTTCTGACGAGACGCCATGAGATCCAGTTCTGGTTTGCCCCAAAGTTTAATCAACTGTGCAAATACCTCCGGATGGAGAGGTATCCCTGAGACACAATTTCCAACGCCCAGGGATCCTGGACATCTCTTGCCCAAGCCTGGGCGAAGAGAGAAAGTCTGCCCCCTACCAGATTTTTTGTTACCGGATTGGGGGCTGATCCTTCATGCTGTCTTGGAGGCAGCAGCAGGCTTCTTGGCCTGCTTTCCTTTGTTCCAAGCCTGGTTAGGTCTCCAGACCGGCTTGGACTGGGCAAAATTTCCCTCCTGTTTTGTATTAGAGGAAGTTGAAGCTGCACCACTCTTGAAATTTCGAAAGGCACGAAAATTAGGCTGCTTGGTCCTTAATTTGCTGGATCTATCCTGAGGAAGGGCGTGACCTTTTCCTCCAGTAATATCAGAAATGATCTCCTTCAGCCCAGGCCCGAATAGGGTCTGCCCTTGAAGGGAATGTTGAGAAGCTTAGACTTTGAAGAAACGTCAGCTGACCAGGATTTAAGCCATAGCGCCCTACGCACTTGAATAGCAAAACCTGAGTTCTTAGCCGTTAGTTTGGTTAAATGAACAACGGCATCAGAAACAAATGAATTGGCTAGCTTAAGAGCTTTAAGCTTGACAAGGATATCATCCAATGGAGTTTCTACCTGTAGAGCCTCTTCGAGAGACTCAAACCAGAAGGCCGCAGCAGCAGTGACGGGGCAATGCATGCAAGGGGCTGGAGAATAAACCCTTGTTGAATAAAGATCTTTTTAAGATAACTCTCTAATTTTTTGTCCATTGGATCTAGAAAAGCACAACTGTCCTCGACAGGGATAGTGGTACGCTTAGCTCGAGTAGAAACTGCTCCCTCCACCTTAGGGACCGTCTGCCATAAGTCCCGTGTAGCGGCGTCTATAGGAAACATCTTCTTAAAAACAGGAGGGGGAGAGAACGGTACACCTGGCCTATGCCATTCCTTAGTAATAATTTCAGAAAACCTTTTAGGGATTGGAAAAACATCAGTGTAAGTAGGTACTGCATAGTATTTATCCAATCTACATAATTTCTCTGGGACTACAATAGTGTCACAGTCATCCAGAGTTGCTAAAACCTCCCTGAGCAATACGCGGAGGTGTTCAAGCTTAAATTTAAATGTAGACATATCAGAATCAGAGTGAAGTATCTTCCCTGAATCAGAAAAATCACCCACAGATTTAAGCTCCCCTGCTTCAGCTTCAGTATAATGTGAAGGTGTATCAGACCTAGCTACTAAAGCGTCAGAGAGCTCTGTATTTATTCTATTCCCAGAGCTGTCTCGCTTTCCTTGCAATCCTGGCAGTTTAGATAATACCTCTGTAAGGGTATGATTCATAACTGCCGCCATGTCTTGCAAGATATACGCAATGTGCGCGCTAGAAGTACTAGGCGTCCACTGAATGGGATTTATAGAATCTGACACGTGGGGAGAGTAAGCCGGCATAACTTCCCCCTTGTCAATTTCTTCTGGTGATACATTTTTTAAAGCCAGAATATGGTCTTTATAATCTATAGTAAAATCAGTGCATTTGGTACACATTCTAAGAGGGGGTTCCACAATGGCTTCTAAACATAATGAACAATGAGTTTCCTCTATGTCAGACTAGTAATTAGACCAGCAAGCTTGGAAAACACTTTAATAACTGTGAACAAGCAAAAAATAAAAACGGTACTGTGCCTTTAAGAGAAAAAAACAAACACAGAAACTGCTAAAACAGTGAAAAAAGCAGTAAATCTTATGAAATTTTTACAGTGTGTATAATAGGCTAAAAGAGCATTGCACCCACTTGCAAATGGATGATTAACCCCTTAGTTTCAAAAACGGATAAAAAAAACGATATAAACGTTTTTTAAACAGTCACAACAAACTGCCACAGCTCTGCTGTAGCCCTACCTGCCCATACAATGACTTTGGAAGGCACAAAAACCCTTTAGAGAGGTCATAAATGTTCAGGGGACTCCTTCAGGGAAGCTGGATGTCTCAAGCTGCAAAAACGAAAATAGGCCCCTCCCAACCTGTACTCACAGTGAGAGGGCCTTAAAAAACTATCCCTAGGCAAAATCTAGACAGCCATGTGGAAAAAACTAGGCCCCAGAATAAAGTTTTATCACCAATATGTAAAAAACGTTTATACACTTCAAGCAAACGTTATATCTATTCAGTAATGTGAGTAAATAATAAAAATATTACCCTTTACAGCAAGCATGATATCAGTCGTTATTAAATCACTGTAATCAGGCTTACCTTAAAATAAATCCGGTATTGTCAGCATTTTCTAGCATATTCATTTCTCTAGAAAAATTTAAAACTGCACATACCTCAGAGCAGGAGACCCTGCACGCTATTCCCTCAGCTGAAGTTACCCATCTCTTCAGTTATGTGTGAGAACAGCAATGGATCTTAGTTACAACCTGCTAAGATCATCAAAGACCACAGGCAGACTCTTCTTCAATTCTGCCTGAGGCTAAAATAGTACAACTCCGGTACCATTTGAAAATAACAAACTTTTGATTGAAGATAAACTACATTAATTCACCACATCTCTCTATGTTACTTCCATTGTCGAGAGCTGCAAGAGAATGACTGGGGGTGGGCAGTTAGGGGAGGAGCTATATCCCACAAGTAATGGATGATCCGTGGACTGGATACACCTTACAAGAGAAAGTTGCTTAAAATTGCATGCTCTATCTGAATCATGAAAGAAAAAATTTGGGCTCAGTGTCCCTTTAACCATTTTCATATCAAGTTTAGAATAGTAGGTATGGGAATGATTTGAAACTATGCTTTGCTGTTAGCAAAAAATAAATCCATGTACCAATGGGTTATTTCTTTTTTTTTTTTTTTTATGTGTGGTCACCTGGTTTATATGAAAATAGGAATCATAACAGATTTCTATACTATGGCCGAGTTGTCATTTTAGATGTTACCTTTTTAATTTTTTTTAACTATTTTGGCAGGTGGAAAGTGTAATTAGCTTCTGTTTTTTTTTGTTTTGTTTTTTACCCAGTTTATATAGTTTCTCATTCTGTTTTACAACGTTTTAGGGTGTCAAATGTAACCTTCCCCATTTCATTCAATGTCCAGCAACTTAGTAATTATAATTAACATCTAACAGTATGTAACTTCACAACTCTAACAAGATAGTGTAAAAAAAAAAAGTTATTTCCGTGCTCGCAAACATCACCCGTGTTCGTCAATAGACATGCACATTTTTTTTTTATGTAATAAACTAATTAATTTAGATGTATGTCAAACAAATACATTTATATGATATTTAATTATTTAATATAGTTTTCATAACTATAGGTACCTTTAATACGTACTAATTACTGATATAATTTTAGTAAATATTCATGTACATGTTTTAGATGTGATAATTTTAAATACCAGTTGTAAAGGGATTTTTAACACTTTACATCTAGGAGTGGCTGTCAATATCTATCTATCTATCTATCATCTATCTATCTATCGAAATAGGAGTAGGATTAGTGCTAGTATCAGTTCTTATAGCCAATTACAGGTGCTGAGTATCCCCCTAAAGGATGTCTACTTACTTTAATAAATCTCAGTTGAAATGAGGTAAGTGCCACATGTGAGGGGGTATAGAGTCACTCTGTTGGGTCTCGCTTCCTTTCCCTTTTAGCAAAGTAGAATCCGTTAGGACTTCTTTATCTATTTATCTGGACTGTCCGTTTACAGATTATATGCTCAGAGAGGAGAGATAAGAAGGCTTAATACTGTAATACCATTTATTTTAGTATAATAAACCTCAATCGAAATGAGGTAAGTGCCATGTGTGAAGGGAGTATGGTGACACATCATTAGAGGCAGAACGCACACATATGCCACTCTGTGAGGGGAGTAGTTAGGCAGATTATAATCCTACCTTTTACTACTATCACTGCATGTCAATCATGTCAACAAGTCTATAAGACAGATGAGTCTTTATGAAGGATAGAATGGGCAGTTGATACAGTGAACCAGACCCCTCTCATAACATATAGGGGTAGAGCCATGATGTTGTCTAATTATGCCTACTGACCATTGTATACCACATGGTCCTAAACATCCTGTTCCTGTCTGATCTTGGAAGTTAAGCAGGGCCAGGCCTGGTCAGTATCTGGATGGGAAACTGCTTGGGAACACCATGAGTGGCAGTTTTTTTTTCTTTATATCACGCCACTGAGGCCGTTTTATTATTGGTAACTTTACATTTGGCATTTTTTTTAACAACATTTGGCAAATAAATACAAACAATGACATCTATTCTTATGTATGTGTCTGTGGGCAACATGGGATGCTTTAGGTAGTGTTTTTTGTATATATAGGGGTGATCTGTTTTTATATGCACTTTGTTTATATGCGTATAAAGGGTCTGATGACTATTATGGGTCTCAGTATGTTGATTGGGAAGGTCATGTGACCACTATGGGAATCTGCATGTTGATTGGATGGGAGGGTCTATTTAAACAAGAGTTTTAGTATTTATTGTTATGAAGCCTGAAAAAACAATTATGTTTTTAGCTGAGAAACACATTGATATTTTTAAATAGATTCTCAGCTATTTCACATTTAAATACATTCTCAGCTGTTTGACACACGGTTCCTTAGCATAAATACGAAAAAGCAGAAATGTTCCAGCTGGTGCAAAAACCTTTTATTGTGCAATCTGGGATACAAACAAAACAAAGCAACGTTTCAGGCCCACAATCGGCTTGAGAAAGGGCCGATTGTGGGCCTGAAACGTTGCTTTGTTTTGTTTGTATCCCAGATTGCACAATAAAAAGTTTTTGCACCAGCTGGAACACTTCTGCTTTTTCGTATTTATGCTGGGTCTGGTAAGCCTGTTCCGTGCTGTGCGGCGAGTGCTGTGTTTCATGCTACATTGTTACACGGTTCCTTAGCCCAGAGAGAGCTTTATATAAATAAAACAAGATTTATGCTTACCTGATAAATTTCTCTCTTGTGGTGTATCCAGTTCACGGGTTCATCCATTACTTGTGGGATATTCTCCTTCCCAACAGGAAGTTGCAAGAGGACACCCACAGCAGAGCTGTCTATATAGCTCCTCCCCTAACTGCCACCCCCAGTCATTCGACCGAAGACAAGCAAGAAAAAAGGAGAAACTATAGGGTGCAGTGGTGACTGTAGTTTAAAAATAAAAAACACCTGCCTTAAAGGACCAGTCAACACAGTAGATTTGCATAATCAACAAATGCAAGATAACAAGACAATGCACTAGCACTTAGTCTGAACTTCAAATGAGTAGTAGATTTTTTTTCTGACAATTTTAAGTTATGTCTTTTTCCACTCCCACTGTACCATGTGACAGCCATCAGCCAATTACAAATGCATACACATACCATGTGAAAGCCATCAGCCATTCACAAATGCATACACATATATTCTTGCACATGCTCAGTAGGAGCTGGTGACTCAAAACGTTTAAATATAAAAAGACTGTGCACATTTTGTTAATGGAAGTAAATTGGAAAGTTGTTTAAAATGGCATGCTCTATCTGAATAATGAAAGTTTAATTTTGATTGAGTGCCCCTTTAAAGTGACAGGGCGGGCCGTGGACTGGATACACCACAAGAGAAAGAAATTTATCAGGTAAGCATAAATTTTGTTTTCTCTTGTAAGGTGTATCCAGTCCACGGGTTCATACATTACTTGTAGGATACCAATACCAAAGCTTTAGGACACGGATGAAGGGAGGGACAAGGCAGGTACTTAAACGGAAGGCACCACTGCCTGTAAGACCTTTCTCCCAAAAATAGCCTCCGAAGAAGCAAAAGTATCAAATTTGTAAAATTTGGAAAAAGTATGAAGCGAAGACCAAGTCGCTGCCTTATAAATCTGTTCAACAGAGGCCTCATTTTTAAAAGCCCATGTGGAAGCTACTGCTCTAGTGGAATGAGCTGTAATTCTTTCAGGAGGCTGCTGGCCAGCAGTCTCATTAGTTAAACGGATTATGCTTCTCAGCCAAAAAGAAAGAGAAGATGCCGAAGCCTTTTGGCTTCTCCTCTGCCCAGAAAAATCCTTAGTAGCTTGTAAATAAAACTTTAAAGCACGAACCACGTCAAGATTGTGTAATAGACGTTCCTTCTTTGAAGAAGTATTAGGACACAGTGAAGGAACAACAATTTCCTGATTGATATTCCTATTAGATACTACCTTAGGAAGAAACCCAGGTTTGGTACGTTAAACTACCTTATCTGCATGGAAGATCAGATAAGGGGAATCACACTGCAAGGCAGATAACTCTGAAACTCTTCGAGCCGAAGAGATAGCTACTAAAAACAGAACTTTCCAAGATAACAGCTTGATATCTATGGAATGCAAGGGTTCAAACGGAACCCCTTGAAGAACCTTAAGAATCAAATTTAAACTCCATGGCGGAGCAACAGGTTTAAACACAGGCCTGATTCTAACCAAAGCCTGACAAAACGCCTGAACATCTGGAACATCAGCCAGGCGCTTGTGAAAAAGAATAGGCAGAGCAGAAATCTGTCCCTTTAAGGAACTAACCGATAATCCCTTTTCCAATCCATCTTGGAGAAAAGATAGTATCCTAGGAATCCTAACTTTACTCCACGAGTAACCCTTGGATTCACACCAATGAAGATATTTACACCATATCTTATGATAGATTTTCCTGGTGACAGGCTTTCGAGCCTGAATCAAGGTATCAATGACCGACTCGGAGAAACCACGCTTTGATAAAATCAAGCGTTCAATCTCCAAGCAGTCAGACACAGAGAAACTAGATTTTGATGTTTGAATGGACCTTGGAGTAGAAGGTCCTGCCTCAGCGGCAGAGTCCATGGTGGGAAGGATGACATGTCCACCAGATCTGCATACCAAGTCCTGCGTGGCCACGCAGGTGCTATCAAAATCACTGAAGCTCTCTCCTGCTTGATCTTGGCAATCAGACGAGGGAGGAGAGGAAATGGTGGAAACACATAAGCCAGGCTGAAGGACCAGAGCACTGCTAGAGCATCTATCAGCGTTGCCTGGGGATCCCTTGACCTGGACCCGTAACGAGGAAGCTTGGCGTTCTGACAAGACGCCATCAGATCCAGTTCTGGTTTGCCCCATAGATGAATAAGCTGGGCAAATACCTCCGGATGGAGCTCCCACTCCCCTGGATGAAAAGTCTGACGACTTAGAAAATCCGCCTCCCAGTTCTCTACTCCTGGGATATGGATAGCTGAGAGATGGCAAGAGTGAATCTCTGCCCATAGAATTATCTTGGAAACCTCCATCATGGCCAGGGGACTCCTTGTTCCCCCCTGATGGTTGATATATGCTACAGTCATGATATTGTCCGACTGAAATCTGATTAACTTGGCCGCAGCTAGTTGAGGTCAAGCCTGAAGAGCATTGAATATCGCTCTTAGTTCCAGAATGTTTATCGAAAGGAGGGCTTCCTCCTGAGTCCACGAACCCTGAGCCTTCAGGGAGTTCCAGACTGCGCCCCAGCCCAGAAGGCTGGCATCTGTCGTCAGTATAGTCCACTCTTGCCTGCGGAAACTCATTCCCCTGGACAGATGGACCCGAGATAACCACCAGAGAAGAGAATCCCTGGTCTCTTGATCCAGATCTAACAGAGGAGACAAATCTGTGTAGTCCCCATTCCACTGGTTGAGCATGCAAAGTTGCAGTGGTCTGAGATGTAGGCGGGCAAACGGAACTATGTCCATTGCCGCTACCATTAGGCCGATCATTTCCAAACACTGAGCCACTGATGGCCGAGGAGTGGAATGAAGAGCACAGCAAGAAGTTAGAAGCTTTGATATCCTGACTTCTGTCAGAAAAAAAATAATTTCTACTTTATCTATTAGAGTTCCTAGGAAGGAAACTCTTGTGAGAGGAGAGAGAGAACTCTTTTCTATATTCACTTTCCACCCATGAGACCTCAGAAAGGCCAGAACAATGTGCATATGGGACTTGGCGATTTGAAGAGTAGACGCCTGAATCAGAATGTCGCGGCCTTAGAACCGCCAGAAGGGACCCTAGAACCTTCGTAGATTCTTGGTGCCGTGGCTAACCCGAAGGGAAGAGCCACAAACTGGTAATGCCTGTCTAGGAAGGCGAACCTGAGGAACTGATGATGATCTCTGTGAATCGGAATGCGGAGATAAGCATCCTTTAAGTCCACTGTAGTCATATATTGACCCTCCTGGATCATAGGGAGGATGGTTCGGATTGTCTCCATCTTGAAGGATGGGACCCTGAGAAATTTGTTTAGGATCTTGAGATCCAAGATAGGTCTGAAAGTTCCCTCTTTTTTGGGAACTATAAACAGGTTTGAATAGAAACCCAGCCCCTGTTCCTCTCTTGGAACTGGGTGGATCACTCCCATAACCAGTAGGTCTTGAACGCAATGTAAGAATGCCTCTCTTTTTATCTGGTTTACAGATAGTTGTGAGAGATGAAATCTCCCCTTTGGAGATGACCCTTTGAATTCCAGAAGATATCCCTGGAAAACAATCTCTAGCGCCCAGGGATCCTGGACGTCTCTTGCCCAAGCCTGGGCGAAGAGAGAAAGTCTGCCCCCCACTAGATCCGGTCTCGGATCGGGGGCTACTCCTTCATGCTGTGTTAGAGGCAGCCGCAGGTTTCTTGGCCTGCTTCCACTTCTTCCAAGTCTGGTTAGGTCTCCAGACTGGTTTGGACTGGGCGAAATTTCCCTCTTGTTTTGCATTAGAGGAAATTGAAGCTGCGCCACTCTTGAAGTTTCGAAAAGAACGAAAATGATTCTGTTTGGTCCTTAACTTATTGGACCTATCCTGAGGAAGGGCGCGGCCTTTTCCTCCAGTAATATCAGAAATGATCTCCTTCAGACCAGGCCCGAATAGGGTCTGTCCCTTGAAGGGGATGTTAAGAAGTTTAGACTTTGAAGTAACGTCTGCTGACCAGGACTTAAGCCATAGCACCCTACGCGCCAAAATGGCAAAACCTGAATTCTTAGCCATTAGTTTGGTTAACTGAAAAACGGCGTCAGAAATAAAGGAATTAGCTAACTTAAGAGCTTTAATCCTGTCTAGAATATCGTCTAACGGGGTCTCTACCTGCAGAGACTCCTCAAGAGACTCGAACCAAAAAGCCGCTGCAACAGTAACTGGGGCTATGCATGCAAGAGGCTGGAGGATAAAAAACCTTGATGAATAAAAATTTTCTTAAGGAGGCCCTCCAATTTTTTTATCCATAGGATCTAGGAAAGCACAACTGTCCTCGACGGGGATAGTTGTACGCTTAGCTAGGGTAGAGACTGCTCCCTCCACCTTAGGGACTGTTACAAACTGCTATTTGTAACTGGCCCTTTAAATGGAAAATTGCCCTGCTTCCCTGGATTGTGGAGAAGCCTATTTGCCAGCCTCCTTCCTCATGACTATGGCCCCTGGAAGATTGTGCCCCTGAAAACGTATTAACTTTTATTGGGTGTGTATGGCCCTTTAAGAACCGTCTGGGGACATATTGTGACTTTGGTGAACAATGTCTGTTACAGAAGCATTAGTTTTCCTTGTGTACCGTTAAGTGCTATGTGACAGACCCTTCGGTCAGAACTGAAAGAGTTAACTTTGTTCAGCTTTAAGAAGCTATTTTCTAAATACAAGTTTGCTGGCATCAGCTCTAATTAAGTTTAGTGATAAACATTCCCATTGTCTAATCAACTCTGGAGTCAGACTGCTAGCTGATAAGATGGCCTGCATTGTTTTCTTGTGTGTAACTTGTTATCTGCCGAAGTAATGTAATTCTATTGTGGCCTGTCAAAGGGCGTTGTCTCTCTATCTAAAGGTACCAAATGTGTGATGGGGGATTTTATGCTTCCCCCCTGGGAGTGTCCTGTGTGCATGTAACCTCAATAAAAACCAGGCTGGGTGCTCCAGCACCTGAGACCTTTTTCTGACCCTCTAACTTGCAGCCTTGACTCATGTTTGTAGGGGACAGCTATAATCACTACAGGGATTGCTATGCTCTTCATACTCCCTTAGCTACTGAGCTCTTGTAAGAGCTCTTGTTCCTGATCCTGCTTCGCTCTACAGAAGGAAGAGGTTCACCTACTGGAGCCTGGTCGTAGGTCCAGGGCGCAGAGCAGACGGAGAGATACCAGCCCAGCAGCGGTGGTTCGTAGAGTCTGCATTACCTATGGTGGCTACGCAGTAGTTATGGTGTCTACGGTGCTGATGATCCTTTGGTGGGCGCTAGGAGCATCCTTTTCTACGGTCCAACTTCCAGCCAGCCTGGAGGCAACCGTAACAGGGACTGTCTGCCACGAGTCCCGCATAGCGGCATCTATGGGAAACATCTTTTTGAAAGCAGGAGGGGGAGAGAACGGCACACCTGGTCTATCCCATTCCTTAGTAATAATTTCCGAAAACCTCTTAGGGACTGGAAAAACATCCGTGTTAACAGGCACTGCAAAGTATATGTCCATTTTACACAATTTCTCTGGAACCACAATGGGGTCACAGTCATCCAGAGTCGATAAAACCTCCCTAAGCAATAAGCGGAGGTGTTCAAGCTTAAATTTAAACGCTGTCATTTCAGAATCAGGCTGAAGTAACGCCTTCCCTGAGTCTGAAATGTCACCCACAGATAGAAGCTCACCTGCCTCGGCTTCTGAGTATTGTGAGGGAATATCGGACACAGGCATTAAAGCGATAGAAAGCTCTGTATTAGTTCTAGCCCCAGAGCTGTCTAGCTTTCCTTTTAACCCTGGCAGTTTGGAAAATACCTCTGTGAGGGTATTATTCATAACTGCCGCCATGTCCTGCAAGGTAAACGAATTAGACGCGGTAGATGTACTTGGCGTCACTTGAGCGGGAGTTATAAGTTCTGACACATGGGGAGAGTTAGATGGCATAATCTCCCTTTTTTTAGTCAGAGAATCCCCTGGAGATAAATCTTTAAGCGCCATAATATGGTCTTTATAGTTTATAGAAATTTCAGTACATTTAGTACACATTCTAAGAGGGGGTTCCACCATGGCTTCTAAACATATTGAACAAGGAGTTTCCTCTATGTCAGACATGTTTAACAGACTAGTAATGAGACAAGCAAGCTTGGAAAACACTTTAATAAAGGTAAAACAGCAATTAAACAAAAACGTTACTGTGCCTTTAAGAGAAAAAAAACATAATTTATGCTTACCTGATAAATTTATTTCTCTTGTGGTGTATCCAGTCCACGGATCATCCATTACTTGTGGGATATTCTCATTCCCAACAGGAAGTTGCAAGAGGACACCCACAGCAGAGCTGTCTATATAGCTCCTCCCATCACTACCATATCCAGTCATTCGACCGAAAACAAGCAGAGAAAGGAGAAACCATAGGGTGCAGTGGTAACTGTAGTTTAAAATTAAAAAATACCTGCCTTAAAATGACAGGGCGGGCCGTGGACTGGTACACCACAAGAGAAATAAATTTATCAGGTAAGCATAAATTATGTTTTCTCTTGTAAGGTGTATCCAGTCCACGGATCATCCATTACTTGTGGGATACCAATACCAAAGCTAAAGAACACGGATGAAGGGAGGGACAAGGCAGGTACTTAAACGGAAGGTATCACTGCCTGTAAAACCTTTCTCCCAAAAATAGACTCCGAAGAAGCAAAAGTATCAAATTTGTAGAATTTTGAAAAAGTATGAAGCGAAGACCAAGTCGCCGCCTTGCAAATCTGTTCAACAGAAGCCTCATTCTTAAGGGCCCATGTGGAAGCCACAGCTCTAGTAGAATGAGCTGTAATCCTTTCAGGAGGCTGCTGGCCAGCAGTCTCATAAGCTAAGCGTATTATACGCCTTAGCCAAAAAGAAAGAGAAGTTGCCGAAGCCTTTTGGCCTCTCCTCTGTCCAGAGTAGACAACAAACAAAGCAGATGTTTGACGAAAATCTTTAGTAGCTTGTAAGTAAAACTTTAAAGCACGAACCACGTCCAGATTGTGTAATAGACGCTCCTTCTTTGAAGAAGGATTAGGACACAAAGACGGAACAACAATCTCTTGATTGATATTCTTATTAGATACCACCTTAGGTAAAAACCCAGGTTTGGTACGCAGAACTACCTTATCCGCATGGAAGATCAGATAAGGAGAATCACATTGTAAGGCAGATAACTCGGAAACTCTACGAGCCGAGGAAATAGCTACCAAAAAAATAACTTTCCAAGATAAAAGTTTGATATCTATAGAATGAAGAGGTTCAAACGGAACCCCCTGAAGAACTTTAAGAACCAAATTTAAGCTCCAAGGTGGAGCAACAGGTGTAAACACAGGCTTGATTCTAACTAAAGCCTGACAAAATGCCTGAACGTCTGGGACATCCGCCAGACGCTTGTGCAAAAGAATAGATAGCGCAGAAATCTGTCCCTTTAAGGAACTAGCTGACAATCCTTTCTCCAATCCTTCTTGGAGAAAAGATAATATCCTGGGAATCCTGACCTTACTCCATGAGTAGCCCTTGGATTCACACCAATAAAGATATTTACGCCATATTTTATGATAGATTTTCCTGGTGACAGGCTTTCGTGCCTGAATTAAGGTATCAATGACTGACTCGGAGAAACCACGCTTTGATAAAATCAAGCGTTCAATCTCCATGCAGTCAGCCTCAGAGAAATTAGATTTGGATGGTTGAAAGGACCTTGAAGTAGAAGGTCCTGTCTCAGCGGCAGAGTCCATGGTGGAAAGGATGACATGTCCACCAGATCTGCATACCAAGTCCTGCGTGGCCACGCAGGCGCTATCAAGATCACCGATGCTCTCTCCTGCTTGATTTTGGCAATCAGACGAGGGAGCAGAGGAAACGGTGGAAACACATAAGCCAGGTTGAAGGACCAAGGCGCTGCTAGAGCATCTATCAGCGTTGCCTTGGGGTCCCTGGACCTGGATCCGTAACAAGGAAGCTTGGCGTTCTGGCGAGACGCCATGAGATCCAGTTCTGGTTTGCCCCAACAATGAACCAATTGTGCAAACACCTCCGGATGGAGTTCCCACTCTCCGGATGAAAATCCGCCTCCCAGTTCTCTACACCTGGGATATGGATAGCTGATAGGTGGCAAGAGTGAATCTCTGCCCAGCGAATTATCTTTGAGACTTCTAACAACTCTTTGTTCCCCCTTGATGGTTGATGTAAGCCACAGTCGTGATGTTGTCCGACTGAAATCTGAACCTCATTGTCGCTAGCTGAGGCCAAGACTGAAGAGCATTGAATATCGCTCTTAGTTCCAGAATGTTTATTGGAAGGAGAGACTCCTCCTGAGTCCATGATCCCTGAGCCTTCAGGAAGTACCAGACTGCACCCCAACCTAGAAGGCTGGCATCTGTCGTTACAATTGTCCAATCTGGCCTGCGAAAGGTCATACCTTTGGACAGATGGACCCGAGATAGCCGCCAGAGAAGAGAATCCCTGGTCTCTTGATCCAGATTCAGTAAAGGGGACAAATCTGTGTAATCCCCATTCCACTGACTGAGCATGCATAGTTGCAGCGGTCTGAGATGTAGGCGTGCAAACGGCACTATGTCCATTGCAGCTACCATTAAGCCGATTACTTCCATGCACTGAGCCACCGAAGGGCGAGGAATGGAATAAAGAACACGGCAGGAATTTAGAAGTTTTGATAACCTGGACTCCGTCAGGTAAATTTTAATTTCTACAGAATCTATCAGAGTCCCTAGGAAGGAAATTCTTGTAAGGGGGGATAGAGAACTCTTTTTCTCGTTCACCTTCCACCCATGCGACCTCAGAAATGCCAACACTATGTCCGTATGAGACTTGGCAATTTGGAAGTTTGACTCCTGAATCAGGTTGTCGTCTAAATAAGGGGCCACTGCTATGCCCTGTGGCCATAGGACTGCCAGAAGCGACCCCAGAACCTTCATAAAAATTATTGGCGCTGTAGCTAACCCAAAGGGAAGAGATACAAACTGGTAGTGCCTGTCTAGGAAGGCAAACCTGAGAAACCGATGATGATCTTTGTGTATCGGAATCTGCAGATAAGAATCCTTTAAATCCACTGTAGTCATGTATTGACCCTCCTGGATCATAGGTAGGATGGTACGAATAGTCTCCATCTTGAATGATGGAACTTTGAGGAATTTGTTTAAGATCTTTAGATCCAAAATTGGTCTGAAGGTTCCCTCTTTTTTGGGAACCACAAACAGATTTGAGTAAAATCCCTGTCCCTGTTCCTCCTTTGGAACTGGATGGATCACTCCCATTACTAGGAGGTCTTGTACACAGTGTAAGAATGCCTCTCTCTTTATCTGGTTTGCAGATAATTGTGAAAGGTGAAATCTCCCTTTTGGGGGGGAAGCCTTGAAGTCCAGAAGATATCCCTGGGATATAATTTCCAACGCCCAGGGATCCTGGACATCTCTTGCCCACGCCTGGGCGAAGAGCGAAAGTCTGCCCCCTACTAGATCCGTTACCAGATAGGGGCCGTTCCTTCATGCTGTCTTAAAGGCAGCAGCAGGCTTTTTGGCCTGCTTACCCTTGTTCCAGGTCTGGTTAGGTCTCCAGACCGTCTTGGACTGAGCAAAAGTTCCCTCTTGTTTTGCATTAGAGGAAGTTGATGCCGCACTTGCCTTGAAGTTACGAAAGGCACGAAAATTAGACTGTTTGGCCCTTGGTTTGGACCTATCCTGAGGAAGGGCATGACCTTTTCCTCCAGTGATATCAGCAATAATCTCCTTCAAACCAGGCCCGAATAGGGTCTGCCCCTTGAAGGGAATGTTAAGCAGCTTCGATTTTGAAGTAACGTCAGCTGACCATGATTTAAGCCATAGCGCTCTGCGCGCCTGGATAGCAAAACCAGAATTCTTAGCCGTTAGTTTAGTCAAATGAACAATGGCATCAGAAACAAAAGAATTGGCTAGCTTAAGTGCTCTAAGCTTGTGAAGTATTTCATCCAATGGAGTCTCTACCTGTAAAGCCTCTTCCAGAGACTCAAACCAGAACGCCGCAGTAGCAGTGACAGGCGCAATGCATGCAAGGGGCTGTAGGATAAAACCTTGTTGAATAAACATTTTCTTAAGGTAACCCTCTAACTTTTTATCCATTGGATCTAAGAAAGCACAACTGTCCTAGACAAGGATAGTAGTACGCTGTGCTAGAGTAGAAACTGCTCCCTCCACCTTAGGCACTGTCTGCCATAAGTCCCGTGTGGTGGCGTCTATTGGAAACATTTTTCTAAAGATAGGAGGGGGAGAGAACGGCACACCTGGTCTATCCCATTCCTTAGTAATAATTTCTGTAAACCTTTTAGGTATTGGAAAAACATCAGTGCACACCGGCACTGCATAGTATTTATCCAGTCTACACAATTTCTCTGGCACTGCAATTGTATCACAGTCATTCAGAGCAGCTAAAACCTCCCTGAGTAACACGCGGAGGTGTTCAAACTTAAATTTAAATGTAGAAACATCAAAATCAGGTTGCATCATCTTCCCTGAGTCAGAAACATCACCCACAGAAAGAAGCTCTCCTTCTTCAGCTTCTGCAAATTGTGAGGCAGTATCAGACATAGTTCTTAAAGCATCAGTATGCTCTGCATTTCATCTAACTCCAGAGCTATCTCGCTTTCCTCTAAATACAGGTAGTCTGGCTAATACCGCTGACAGTGTATTATCCATGACTGCCGCCATGTCTTGTAAAGTAAACGCTATGGGCGCACTGGATGTACTTGGCGCCATTTGAGCGTGAGTCCCTTGAGCGGGAGTCAAAGGGTCTGCCACGTGGGCAGAGTTAGTCGGCATAACTTCCCCCTCATCAGATACCTCTGGTGATAAATTTTTTAAAGACAGAATATGATCTTTATTGCTTAAAGTGAAATCAGTACATCTGGTACACATTCTAAGAGGGGGTTCCACCATGGCTTTTAAACATAATGAACAAGGAGTTTCCTCTATGTCAGACATGTTTATACAGACTAGCAATGAGACTAGCAAGCTTGGAAAACACTTTAAATCAAGTTAACAAGCAAATATAAAAAACGGTACTGTGCCTTTAAGAGAAACAAATTTTGTCAGAATTTGAAAAACAGTGAAAAAAGGCAGTAAATCAAACAAAATTTTTACAGTGTGTATAATAAGCTAACAGAGCATTGCACCCACTTGCAAATGGATGATTAGTTAAAAAAATGGATCAAAAAAACGATATAGACGTTTTTTAACAGTCACACCAAACTGCCACAGCCTTGCTGTGGGCCTACCTTCCCCAACAAACGATTTTGGAAGCCTAAGAGCCCTTTAGAGATGTCCTATAGCATTCAGGGGACTCCTGGAGGAAGCTGGATATCTCAGTCTGTAATAGTTAATGCGCAAAAAAGCGCTAAACTAGGCCCCTCCCACTCATAGTAACACAGTGGAAAGCCTCAGGAAACTGTTTCTAGGCAAATTTAAGCCAGCCATGTGGAAAAAAACTAGGCCCCAATAAAGTTTTATCACCAAAGTATATATAAAAACGTTTAAACATGCCAGCAAACGTTTTATATTGTAAATATAAAAGAGTATTACCTCAGAAAGTAAGCATGATACCAGTCGTTATTAAATCACTGTATTCAGGCTTACCTTACATAAATTTGGTATCAGCAGCATTTTCTAGCTTTCACATCTTCTAGAAAAATATTAACTGCACATACCTCATAGCAGGATAACCTGCACGCCATTCCCCCGCTGAAGTTATCTCTCTCTTCAGTCATGTGTGAGAACAGCAATGGATCTTAGTTACAACCTGCTAAGATCATAGAAATCACAGGCAGATTCTTCTTTTTTTCTGCCTGGAACAAAATAGCACAACTCCGGTACTATTTAAAAATAATAAACTCTTGATTGAAGCAAAATAACAGCTACATTTCACCACTTTTCTCTTACTACCTCCATGCTTTTTGAGAGTTGCAAGAGAATGACTGGATATGATAGTGAGGGGAGGAGCTATATAGACAGCTCTGCTGTGGGTGTCCTCTTGCAACTTCCTGTTGGGAATGAGAATATCCCACAAGTAATGGATGATCCGTGGACTGGATACACCTTACAAGAGAAACTAACACTTAAACTGCAAAACAGTGAAAAAATATAGCAAATTCTTTGAAATGTTTACAGTGTGTGTAAGGGACTAAAGCAGCATTGCACCCACTTGCAAATGGATGATTAACCCCTTAGGTCCCAAACCGGATTGAAAAACGTTAAAAAACGTTAAAAGACAGTTGAGCAACCTGCCACAGCTCTGCTGAGGTTCCTACCTGCCCTCAAAAACGATTATTTGCAGAAATAAACCCCTTGTAATGGTCCTCAGGTGTCAGAGGACTCCTCTAGGGAAGCTGGATGTCTCAGTCTGAATAAAAACTGCGCATTTAGAGCACTAAAATAGGCCCCTCCCACCATGTACTGGATGCCAGAGGGGCCTTGAGAAAGTACTCCTAGGAGTATCTGATTAGCCATGTGGAAACTAGGCCCCAAATAAAGAGTTATCTCCCTCAGAGAAAAAACTTTCTATTTTTAAAATCATGTAAACGTTTTGTCCCTAAGTAATATAAGCATTAACATGAGTATTACCCTGTTCTGTAAGCATGATCCCAGTCGCTGTTAAATCACTGCATTATTTTCTAGAACTCATATCATCTCTCTAGAAATAAAATTACTGAACATACCTCAAAGCAGGTAATCTGCAGGCCGTTCCCCCAACTGAAGTTGTCCCATATTCTTCAGTTATGTGTGAGAACAGCAGTGGACCTTAGTTACAAACCGCTAAGATCATCAAATCTCCAGGCAGAACTCTTCTTCTAATTTCTGCCTGAGAGTAAAACAGTACAACGCCGGTACCGTTTAAAAATAACAAACTCTTGATTGAAGGTAAAACTACACTAAGTCACCACATATCTCTTGATACTTCCTTTCTTGTCGAGAGTTGCAAGAGAATGACTGGGGGTGGCAGTTAGGGGAGGAGCTATATAGACAGCTCTGCTGTGGGTGTCCTCTTGCAACTTCCTGTTGGGAAGGAGAATATCCCACAAGTAATGGATGAACCCGTGGACTGGATACACCTTACAAGAGAAAACAAATATGCTAAAAAAACTGCAAAAGTGCCACATTGTCATCTATTTATACACAACTCAAGCCAGCAAAACAGCATTATTATATAATGTTAAATTTATAAATCTCATAGACACATATCAAGATAGGTTCCACTGCATTTTTTCAACATATGATCCTAAGAAGTAGTTGCTTAGGGAGTCTGTAAAGGGACATACAAATGCAACAAGAAAATGGTTCACAGAGAGCATTTTATTATTGCACTGCTGCCTGCGTATAACTATGTTTACAAACCCTGCAAAGGGGTTAAACTCATAGTTCCAGTCAGAGCATCTTGGGAGCCAATAACAAGAGGCAAATGTGTGTTCCCTGCAATCCACGAGCAATCATTCACCTGCAGCTCTCACTGATTTATCTCACCAGTTGAAGTTTGTTCAACGTGCACAATATACTTTGTTAACTGAAAGAAAAGTGGTGTGTACTAAACTAGATGCATATACAAGTTAAATTGTAGTAAAGGCATTTTAGTTCATTTGTATTTGCTGTAAACTGAGAATATATATCGGTATTCTCACTCACCCCTGTGAGATTCTGTATCCCAGAAAGCTTCATTATATTAATATAATAAAAGTTATAAACTTCAAACCACACGAAAAAGTAATAAGATCAAGTCAAAAGCTAACAGCACGCTAAGTTTCATGAAAACACATCAAGTCCAATTAAATTTTTCTAAAAAACTTAAATTGATTTAAAATTTGGCAATAGCAATAGCTACAAAGCTGCCTAAATTCAGCACTATTACATTTTTTGTTTCAAAGTTATACACCTTAGAAAACTGAAAATAAACAAAAGCTTTATTTAAACCAAAACTAAACTAATTCTGTAGCCTAGGTTCAAAATGTGTAAACGCAAATAGCTGGTTTAGATAATTTGCAACATTTTGAAAAACTGAGGTTACAGATTTGCTTTTTATCCTCTCTAGGGAGTGTGGGACAAGCATAATCTTTTTACACAAAAGCAAGAGCTATTTAATATCCCTTTAATTGTATCTCTACTCTATTATAAATTATGTATGACTTTATATTGGTGTACATATTGATCAATTTGTCAATCTGACACTTGTAGTGTTTAGATTTATTATGGTTCATTGTATTGTATATGCTGTGTTTTATGTTTATTCTCATTCAAAGCTCTTAATATAATAATGATCTTGTAGTGACACTATGGAGACTACTTATGCAATATTTATGATAGTACACATATGTTGCTGAAACTTTTGTTACTCTATCACATGATTTGAAGTAATTTTAGAGAAAATAATGATTCTGCTTTCATTTTACACCAGTGCCCCATTATGACAAAAATTGCTCTGACAATATAATGCTGGCTCATTAACCCTTTAAAGGGACGGTCTAATTTGCACATTAATGGGACATTAAACACAAAATAAATGCTAGATGTAAGAAGTATAATGACGCATTCAAAGAAAAGATTAGACTGAGAATACATGTATGTTTAAGAGTTTCATTGACAACATAAGTGTAAAGTTTTAGTTTCTATAAAACAATGGGAGCTGCCATGTTGTAACTTAGGTTGCCTTCTCTGCTGTGGCCAATTAGAGACAGTTCTAATAAGTCACTAGAGTGTGCAGCCAATGGTTGTGTGGAATATAACAGTGTTCTGCACTTTCATTTCTAACAGGAACTGAAAAGCTCACAATTTCAAAATGGAATTACAGGAAAATGGGACAAAATAAATAATGAGAGTATATTGCAGAATATATATATATATATATATAAATACACACACAGTTATTTTATATTACCATTGCAATGTCCCTTTAAAGTCTTCAGTGACACAAAGTGCACGTTCTCCTAAACCTCTCACAGCTCTTTAGACCATCAGGACTGTGATGTATGCACACATCCAGTTGGTCCTTAACAGTTCAAACCGTAAGCTCACAAAAAAACATAATTTATGTAAGAACTTACCTGATAAATTCATTTCTTTCATATTAGCAAGAGTCCATGAGCTAGTGAGGTATGGGATATAAATTCCTACCAGGAGGGGCAAAGTTTCCCAAACCTTAAAATGCCTATAAATACACCCCTCACCACACCCACAATTCAGTTTAACGAATAGCCAAGAAGTGGGGTGAT